>NC_044307.1:11470506-11798995 GCF_007474595.2 Lynx canadensis
CAAAACAAAACAAGACAAAAAAAAAAAACCCTCAAAACAAAAAACAACCATCTGAATAAAAAATGGAGCAAGGACCTAAGTAGACAATTTTTCAAAGAAAATATTCAAAAGGCCCACAGGTTCGTGAAAAGGAGCTCAACATCACTAATAATCAGGGAAATTCAAACTAAAACCACAATGAGATATTATCTCATATCTGTTAAAATGGCTATTATCAAACAAACAACAACAACAACAACAACAACTAACAACTGCTGGCAAGGATGTGGAGAAACGGAAACCCTGGTATGCTATTATTGGTGGGAATGTAAACTGGTACCACCAACATGAAAAACAGTATAGAATTTCTTCAAAAAATTAAACATACAACTACCAGAGGCTCCTGGGTGGCTCATTCAGTTGAGCATCTGGCTTTTGGTTTTGGCTCAGGTCATGATCTTGCAGTTTGTGGGTTTGAGCCCCACATTGGACTCTGCTACCGATGGCTTGGAGCCTACTTAGGTTTCTCTGTCTCCTTCTCTCTCTGCCCCTCCCCAGCTCGTGTTCCTATTCTCTCTCTCTCTCCCTATGTGCCAATCAAGGGATTAATGGATAAAGAAAATGAGAAGAAAGGAGGAAGGAAAGCAGGAAGGAAGGAAAGCAGGAAGGAAGGAAGGAAGGAAAAAAACTTGGTGTGTGTGTGTGTGTATATATATATATATAATGGAATATTATTCAGCCATAAAAAAGAAGGAAATCTTGCCATTTGCAACAACATGGATGGACCTTGAGGACATTATGCTAAGTGAAGTAAGTCAGACAAAGAAAGACAAATACCATATGATGTCACTTATATAAGGGATCCAAAACCCCCAAACTCAAACAGAATAGATTGGTGTTGCCACAGGTGAAGGATAGGAGGTGAGGGAAATGAGTGAAGGTGGTCAAAAGGTACAAACTCACAGTTATAAGACAAATAAGTTCTGGAGATGTAATATCCAGTAGGGTGACTATACTTAGCAGTATTCTATTTTATATCTGAAAGTTGTTAAGAGAGCAGATTTTAAAAGCTCCTCAACACAAAAAATGTAGGAGATGTGATGGATGTGTTTGTGGTGGTAACCATTTTGGAATATATACGTAATATCAAATCGCTATGTTGTACACCTTACACTTACACACTGCTTTATGTAAATTAAATTTGCATGAAGCTGGAGAGAAGAAAAAATCTTAACATGGCTGATCTCTCTACTTCTAACCTCGCACTTCTCCCACACTTCGTACTGACAGCAGAGTTCACACCTCTGTTCAAAGAATAGTAGCATGTCTTTTATATGCATTATCCCATTTAATTCCTGGAACAATCTGTATGATTAACATTATCATCTCCATTTTGCAGATGAAGAAGTGGAAGAAAAAAGATCTGAGAAAATTTCTCAAGGTTGGATGGCAGGTGAATGGCAGCACCAGGCAGGTCTTAAGTTTGACTCCAAAGTTCAGCTCTTTCTGTTGAACCATGCTAATCCCGCTTGATCTGACTTCAAACCACCCTCTCAGGTGTCCTTCTTCTAATTGTGCCCTCGCCCCAGGCTCGCTGTACTATCTTTAATATCTCTCCAAACCATGCTTACCTATAACTCCAAGGCTCATGCTCTTTGTTCAGTCTCACTGCCTGCCCTCTTTTATTTTTTTTTTAATGTTTATTTATATTAGAGAGAGAGAGAGAGAGAGAGAGAGAGAGAGAAAGCTAGCATGAATGGAGGAGGGGCAGAGAGAGGGAGACAGAATCCGAAGCAGGCTCCAGGCTCTGAGCTATCAGCACAGAGCCCAACATGGGGCTCAAACTCATGAGCAGTGAGTTCATGACCTGAGCCGAAGTCAGATGCTTAACCGACTGAGCCACCCAGGCACCCCTCGATGCTTGCCCTCTTAATCAAAGATTGTCCTTATTTTTCAAGGACTAGTTCAAATTCAACTACTCAGAAAAGCTTTCCCTGATGCCCTTCACCTTTCTCTCTTCGTGAGAGATTCAGATTTTCTCTCAAAAGTTTGTAGTTTATTTTGCATCATAATTGTGTTTCCATGCTTAGGTTGCCAATTAAACTTTCAGTTCCTTTTCCATATTTACCCACCACTACCCTTCCTGTGCCCCACATTTAGTCAAGGGTTTTGTGAAGTTCTTAGATGTATGTCAAATTGTAACATTTTTAATTTTAAGAAAATAGCTGGTGTGGGTTTCACTTATATTTCATGTTAAGAATTTTCTCTTTAATCAATATTCATTGAAGGAAGGGGTCCTAAAAATGCAATAGTAGAATGCATTTCCATCAGTCAATCCATGAAAGCATAAAATTGGGATAAAAATAAGTGATCAAATGAATCAGACATTGTTCCAAAACAGTTATATATCAGTTAATAGGAACTGGGACAACTTTTTGTGGTATAAATCAATGATTTCAGGGGATGCTGGCCAAAGGGCATATGAAACCATTCATTGGGATTTGCAAAGAAAATACTTCTGACTGTATGTTTTGCCTCAATGATTTACCTACATTTTCTACTTATACTATAATATGTAATTATAGTAGATCTATAGCATGTTTTAAAATTGGTTAGGGAAAATTCTCTCCACTTTTTTTTTAATATCCTGGCAATTTTCATATGATTACACTTTAAAAAAATTTTTTTCATGTTTATTTATTTTTGAGAAAGAGACAGAGCATGAATGGGGGAGAAGCACAGAGAGAGGGAGACACAGAACCCAAAGCAGGCTCCAGGCTCTGAGCTGTCAGCACAGAGCCCAATGCTGGGCTCAAACCTGCAAATGGTGAGATCATGACCTGAGCTGAAGTAGGACATTTAACTGACTGAGCTATCCAGGTGCCCCTCATAGGTTATGCTTTTAAATTTAGAATAATTTGTCTGGTGTGGTGGGTAGTGAGGGGGCATACTGTTTTTGTTTAGAAGATATGTTTTAATAAGCTGGTTGAGATAGAAGGATGAGGCTCACTAGGCTTGGCTGGAGTGAGCTAGTTTTTAGACATCACGTGATTAAATGGCTCTACATGAGAAATGAAGGGGATTACCAGTTTTTGCTAGTGGTAAACACTGTAATATTAGAACTCTCAGAAAATACAGACATTTTGGATTATAAACATCCTTTGAAAGAACATCTAAGTTTCAGAACAGGAGGGAAAGCCCTAGTAAGAGAGAAGAAAAGCAATTAGGAACTGGAGACCAAAAACAAGTGGAGGTAGGGGGACAGAGATAATTCATTCTTATCCCCCACCCACCCCGACCTAAAAACTCGAGTTTTAATGCCCAAATGGGCATCGGCCCATTTGAGGTAAAGAATTGGAATTGAGATGTCTACATAAAAGTGGGATGTTTGAAAGGCTGTTTCCCTAACAGTGTACTGTTAGGGGAAAAAAAAAAAAAAAGAATAAACTAAAAAAAAAAAAAAATCCGTGCACTGTCATAAAGTGATGTAAAATTTTTCATGGATATGTGTGTTGGCAGGTGTGGAGGTGGGAAACAAAAAGTTTCCCTTAAGAATTTGTAACCACACACCTACCCGGGTGTGACTTTTTACTTCCATCATGCACTAACAACGCCAATGCTAAGATACTAACATAAACAGTGGTCCTGGAGTGGTGAACCTCTGGAACACCTACATGTAACAAATCTAAAATCTCTTTGGGGAAATAAGCCCTCAACCCAGGCCATATGGACATTCACATATGAAGCCCCGGTAAAGATGAGTTCACAATAAAAAATTACAAACCACTAAAGTATACATCAAGAAGGAAGGAAGTCAGTAGATAAAAGAGCAGCAGGATTAGAATCTCAAGAACATAAGATGTAGGGGCACCTGGGTGGCTCACTTGGTTGAGTGTTTGACTCAGGTCCTGATCTCACAGTTCGTGGGTTCAAGCCCTGCATCGGGCTCTATGCTGACAGTTCTGAGCCTGGAGCCTGCTTTGGATTCTGTGTCTCCTTCTTTCTCTGCCCTTCCCCCACTCATTCTCTCTCTCTCTCTCTCTCTCTCTCTCTCTCTCTCTCTCTCTCTCTCTCTTTCTCTCTCAAAAATGAGTAAATGTTAAAAAATAAAATAAAATGAGAGACTCTTAAAGGAAGAGCTTCAAGAAGAAGCGAATTAAACTCAGAAAGAAGAAATAAGAGCCGAGAAAGAGTGGTGAGCAAAGAAAATGGTCCGTATTTGGTTAAATCTAAACAAGCAGCACAACTTATACGGGAGTATGCAAATGAAGTGTAACTAGAATGTGGTCAACAGTGTGAGAGGAGAAGTCATATGAGTGAAAGCACTTGCATTGTTTTGAAGAAGGATAGAGATACTGATCAAGTCAGAGAATTTATGTTAAAGTTTAAAAGTAACCACAGAAGAAAGGAATGAAGGGAGGAAGGGGAGAGAGAGAATGTTACAGTTTACAAACCAATAGAAGGAAGGGAAAGGCGGGAATAACAAAGCCATCCATCCATTCCCGAAGGAAAGAATGAGGTCACCTGGGTGGCTCTGTTGTTAATCATCTGATGTTGTTAAGCATCTCACTCCAGCTCAGGTCATGATTTCATGGTTCATAAGTTTGAGTCCCCCATCAGGTAAGCTTGACCCTCGCTTTGGGCGAGCACAAGCCCTGCATCGGGTAAAACATGAACCCCACTTCGGGCGAGTGCTGCTTCTCTCTCTGTGTCTTTCTGCCCCTTGCTCACTTGCGCCCCCTCCCCCCCCCCCAAAGAAAAGAATGAAGGGGAAAAGCAACATAGAAGAAGCAGAGTAAATAGAATGAACAAAATAAGAAGATAACAAATCTAAATAAATCCATAATCACAATACATGCAAATAGTCTAAACTCACCATATTTTTCCCAAGAAGAATTTTTTTCCCAAAGACAACTCTCCTGGTCGCATGCGAGCGGGTGAGCATAGGAAACCGTGCTGTTGTAGATGTAGGGAGGGAAGGGGCTGGGTCCCATCCCGTGCTACATTAGAAGATGTTCACTTATATCTGCACACTTATTCACTGCACAGAGTTGAGGCTCAATGGTTCAATTTCTCTAGAGAATAAATCTCTGGACTCCTGTGGAGGCGGGGGACGAGAGCATCCCCTGCTTGCCCAGGGCGGGAGAGAACTGGGGATCAATGTGTGTGTACCTGGACTCTGGCCCCACCTCATTCTCAGCCATGGGCCTCCCTCCAGCTTTCAACACTGCTGGGAGTCTCCAGGGGATGCTATTCCAGTTTGCAGAAACTCCCCCTCCCGGTCCTTGGGTCACAGTGTTCTCTGACTTGCTCAGTGAGTTACCGCTTTCCTGTTTGCTTGCCCACTCCCAAAACTGTGATAAAACCTTTTTGTCCACTGTTTTCTTTTTCTAGTGGCTTCATACCCTTCTTAATTCTTAATTCATTGCTGTCACACATGTTGGGTTTGGGGAGGAAGAAGATACAGAAGAGTAGGATTAATCTGCCGTCTTTAACCAGAAGCCCTTGACTGAGTTCTTTCTATGCCACACTTCCAGTGTAAACCCTAGGAGAACGTGAAAGCCACAGCTGATAATTGGAGGCATTGTCACGGAAGAGGAATTTGAATCGTACGCAACCCTCAGTGTATAGACCAATGGATGAAAGCTCTCGGGGGGAAAAATGTTTAACTTTCACAAAAGAAATTTCGAAATGATCAGAGCTGTCCTAGGAGGTCAGAGACCATAAGCACTTGAGTCATCCCTTCCCCATCAATTGTTCCGGAAACACGATGATACCTTTGTTCAAGTAATTCCCTTCAGTTCTTTTTGGAGATAAGTAGTAATGCATGTGGGTAAACACCTGAATCACTTTTTGTACATGGGATCATTCGTGTCTTCTGGTCAATTAAACTCGGGGTCACGGACCAAATATAAAGGTTCTTCGTTGAAGTATGTGAAAAATCTGGGTAGAGCTCATTGGAGTTAAGTGGCCATTTAGACATCAAATTTGTTCTGCTTGGGGCATGGGAAACAGTATAATTTAGTGGCTTTAGAGTCAGAAAGAACTGCATTCAAAACAGTCCCTAATGCTTGACAGCTAGGCAAGTGAACTTAGGCAGGATACTAACCTCTCTGAGCCTCGATTTCCTTATCTGCAAAATGGGAGCAACAACACAGGCTTCACAGGATGGTTGTGAAAATGAAATGAGATGCCGCTAGTGAGCCTGGGAAGCCTGGTAGACTGTGGAATTCTGGTACATGTCGTTTCTCTTTTGTCCTCCCCACATCTCCATCACCCTGATGCTACCAATCACTGTGCTGACAGCTCAGAGCCTGGAGCCTGCTTCGGATTCTGTCTCCCTCTCTCTCCGCCCCTCCCCCCATTCAAGCTGTGTGTGTGTCTCTCTCTCAACAATAAATAAACATTTATTTATTTATTTAAAAAATTTTAATATCTATTTTTGAGAAAGAAAGGAGCTTGAGCAGGGGAGGGGCAGAGACAGAGGGAGACACAGAATTTGAAGCAGGCTCCAGGCTCTGAGCTGTCAGCACAGAGCCCGATGTAGGGTTGGAACTCATGAACCACGGGATCATGACTAGAGCCCAAATCGGATGCTTAACTGCCTGAACCACCCAGGTGCCCAATAAATAAATAAACACTTTTAAAAAATAAATAAATATACACAAAACAATGCAAGGGTTGGGGGGAGATCGCCTTTTCAGTCAAGAGAGCACTGTTGGCAAGACTTGCTAAATTTCCCTAAGGATCAGGTCCATTCAGGCTCAGTCCCCAGTGCAGGACCCAGCTCCCACTCAGAGAGAACAGCTGTCACCAGGGGACCACTCTCCACCCCTCAGGAAGCACAGCCTCCAGTTCCGGAGAGGATAAAGCCCAAGCAGTCTGGGCGCCTGCAGAAGCTGAAGAAATAACTCACCCCTTCATTGTGGGACTGACCTAGCAGAACTCTGCAGTCCTTCCAACCTGTGAAGTCTGATTTCTTTGGTCCCTTACTCCATCTCTGTGTCAACCTTTCAGGAAGAAAGGCCATCTTGTAGAAGAAAACTCATTTCCTTTATTTAATTTTTTTAAAAAGATTTTATATTTAAGTAATCTCTATACCCAATGTGAGGCTCAAACTTATGACACTGAGGTCAAGAGCCACCAACTGAGCCAGCTAAGCGCCGCTGGTTTCCTTTATTCACAGTCTCTAGCGGAGTATTCTGCAGACAGTAGGCATCTGTTATAATATTTCCTAATCAATCAACTTCAAAGAGAAAGATGTATTTCTCAATGATGTTAATCTGGAATGAGATATTATGTGTAAATTTACTCTCCTAAAAAAAACTTACTGGAAGTTGCTTAGTCTACATTCCCTTTTCTGCCTCCTGTCCAGCCTGCCTACCTCCCTCATTTTTCAGGCCCTTTGCTCTGTTATCTGACGTGGGGTAGTATTCTGATGTCATAATAACAGAAATGACTGTTTCAGTGAGACAGGTCAATAATCCTTGCTGACTTTTATAAATATCAACAACCATCCCAGGGGGTGAGTCTTTCCTACCATTACTTGTGAATGATTTTCTGCTGGTGTGTCTGTTCTCCTTAGGACATACTCCTTTAAGACCTGCAAGTTAGCTCAGTACTCCTTACCTCATTTTGGAATAAAATAGGCCAATGATCTTGCCAGCTGAATGTCTCCTACCTACCTCGCCATATTCACTTTTTTTTTCCTTAAAAGGTGAACTGTTCTCTCCAAATCAGTTAAGAAAGCATTTAGCAATAATTTAAACAATACAAGCAGTTTAAAAAATCTTACTTCTTGGGGCACCTGGTGGCAGAGCATGTGATGCTTGATCTTGGGGTTGTGAGTTTGAGCCCCGCATTAGGTGTAGAGATTACTTCATAAAAAAAATAATAAAAAATATTACTTAATAATTTATCTACTTTAGACATATTATCTTTTTTTTTTTAATTTTTTTTTCAACGTTTATTTATTTTTGGGACAGAGAGAGACAGAGCATGAACAGGGGAGGGGCAGAGAGAGAGGGAGACACAGAATCAGAAACAGGCTCCAGGCTCTGAGCCATCAGCCCAGAGCCTGACGCGGGGCTCGAACTCACGGACCGCGAGATCGTGACCTGGCTGAAGTCGGACGCTTAACCGACTGCGCCACCCAGGCGCCCCAGACATATTATCTTAATTGCTTAGGCCATTCTTCTGGAAGTATCCCCAAACCATGAAAAACTGGACTGCTTAGATGTGCTGATGATTCTTTGTAAGAACCAAGCAGCATTTATGTTACTGGGAAATAGTTTTGCATTTGACACAGGATGGAGATACATTTTTGGCATGGCCCCGTTTGGTGGGTTAGACTCAGATTCTCTTCTGGGAACCTGGACAGGACAGTGGGAAAAGTGGGATATGAGCTAGGTAACAGGCAGGGTGCCTGGGTGGCTCAGTTGGTTAAGTGGCCGGCTTTTGATTTTGGCTCAGGTTATAATCTCGCAGTTCATGAGATTGAGCCCCGAGTTGGGCTCTGTGCTGACAGTGTGGAGCCTGCTTGGGATTCTCTCTCCCTCTCTGCCCCTCCCCTACGTTCTCTCTGTCTCTCTCTCCAAATAAATAAACATTTAAAAAAGAGCTAAGAGGTGATGGGACACATGAACATCCTCTTGGCCTTCAGGTGACCTGCCCTTTGAAAGATGGATACAGAACTCCATACTAGATTTTTGGTTCTGTGTAAGGAATCTTTAACCAGATACGGGGGCGCCTGGGTGGCTCAGTCGGTTGAGCATCCTACTTCAGCTCGATCTAGCAGTCTGTGGGTTCGAGCCCCGCGTCGGGCTCTGTGCTGACAGCGCAGAGCCTGGAGCCTGCTTCCGATTCTGTGTCTCCCTCTCTCTGCCCCTCCCCTGCTGATACTCTCTCTCTCTGTGTGTCAAAAATAAATAAACATTAAAAAAATTTTTTTAAAAACCAGATATTGCCACTCCAGGGGTAAGGAAGAAAAGGAAAGAAAAGGTCAGAGAGCCATCGCAACTGAGTATGAAAGAAAGATGATAGAGTTTGCTAAAATACATATTCCTTTGTTTAGATAATTCCTTTATCTCTGACTGAGAGAGAGAGAGAGAGAGAGAGAGAATGAACCGGGAGGGGTAGAGAGAGGGAGACAAAGGATCCGAAGCAGGCTCCACCCTGTCAGCACAGAGCCCAATGCAGGCTCGAGCTCACAAACTGTGAGATCATGACCCAAGCTGAAGTCGGACACTTAACCGACCAAGCCACCCATGCACCCCAAAATACATATTCCTACTCCAACCCCACGGATTGTGTAGGCCTTGGGTGGAGACTGAAAATCCATGTTTTTAATGTTTCCAATCTGATGCTGATGCCAGAATTGGTGGACTACTGTGGAAGGCAAAGTGCCTCAACAAATCAGGATCTAATTTGTTAGCCTGGCTTTGAAAAAGAAAAGTCCTGGGATGTTAGGATACTTTCCTTTGTTTTCTCCTTATCCTCCTAATCTCTTGTATTCATTGCCTCAGGGGAAGCATAAGCCAGGGTGTCAAGGAAATAACCTTCCAGGATCTTCCAAAAACCTAAAATCCTTAAGGGGATTAGATACACTGGAGAAATGTTGGAGAGCTGAAGGATAGGGGTGTTGAGGAGGGTGGAGCCATCCCTTGAGAAAGACTGGGGGGCGGGGAGGAAAAGACGGGTCCCTGGGTGGCTCAGTCTTCAAGCATCTGACTTCGGCTCAGGTCATGATCTCACTATCAGGTGAGTTCGAGCCCCGCTTTGGGTGAGCCCTGCTTCTCTCTCTCTCTCTCTCTCTCTGCCCCTCACTCACTGCCACCCTCTCTCTCTTAAAAAAAAAAAAAAGGATTGAGAAATATATTCTAGAGGCAGAGAGAATATTGGGGGGTGGCAAGAGGAGACAAGAGGGCACCTTTGTATCCTGTAGAGGTACTGTGTTCCCTTCCCTGGGGGAAGGGCTCTGGGGAGACAGTAAAGCCTGAGCTAGTCTGGAAAATTCCATGGCAAAGCACACCATGCTTCACTCCCCAAAGGCAGAACCCCAGCAGTGCAGTAAGGACCCAGAAAGAGATAGCTACACTGGGCATTGAGGCAGCTGGGACCTTCGAGGGTTTCAGGAAGCGTTTGGAGCCTTGGTATGACTCCAGGATGACACATGCGCCTGAGGGGAGCAGGGAAGAAGAACAAACACGTGAATTGGAGGGACCAGAAGGCCAGAAAGAGGGGTGCCTTGGCAAAAGTCTGCGTGGACAGACAACATCAAGAAACAGCCAGCCCCCCACGGTAGTATGTGAGCCCTAGAAACAGTTCTGGAAAAGGGGAGGGGGCACAGTTAAGACCTGACGTGACTTTGCTTCCGCTCTGCCTAAAATAATGGGGTTTTGAAACAGATTCTGTTGAATTCAGTACGCATTTACATTTCTTGCATCCCTGAGCTGTGGACACAAGATTCATGTCGGCTGCACTAGGCTCTAACCAAGTGAATTATGGTGGCATCCCATGATTAACCACGTGACAGCTTGGAGTAGGTGTGTGTACTGGAGGGCGAGGGTACGATGTGCTTACAGGTGAGTTTCTCATGATTCCAGTCCATAGCCAGGATAAATTAATTCCAAGCGGAAGATCATGTATAGAGTCGTAAGTCACACTCTCTGATTCTAATTCAAGACATCTTGAAATAGAACAAAGAAGTAGGGTGGCCAGATTTAGAAATTAAGTTGTCCCATGCAATATTTGCAGTTTTGGGGACATACTTATATTTTAAAATTATTCATTCTTTATCTGAGATTCAAATTTAACTGGGTGTCTTATATGTTGTCTGGCAACCCTGCAAAGAAGGGAACTCACTTCTAGGCGTCTGGGGTCCAATGAGACATCTGCCAAAGTACCCTGGTCTGACTCCCAGTCTATCGCAGAAATCCTGCCAAGGCCCTGCTGAGAAGCAGCTGGGCCCCCCTGTGTGAGAAGAGGCAGGATGTCAGTGGGTTCAGCAGCTTCTCTAAACATCTCCTGCTCCACTCCTTCCGTTTGCCCTGACTGTGGGTAGTTCTAGATACGTCTGGGTCTAATGAAGAAGGTACGGGTCTGGAAATCCGTTAGACCTGTGTTCAGAGCTCATCCCTGGTGTACGATTTTGAGTGGAGTACTTAACCCTTCTCTTTTGGCCTCCTCCCTAGAAGACTTGTATGGATGAAGGATAACGCACAGAAAGCACCCAGGGAGGTGTGTGGCATGCAGTGGGCACTGCATAATGCTCTCATTTAATGCACTTAGTTACTAAATATGAGTGCAGGAGACTTTAAATCATATTCCTTGGTCTCTTCCTTGCTTCTGAAAGATGCCACTCCATGTCTGCGTGAATTAACAAAATGGCTGTAGTTATTTGGGGACACTACTTGTCCTGTTGCAAACTTTGGCTGATGTATCTCTGTCTAGGGTACACATTTTACAGTACCTTCTTATTTTTTTTTTTAAAAGATTTTATTTTTAAGTAAGCCCTATACCCAATGTGGGGCTTAAACTTCCAACCCCGAGATCAAGAGTCACATGCTCTACCAACTAAGCCAGCCAGGTGCCCCTACTATACCTTCTTTTAAAGTATTTTTTTTTTAATTTTTGAGAGCTTATTTATTTATTAGTTTGAGAGAGAGAGAGAGAGAGAGAGAGAGAGAGAGAGAGAATCCCAAGCAGGCTCCATGCTGTCAGCACAGAGCCCGATGTGAGACTTGAACTCACGAATTGCAAGATCATGACCTGAGCTGAAGTTGGACGCCTAACCAACTGAGCCACCCAGGCGCCCCTACTATACCTTCTTTTAAGCTTTCTAGAATTTATTTACATCTAAAGGAAGGAATGGCACCCTCAAATTGTACTCACATTCCCTGTTTGAACGTCCTGATCACAATTCCATTGAGCCCGGGGTTATGGGAACAATGCTGGTTTATGTGACGCTTTCACCTGCCTGACAAGTTGTTTGAAATGGAGAACACCCACTTAAAGCTATTTATGTCATACATATTTCCCAAAGGAAAATTTCTGCATAAGTATATATTCAAAATGCTTAAAAATAAAGTAATAGTACAGCCATTTCTACTTGTCCCTAAAGGGTAGGACATATGTCATCATCATGTTTCTATCTGCAGAATATATGGCCCAGGATAAAATAAATATTTGTTGAATAGTATCCCAAAGTTTTAAGTACAGATCTTTCTTCGTCCCTTTAGTTCACACTTCCTATTTGGGCAGAATCCCTCAGGGGAAGCACCGTTTTCATCTGATTGTGGAAAAGTGATTTTCTTCTGTTTATCTCTGACACTACAACTAGTAGATGGTCTGCGATAAATTGTATTGAAAAGGAAAAGAGGGAGATTAAAGGTGTTTTAACCCAAAAGGGTTATTTTAGCAAACTTAAAGTATTTTTTTTTAATTTTTTTTCAACGTTTATTTATTTTTGGGACAGAGAGAGACAGAGCATGAACGGGGGAGGGGCAGAGAGAGGGAGACACAGAATCGGAAACAGGCTCCAGGCTCCGAGCCATCAGCCCAGAGCCTGATGCGGGGCTCGAGCTCACGGACCGCGAGATCGTGACCTGGCTGAAGTCGGACGCTTAACCGACTGCGCCACCCAGGCGCCCCAGGTATTTTTGAAACACACAGGAAAAAAAAATTCTATAACATAAAAGTTGTTGAGGGAACTACAAATGGCAAAACCTTCTATGAATATGCATTCATCCAAGTAATAAACACATATCCAATTTGTGCCTGGTCCTCTGGATGTAAAATGTCAGGGAACCGTGAGGTGGCAATAAGGAGGGTCTTTTCTCTCGAATGTATTATTCATCAGTCCTTCATTATTTAGGGCGTTAGTAAGTGATACTCTGTGCTGCTGTTGCACCATTCCTGGGAGGTATCGGTCATCTTTCCCCCATTTATTTTATAGCTTTTGAAGGTGGGTCAACAAGGAGCCAGTCTGGACTTAGAGGACTGACCAATGGAGAGAGAATGCACCAAAGGTGAGTTCAGATCAGCTGTGGACCTGGCAGAAGTTTCCAAAATGGCTACTTGTGACTGTTGGTGGGAATTTAACATGTGCCCTTCCCTTTCTCATCTCAGCCCTCCCTTTCCTCTCCTACAGCGTTCTGTAAACGTGTCCCCTTTTCCTGTACTGCTCACACGAATAGGAAGTTTTCGGTGACCATTGCTGAAAAATCTAAGCAAATGATCTGACCTGTCTTGTTTAGATCTGACATATGAACCAGCCACTGGATCCCTCTTTTCCTTAGCTTGCAATTAAGACAGAGAGCTTCTAAGAACGGTTGCCTTTCTTTCTGCCATCTCAGTTTTTAATGCTTTTCAAAGGATCCGGTTCTAAAGTTATTGATGGCACAAACGAAGGGGAACAGGCAGCTCCCTTTTGCTTGTAAACCCAAACTGAACCTTAAGGAAGACGGATGCTGGTACCTGAGGAAGCCTGGCTGCAAAGGGAGGGCCCAGAGGATGTGGAAGGAGTTAAGGGAGAGGCATATTCCCGGTGAAAACAAGAAAAATGGCTTTTCCTTCCCAATTGTCAAGTCCTAGTGCTTTTATTATAGATTTGTCTCCTTACCACCCAGCGGGAGAGCGCTCCCTGATTGCAGTCGCTGAAATTCTGCACGGGGACCGTCTAGCATGAGACAGACAAGGGATTACACTCCGATATTAGCAAGCATGAGGCTAAAATCATTGATCTCAGCACTTCAGCTGCAAGGGATGGGCCTAAAAGCAGGTGTTTCTTGTAGGAAGTGCTTATGAGTCATTGCTGACTCACAGCGGGGGCAAGATTTTATGACCAAGCAAGTGAAAAAGAGTTGGTTTAACTGTTACTAATTTAAAGCATCTAAGTTACGGCTTGGATTTAATTGTGGCTGGTAGAAGCTGTTTGTTGCTTGGTTCGCGCCTCTGGGGAGCCCGATGGTCTGCTTTGATGTTTTAATTCTATGCATGGTGTATATGCTAGAGCCTAAACCCTCATGTGAGAGGTGGTTTTCCCTCACTGGGGGTGGTGTGTTTGAGTAGGCTTTGCTCAGTGTCTGCAGGGTTGCCTTAGTTTGTTTGGCAATACTGCCTATTTAATATTGAATGTAGAGTAGTGTAACTTCAGTCCTATTTGCTTTGGAGAAAACTTTTGAAAAGTTCTTTTTGGTTTCGAAGAACCGTATTTTTGGTAGCCCACGATAGTCTATTGTCTATATGATGGATCCAAACAAGGTGAGATATACGGAGGGCATCGGCCACGGGTTATAAGTGCCGGGTTAAAGTCATCTTGTTAACTAATCATTACGTCTGCTAAATCAACCTGGGATAATGGAGAATAAGGATGCATTAAATCCAGAATTTCATTTCAGGTAAGTAGTCTACCTTCCTTTGGAAAAAGATCCTGATGAAAAGAAAAAGGAAAAGGAAAAAAATGCTTAATTTCATTTCTGCTCTCTTTGGAGTAAAATGAAATGCACATAAGAGGAAAACATCCACATGTTCTACAAGCTGCTGGTTCGTCAACTAGTTGTTGGTTGTTGTAGATTTTAGTGAAAAATGGAAATTCCTAAGCCTGCTGTTTACAGAAACTTTGGATAACTGATTACTTCCATGCCTTGATCCATAAATATTCACATGAGCAAATGTATTTATATTTGGCCTTGAGGAAGGAAGGTGTAGGTGAGCCTTTGAAAAATGACTTAAAAAATAAAACAAAAATGATTTTTTTTCTTGTAGTTCACAACTTTTAGGCCTTCCTTATTGTAGGAGTAAAGACCTCTGTGTGTTGTGGAAAGAATACTTTTGATGACCAACTTCAGAAAATCTTTAGACTGAAGGATCCATTTTTTTTTTTTCCATTCGTAAATTTTGGAGAAAATACTGCATCTGAATACTGTGTTGACTTCATAGCACCTGTTTAAGAGATCGAGCTATTAGAAGTAGGTAATCAACTTAATTGTTTTTGTGATTTGTCAAGCAGAGAGCTGTTATTTCTGTTGTTATAGTTTAGGAAAGGTGAAATCTATAGGTTTTACTCCAAGTTGTCTGACCTCTTTGCATGCATTTTGGATTTGGATGCCAACCTGGTACTGAGAGCAAAAGAGAATATTTGCTCTTAGAGTCCATTCCTGCTTGCTTTTCTATCTCAACAATGATTTTGTGAGTGTTTTGGAAAGCAAAAAGTGATAGCAATTCTAAGGAAGTAATCTGATATTTCTTTTCTCTGCTCATAGGCCCTGGTATTATGAGATGGTTTATTCTACATCCATGTTTTTTGTCTGTCATGAGTTCACTCTGAAAAGAAAATTTGTACAGATAAGGATATTTGGGAATTAGCAAAGTGTTGTTTCTTTATTTTTTAAAGTTTCTTTATTTATTTTGAGAGAGAGACAGAGTGTGAATGGGGAGGGGCAGAGAGAGAGAACCCTAAACAGGGTCTATGTCCTCAGTGCGGAGCCCGACATGGGGCTCGAACCCGTGAACCGTGAGATCGTGACCTAACCAGAAACCAAGAGTCAGATGCTTAACTGACAGAGGCACCCAGGAGTCCCAAAGTGTCCTCTAAATATCTATGCGCAAGTATATTTCATAACTAATGTTTAGTTTCAGACCCTTAACATACCAGATGTGCTTTATAAGTTCTGGTGGCATGGTTAATTTTTTTAAACAGTGCTTTTCAAATGTCATGGGCATACGAGTCACCTGGTTATCTTGTTAAAATGCAGATTCTGATTGAGTAGGCCTGGGATGGCAGAGACCCTTTACAAGCTCCAGGGACTGGTGGTGCTGCTTGTCCTTGAGTAGCAAGAGGCTAAAAGACACATTTTAACTGGTAGGTTGTGCCCTTCCTATGGTGGTGATGTGGACATTTGGGTTGTCAACATGTTAATTCATAGAATGCTCTTGAAAAGAAACATCTTGGGGCGCCTGGGTGGCGCAGTCGGTTAAGCGTCCGACTTCAGCCAGGTCACGATCTCGTGGTCCGTGAGTTCGAGCCCCGCGTCAGGCTCTGGGCTGATGGCTCGGAGCCTGGAGCCTGTTTCCGATTCTGTGTCTCCCTCTCTCTCTGCCCCTCCCCCGTTCATGCTCTGTCTCTCTCTGTCCCCAAAATAAATAAACGTTGAAAAAAAAAATTAAAAAAAAAAAAAAAAAGAAAAGAAACATCTTAATGAGTTAGGGTCTGATAAACTCAAGCATTCTCTGCCAATGCTTTTTAAAAATGAAAAGCCTTGGTACTTAGTGCAAGCAAATTGAGTTTTGCAAATATTAGAGTTTTACATAGCTTGCAACCTTAGTGATGAGTTCAGTTTTTTTGATGTAACTGATTAATTATATTTTTAAAAATGAAACAAAGCCCATAGATTTCTTATAGAGGATGAATTTACTAGCATGTGTTTAGAATTTAGAGTGTAGAATTTTGGGGGGTGAATTATTAGGGCTAAGTTCTAGTGGTTAATACACCATAATGCAGTAAGCTGTAAGACAACTCAGTAAAATGGTGAAGTCTGATACACCATGTGAACAGAGGTGGTTTTACTGTTTTGTACAGTGACATATATTAGAAATCACCGTAGTAGGCTCTCAATAAATATTTTTTTAATATTTAGATTATGTTTATAAATTGTTTATAACTATCCACTTCTTGTTTTAGAGTTGATCTCCATTGTTCATGTTCATTCTAGTTTATATTTGAAAATTAGACAGAAATGTGTAATCCTAGTTGATTCATTAACTGTCTTAACTGTTAGGATGGAATGGGTCTTCCTGAATTTGGTTTTTATTGCATCCAATAAAACTGAATTTCTATTTATAATTGGTAAGTTTGAAATATGCCTTAAACTATAATGGAATGTATGTAAACACATCTATGTCAAAGGCTAGTATACATTGACATAAATAGGAAGAGGAAAAATCTTACATGACACGTTAGAATTAAGTGACATAGGTAGTTAATCAAAACGTGATTATATTAGTTAATTCATTTAGTTTTAAGTATTACTTTATTCCCCAAAGACCGAGGACACAGTAAGTTAATGAGAGCATGATGTTGTACATCTTTAAATATCTTCTCAATGCTATGGCCCCTCTTCCTTAAAATACCTAAAAATACCTAAATACCTAAAAAACCCCAATAACTTCCTAGAATCTCAACCCCATTTTGGATTTCTCTAGTTGAGACTGAAGTGTAAAATGAATCAAAAACAAAAAAACTAGTTTCACCTTATTTTTCTATGTAATTCTTGGTAATTATCACATGAAAATGTGTGTAGAAGATCATAGAGATCTATCTAAAACTGCTCTCAATAAAATAATAATTTCAATAGACATCACAGCAGTACTTCATTTTATGTTAAGATAAAATAAATGCGTAATTTCTAACTTATTTTTTAAAAGTTTATTTAGTTTTGAGACAGAGAGACAGAGCGTGTGTGGGGGAGGGGCAGAGAGAGAGGGAGACACAGAATCCTTAGCGGATTCCAGGCTCTGAGCTGTCAGCACAGAGCCCAACGTGGGGCTCAAACCCAAGAACCGTGAGATCATGATCTGAGCCAGGGTCAGAGCTTAACTGACTGAGCCGCCCAGGTGCCCCTGTAATTTCTATATTCTTATACTTGTCATCTCTGAATACTCCTTTGGACAGAATTGACTACCTTTTGAAGAATATATAAAGGCTGTTTTTCAATCTAGGCTGGGCTTAGACTATTGCATTTCATGTGAAATTAGTGGAAGCGTCAGCAGCCTCTTCATGTGGTAATTCATAATTGGCAGTTACTATATTGTATGGGGGGGATAAAGAAGTTTCTTGGGGGCCGGGAGTGCTAGCAGTAACAGGCTTTTCATAAATTGAGATCTCTCCCAATATAACCAACCATTCTGGCTGAAAAAACTGGGTCCAGGTTTAAGAAAAGTGAACTTGGGCTAATCTTTGTTGAAAACTTGGTTATTGGGAAGAAATTCTTGTCCTTCTGTTGTCTTCTGTGAGTTTCTGCCACTTGATCTTGGATATGAATTGCCATTAGTTTTTTTCTCCTTATCCTTCACACTATTCTTTTGTTTCCGTGATATACATTGAATTCTATTGGTCTTGCTAAAGTGGTTCCTCTCTGAATTTGGAGGCCTGATTTATGATATCCCTTTCACTCAGGTGGCCCTGCTGATGTACTCTTCATTGCCATCCTACTGCATAACCACACGTCCCCATGCCACAATGGAGGTCCTTGCATTTTCAGGTGATCCTAAGCCACATATAGGAGTCTAGTCTTTCCAATGCTATCATAGCATAAAGTTGGCAAATATCCATTCTCACTATGCAGTAAGGCAGAACCAGTGTCTAAACATTTAAGTCAGTGTGGAGGCCATCAGAGAGGTTTCTAAAGTATGCCATTTTCCATTAAGGTAGAAAATCATTTTTTCAAAGAAAACATATTTTAAGTGGTAGATAAGTTTCTAAATTGGCGACAAAAATGACAGAGTGAGGGTAAGAGCATGGGCTTTGGAGTTAGGAGGAGGAGAAATCATTCAAATACTGACTCTGTTATTCTGAAATAATTTTTAAAATTATTTTTTATCCCCTCAATGCCCAGTTTCCTGATTTGTAACATGAGGATAATAGTTCCTCTAAGGATTGTTAGGATTACATGAGAATCTCTCCATAACATCATCATAGGGATTTGTTCATGATACTCTTGAATGCTTTATCAGGAATAAATAAATGAATTTGAGAAGTAATTAATTTGTTATGCACTATAGAAAACAAATACATGCAAGCTAGGTAAGATTATAGAAAGCAGTTTAGCTGTATTAATCAGTGTATTATTTATTACAATAAAATAGGAACAGTTGACATTGGTATGATTAGCTGTAGTACGTACACAGTGAGTGCTATGTGTTAACACTGGTCCATGTGTTCAGGATCTGGAAATGAGAAAAAAAAAATCCTTCATGGAGTTTAAAACCCAGGTGGGGAGGAGTGAGTTTCTCTTAAAATGCCCTCAATGAAACAACTCAAAACTTAAGATCACTTCTCAGAGCCACTGCAATTTTGTCGAGGTCTAAAGACTGACGGGAATAGAAGTTAATAAGAAGGAAAAGGATGAATACAGAAGATAGCTAGTTCATAACACACAATTTATTAAGTGATACTTTCCAATTCTGTGAACTACAGAACCTTATTGGGTTTATATGGATTCAATTCATCATCTATAGAGATTGATTAATTGTAAGTGCTAAATAACAATTATTTCCTTCCTCAAAAGCCTATTAACTCCTAATATGGCTGGAATGATTTCAGGAATCCCTATTACCAGTCCATGTCATTTGATACTTTTTTCCAATTTATTTTTTGATACTTTTTTCCAATTTATATATAGTCTCTGTTAGAGAAACGTTCAAGAATTATTCGTATGTTTGAATGCAGGCAGATTCTTTAAATTTTATAATCAGAATAACTTTATTATAATCCATTCTCTTACTAGTAATTCCTAACTGAAGAATGAGTCCTGTACCAAAAATGCTTGAGGAACTCTAGGTTTGGGGATTGTCGCTCCAAACTGAATTTCAGCACAATGTTATTTTCAAATCCCAAACCTATGCACAAGAAGTTACTTCAACCTACAGTGAGGCTGATACTATTTCAGGGTAAAATTAGGCTGTAGGAAGTTTTGAATGCGAATTTCTCTTGCCTTTTATTTTTTCTTTGCTGTCAAGTCTGGTAACGTTTCCAATAACTCAGTAACATGAATGTGGGAATAATGTATTATTTTTCCCTTAAACACTGTTTTACTTCAAAGAAATAACTGTATTTTTTTTTTAATTTTTTTTTCCAACGTTTATTTATTTTTGGGACAGAGAGAGACAGAGCATGAACGGGGGAGGGGCAGAGAGAGAGGGAGACACAGAATCGGAAACAGGCTCCAGGCTCTGAGCCATCAGCCCAGAGCCCGACGCGGGGCTCGAACTCCCGTACCGCGAGATCGTGACCTGGCTGAAGTCGGACGCGACGCTTAACCGACTGCGCCTAAAATGGGGTAAATAGTGGAGATAAGGCTAAAGGGGGATGTGAATTTTTCCGTACTTCCTTAAATCTTACCAATTTTCAATTCTGAAGTTTCATCTTAGGTTGGCCCAGCTCTTTTGCATATCCTTTTCAAAGCTTGAATATGAAGTCTGTCCCATGCAGACATCAAATAACGGGCCTCTAAGAAAGGGATGATTTTTGAGCCTCAGCCCGTTCACTCTCCTGTGCTGGAAATTCTGAGTCTGGTAGAGTGAAAAGGGAAAATGAGACATGACTACAGTTCAATCTTCTATATACACAGCCCAGTGAAATATTCAGGTACAGACCTTCCCTGGCTGAGCTTATTAGGAACTACTTGACTCTGCTTGTCAAATACCTAGTTAATAACTGTGAAAGAGAGACAATTGTATTTAAGAAGGATGAGGTGCTTCAGGGGAAGGAGCACGTCTACCTGACGAGTCTAGTGGGGAGTTAGTGGTAGAGCCTGGCACGGAGGTAGGACAACCAGGAAACAGAAGAGGAAGTAGATTCATTTTGTTTGTCATATTTGGCAACTTTTTATAGTCTTGGTGATTATGGTCAGAGGTGCCACCAAAAGCCATTTGCTCTATAAACCTATGCCTGATACAGCCTGTTTCCTTAGGTGCTGAAAGGTACTACAAAATCCAAGGTACTGTAAGTTTGGTTTCACAATCTGACTTACATGATTTATAAGAGTGATTTGAATTGTGCAGTTTGGTGGTGGAGATGGTATGAACATTCTTAGAGTTAATTTGTATTTAATAGCTGGATATTACATGCTTTCTAAGTAGTTATTATGAGCTATATATATTAACCCTTTCATTAGAACCACCAACCTGTTGAGGTAAATATTCATTCTATTTGCAGATGAGGAAACTGAAGCTTAGAAAGAGGATCAGTAACTTCCCCAAGGCTACACAGCTAGTAAGTGATAGATTTGAAATTAAGTCTGTTTGACTCTGAAACTTACAACCTTTAAGATCAATTGTCTCAAATGGAGCACTAAACCTGTTTTTTTACAGCAGATTTTTTCCCTCATTTGTTTACTTGTCTCAACTCAGAAAGTTGGGTTATAGTTGTGGCTTTGGGTTCCCTGGGGCTGAGTGTCCTTGAGCACGCCACCTGAATTCTCTGAACTCCTGTCTGGTGGGTTGAATGTGGGGGCTGGACCACATGACCAAGAAGCCTTTCCTTTTCTTTCAATTTTTAAAATGTTTATTTATTTATTTATTTATTTATTTATTTATTTATAATGTTTTATTTATTTTTGAGACAGAGAGAGAGACAGAGCATGAGCAAGGGAGGGGCAGAGAGAGAGGGAGACACAGAATCAGAAGCAGGCTCCAGGCTCTGAGCTGTCAGCACAGAGCCCCACTCGGGGCTCGAACTCATGAACTGTGAGATCATGACCTGAGCCAAAGTCGGATGCTCAACCAGCTGAGCCACCCAGGCGCCCCTAAAATGTTTATTTTGAGAGAGAGAGAGCACAAGCTGGGGAGGGGCAGAGGAGACATAGAATCTGAAGCAGGCTCCAGGCTCTGAGCTGTCAGTACAGAGCGTGATGTGGGGATGGGGGCTGGAACTCAAGAACTGCGAGATCATGACCTCAGCCAAAGTGTGAGGCCCAACAGACTAAGCCACCCAGGCACGCCCTAGCAAGCCCTTCTGACCATCAATTCCTACAATCTCTATTCTTTGTGGGATCAGTCTTTGATCCTAGCTCACTTACTCACTTTCCTAAATATAATGCCTTCTATTTGGAGCAATATATGTATACTTTTATTACCGGTAACCTACCACTTACGTCTAATGTGAGCTGCCTGCCTGTGGGTAATAATTGTAACCATTTATTGCAGTTCTTGCCTACCAGGACAGATACTACGTCCTCTGCATGAACGATCACTATGGTTCCCATTTTACGGAAGACGAAGCCAAGGCTCAGAAAGTTTTGACTTCTGCAAGGTCAAGCTAGAGAGCGGTGGGGCCAGAATTCTAGTCCTTGTGTTTGACAGCAAAGCCCTTACATGTTAATGGGACATTAATGAAACCGCATACATTTTTAAATTCTGCTTTAGGCTTTAAGATCACCAACATTGCTTTTTCAACCATTAAAAAAAATTTTTTTTATATTAGCTCCTGTCTTCGATTTTACTATCTGTTGACTTTCTGCCCGCTTTACCAACCATAGGGGAAGTTGAATGAAAAGAGGTTATTGTTTTTATGCCAAATACCTCTGTCCAAGTCTAAGTTTACAGCTAAAAGCAATAAAAAGGACGGAGCCCGCGGCTTTGTGCCTCTGCGGTGATCCGAGGATCTCCTTCCGCGTCCTCCTTTCGTTCTTCCGCTGAACTACGCTTCCCAGCGTGCCGCGCGGCCGAGAGCGCGGGCTCGGCCGGCCCTCCCTTCCTCTTCGCCTATCACTCGGTCGCAGTGTAATGATGCAAACGCGTCGGGCGCTGACGAGTGACGGCGTTCTGGCTCGCGACCGCGGCGGCGGCCTTAGCAGCGGCAATAGGCGCAATAGCAGCGGCGACTGCAGGGACGACGACGACGACGGCGGCGGGGCGGGCGCTGTGCGCAAAGGGGAGGGGTAGGCGGGCGGCGCCGGCGGCTTCAACTGCGGCAGCTACGGCTAGGGCGACGAAAGAATCCCCATCAGCCGGCGGTCGAGTTAGGCCTAAACAGCGCCTGGAGCTGATCG
Source organism: Lynx canadensis (assembly GCF_007474595.2). Lineage (NCBI taxonomy): Eukaryota > Metazoa > Chordata > Mammalia > Carnivora > Felidae > Lynx > Lynx canadensis. The sequence continues at coordinate 11,493,255 of NC_044307.1, forward strand.
CGTTGTCCTCTGCGGGGGATCTCCATAGAGACCGTGACATACACAGAGGCGGGGGTCTGCAGGAGGCTGCCGGACCGGAGCCAGCTCCTCGGCCTCAGTCGCCGCCACCGCCTTCCCTGCTGCCAGCGCGCATTTTCTCTCCGCTCCTGCTCGAAACCTCGCGGCTCCTGGTGTGCCTGTGCCCTACTGTGTGGGCAGCGAAGGCGGACTTTTGGGCTGGGGCCGGGCGGGGGGGGGCTCTAAGGCCTCCACCTCTGCCTCTCCCGCCCCCTTACCCGCCCCGACGCGGGAAGCGGCGGAGGCTCCGCCATGGCCTCGGGAGCCGGAGGAATAGGAGGGGGCGGTGGCGGCAAGATCCGGACGCGGCGTTGCCACCAGGGGCCAATTAAGCCTTACCAGCAGGGGCGACAACAGCACCAGGTATGGAACCCCGACGCGGTGGTATCTCAGCGGGTTCGGAACTCAGCGGGAGGGAACAGGCGGCGTGGGGCCCTGGTGCCCCACGTGGAGCGGACGCTAGGACCCGAGGAAAGGCCCGAGCCAGGCGGCGGGATCTCAGGCCGCCGGAGTGGCGACGGGAAGTGGGCTGAGACAGGCCCATCTTTGCGGCACACACGTGTGGTTCGGGCCGCCTCTCCCCGATCTTCTGGGCCAGGGGCTTCCCCAGACAGGCGCAGGGCGGGAACAGAAATTCTAGGCCCACGTTGCGCGCATTTCTTTCGGTTTTGGCGGGGATTGGGGGGTTTGAGGGTATTACTCACGTCCTCTCCAGGGAGAAAGGAAGAGATGTGGCTGGAGGCCCATACGCTTGCTGTTTTCTAGTCTCCCGCGTTTCAGTTTGTGTGGGGAGGGGGCTGTCCCAGGCAGTCCGCTTCCGAGGCACCCGGGGGTGGGGACAGGGCGCTGTTACACAGAAAGTGGAATAACTTTGTTTCATGCTATTAATTAATTCCGCGTCTCCCCTGCCGGTGTCCTTCGATCTGAGACCATCCACTTAGATTTTTCCCCCCCCTCTCCCATAACCGGATAGTAGTTACCTAGGTCCTGGGGCATTTTGAAAGTCCCTCTTCACCCTTACGTCTTTTCTCCGCTGCGAGACTCTTCCCTCTCCTCTTCTATCCACTCCCTCCCCCCCCCCCATTTTATTTTGGAGGCTAGAACTGGCTGTTACGCACAGTTGACCGGGACTCCAGTTCTGATCTCATGCACGAAATATTTTAATATTACGGGGCGTATTCTAGAAGTTTAAGGTACTTTTGACACCCAGGAATGTTGGTGGTCTTCTCATTAACCACCTTGTGCACTCAATGGGTGTTTGAAGTATGAAAAGGAGTTTATCCTAATTGTAAACGATACATTTGATTTTGAGAAAATATTATTTTAAAAAACTTATTTGTTTATTATGGGAATTGAATAGGAAAATGTTAAAAAATTATTTTAATAAAAGTCATGTATAAAATTTGACAGTGAGGCTAAGGTGCAGGTGTGTGTCTTAAGGCTGTTAAACAAAAGTATGGGGAAAGGGTCTGGTAACTTGTTGCATCCTATTAAAGGTAGAATTCCTAGATTGCTTTATTTTGGATGATGGTGGTATTGAATATTTTAACATGTTTGGTGATGATGTTAAATTGTATCATTAAAACGCAAATTTTTTAAAGTAAAATTGGGGGGAAATTTTTTAATAGTAAAAATTGTGGTTTATAATTTTAAGTAGCTAATGGCTAGAAGTCGTGACATTACTTTTACCTCCCAGTAGGTTTCCCCCAGATGTATACAGAAAGGGCCGGTTTTTAAATTTCTTTGTGAGGAACGGGGTGGGGTATTGCAGGCAAATTTAAGATTAGAATTCAGGTCACACGCCTGGTCATTTAACCTAATCCTTTTGTAGAATGGAAGTTAGACACACATGCTTTCTGTTTCTCTTGAAGAATAAATGTCTTTGAGTTCTCAGATCTTCTTACAAGAAAGTTACTATATAAAAAATAAGATGTTTTAAGTACATGTATTGGATGATCTGGACAGAGTTTAAAAAGGAGTTAATATATTCCAGGTGGCAAATGTTACAATCACAGCTTATTTTTAAATGTACTTAAGATAAACTAATTTGGGGGACATGATGCCTTAACAACATAATACTTATGATCCAGATTGCCTTAGATCGGATGTGATTTTAGGCTGTGTAGTTTTAAGACCTTGATAATTTATCTTTTCCCCTTATCTAAAATACTTCCAGCTTCTTGCCCTAGCCATTTGAAAACATTTTTTTAATGTTTATTTATTTTTGAGAGAGAGAGAGAGAGAGAGAGAGCTAGAGAGAGAGAGAGAGAGAGAGAGCGCGCGCGCACGCAAGCGCAAGCGCACACTGGAGTGTCAATGGGGGAGGGGCAGAGAGAGGAGGAGACACAGAAGCAGGCTTCAGGCCCTGAGCTGTCAGCACAGAGCCCTATGTGGGGCTTGAACTCGCAAACTGGGAGATCATGACCAGAGTTGAAGTCAGGCGCTTAACCGACTGAGCCACACAGGCACCCCTTGCCCTAGCCATTTAATTGAAAAAGAAAATACATTTTAGCTTTTGAATTGGGATTAAAGATGTTTGGGGGTTTCTTGATCAACACGGCAGGTGTTACTTAATATTGGCAGAAAACACCAAAGAAAAGTATGCAGGAGTATACAAATGCTCAATTTTTAACAATCTAAAAATAAAAACTGTCCTTAGTCCTTACTGGAACTTTTGTGGACTTGTAGACTGCCTGCTAGCTGTCTGCTGTCTTACGTTGTCTGTCACCTCTATGTTTTGCAGCAGCTGCTGAGTCATCATGAATAGCAAGGAGCTTCATGACATGGCATGTTTTATACTAATGTTATTTGATTAAATGTCCACGGGTTTCTGGGCAAAAATGAAGTTTTGGGTTGTGTAGTAGAGGGTTGGAATAAGAACGGGAGGTCTGGCATTGTCGTGGATGTTTGCCATCGCCTGGCAGGCCAATTAGCTTGTGCGGTCAGGCAGTACCTGCAACTTTTGCGTGTGTTCATCTGACTTGTAATTTCCTGTTTTGACTTCTCAGCTCTGCTAAGATACATCTAAAGATTACATTTTTTTCCTTTTAACTTCTGATCTTTAAAATGCCATCTTGCTTGAAGTTTGGAGACAGAAATCCGTTTTCTGACTCAACTAACTGAAGGGCAGTTACTTAAAGAATTATAGAAGCAAAAATGAAGAACAGCCCTGAATAATATAAGTCGATCATTTTCACTTGCCTTCTGTCCTCCTTAACTCAGCCCAGATGCATTTAGGAAATGGTGTCATTTTTCTAGTTGGGAGTGAACAGATCACTGAAAGAAGATGTGGTTAGTTTTTGTCCCCGCTTCAGTCGCCTTTCCCACTTCTTGTGCAGATTGTCAGGCCCAGGAAGTCAGCTCTGGAGAGATCAAGCTTTTCCTAGTAGTAACCACAAAAAACCTGAACCCATGGGCAAACCAGAACCTTGCCTCTGGAAGAATCTACTGCCACCTCCTGGTGAGAGGGCACTATTTATTTTTGCCCTTTTTTTGAGGGGGGTGTGCTTAAGAGGTTTTGTCTTCTGGTCTGGAGCTGTGGGAATCCACTCATTTTATCTACCTGGATATAGCTTGTCTTCCAACAAGTTAGTTTTTGCATTTAGCTATTTTAGAAAAAGGAGGGAATCCCTTTATTTAGTAGCTTAAATCGGGAGTCTGCAAACTTTTTTTTGTAAAGGGCCAAATAGTAAGTATTTTAGGCTTTATTACTGCAAGTTGTTTTGTTTATGCAGCCCTTTAAAAAATGTAAAAATCATTCTTAGCCTGGGGCTTGTATAAAAACAGGCTGAGAGCTGAATTTGGCCCACAGACCATGTTTTGCCTAACCCTGGTTTATATGATAGTTTAGGTTTTTTTGTTTGGTAGTTTCTATATGATACTTTCTCCCAAGTATGCCCCACTTCCAAGTATGTCCTACTTGGGATCTGATGGCTAAAGAGTATTCTCAGTTTTGAAATGGAAGGATATTTAGACATCAAGTACTTATTGCAGAATGTACTAAGTAGTTTTGACTTTAATTTTATCTTTACTGCTTTGTCTTAGATGTTAAATACTATCAGTGGAAACAACTGGAAATAGTTGATAGGGAAAAAATAATGGAATCAGAGTATCTGGGTTTGAATTCTGTTCTGCCAGGATTTGGACAAGTTATTTAAATTCTCTGCTTAATTTATGTGTCTGTAAAGTGAAAATTGTTGTGAGGGTTAAATGAGATTAGTAAAGCTCTTAGAGCAGGGCGTGGCATATATAGTAAGGACTCACTTGAAATTGTTGTGATTAAATACAGCCTTTTTTTAAAAAATATTTATTTATTTTTGAGAGAGATGAATAAGCAGGGGAGAGGGCAGAGGGCAGAGAGGGAGACAGAGAATCCTAAGCTGACGGTGCAGAGCCCAACGCGGGCTTGATCCCAGGAACAGCGAGATCATGACCTGAGCCGAAATCAAGAGTGGGGCGCTCAATCCCCTGAGCCACCCAGCTGCCCCTAAATACAGCCTTTTGATATAAATGTTTGTCTTTGAATTTTGCTGCCTCTCAGTAGGGTTTTTTTCCTTTATGTACCCAACCTCAAGCTTTAGTAGGCTTTTATTGGATTTAGGGACTTTTTACTAGGTGATGAGGCCAAACTTAAACTTATTGAATACTTATTTTCGAACATGTTGCCTTCAAGAAATGCCAGTCATTTAAGTGTATAGGAGAGTAAATCCAAATATTAACTTACTTAGTGCATAGTAGGTTTTTTGTTGGTGATGGGAGGCCCTTGTATGTGATATTTTATCAATTCACTTACCAGTGTTTGAAGTAAAATGAAGACTTCGGTCTGATGTTACTAATTAAAACCATTTTCTTTAGGCACAGAATATTATCAGGAAGATGTAATGACCTCATGTTTTCAAAAATGGTTTTATTTGTAGGCAGTTAGCTTATGGCCCTGGTTGCAATATATTTTTAAGATTCTTCTGTGTTGGGTGGCCTGATTTAAAGTCTTGCTACAAGATACAATTTACTCTGTTTGCTATCAGAAACAGGATGGTAGAATGCCTTTCCTGTGTATAGATGTTTCAGTTTGCTTGATTTTGCTTATCTTTTTCATAGTGTGATTTAAGAAGTAAACTCTTAAATCCTGTTTTCAAATAGATTATTTAAGAAAAGTGACAATATCTTGTATAAAACTTTTAGTGGGTTAAACTGCTTTGGTCTTTATTGGGTTTCCTATGGCTAGTTTGAAAGGTCTTTTAGGGATTCCTTTTCTTGTTCTTGTTTGATTACTGTTAATTATCTATGAATACCACCTCTATAATGTGGAACACTAAAAATAAGAGACCAAGTCAGGTCATGTTTCTCCTTACTGCATTAGGGCAGACTTTTGAAGGACTTTTGAAATTTGTGGCCAGTTGTAGTTAAAAAAAATTTTTTAGCCAGAATAATTTTTATGCTCGTGGTTTTTTTGGCTTCATTTCTTGAAGTTGAGAAGAGAAATGGAAAAAGTGTGGATTTTAAGTGGCTGTAAGGATTTGGACTGTGGATGGGGAAACCTTGGCTGCTGAATGACTATCTGTAGGTTGTAAAATAGCACAGATAATAGCTTAGATTTGAAGGTTAAATTCAGATTATTGAAACCAGATTCAGTATAACCATATTAGATTTTGAATACTTCATTACTTTTTTCCCTTGTGGAAATAACTGAGTGTTAAAGTTAGGTGTTAAAATTTAGTAATGTTAGAATAGATATATTACAAAACTTGAAATAACTGAAGGATTATAATGGCATCTAGATTTTTGCTATTTAGTGTTTCAGATGTTTTTATAATTCGATATTCGTTATTTTATTTTAAAAAATTTTTTAACATTTATTTTTGAGAGAGTGAGAGTGCGCGCGAGCTAGTGGGGGAGGGGCAGAGAGAGAGAGAGAGAGAGAGAGAGAGAGAGAGAGCGCGCGCAAGCGAGCGGGTGACACAGAATCCAAGGCAGGCTGCATCCAGGCTCTGAGCTGTCAGCACAGAGCCCAATGCCAGGCTCGAACTCACGAACAGTGAGATCATGACTTGAGCCGAAGTCAGATGCTTAACGGACATAGCCACTCAGGTGCCCCATATAATTAGATATTCTTTAAGTCTTATGTGAAGTCTTGGGTTCTGTAGCCTTTGTTCTTCTTCATTCGGGCTTGGAGGGAGCAAGGGGGAAAACAGGGAAACTACAACATAAGACTTTCAAAAAAGTTTGGAAAGGTGACACAGGAGTTCAGTGGGTAAAGAGAGTGTGCACAGAACCCTGAAAGAAAACTAAGTAAAAGCCAGTGACAGGTATTAACAAAATAAAGGCAGCCAAAAGAGCAGATAGAAATGAAAACAGCGGTGTATTTGGGGCAATAGGGGCTCCAAAACCCTGAAACTGAAGATGGATTATATTTGGTATTTATAGTTAGGGACCCAGTGAAGTTACCTGAGAACAGGGATTTTATAATCTGAATACTACTACTATTTAATAGAGGATAACATGGAGAAAAGAGAATTTAACAGAACCAAAGTCAAGAAAACTAAAACCTAATAGGAATAGAGAGCTTTGTATAAGGAGAGGGAATGCTGTATAGTAATGGTAAACTGGCCACGTAGGAGGGATGTCTCTGGTTATTCTAAGGTTACAAATTGGTGAAAAGATACATAGGAAAAGAACGTTTTTTTCATTACAAACGAGTTCTGAATTAGGATGGTAAAAGAGCCTTGCCCCACCTCCACCGTCTTTCATTAATCCTTGAACTCAGGTTAAAAATAATTCGAAAAGCTAATATAGTCACAGTATCTTACACATTGAATGTGCTTGATATGCATTTAGTGTTGAATTGAATTTACTTCTAGCCTCCAAATTATTTGTTGTAAATATCAGTGGCATTTTTGCCATGTTTTGCCAATTTTTGTCACATGAAAATCCCTGAGTTCTTAGAAAAAAATTCAGTCAGTTTAACTAGTCCAAATTTAAAGATTCACTCTTTTAATCCTTGACACAAGTTCATTACTTATGATTCTCTAGTGCAGACTTCACTTCAGGGTTATAAGGAGTATTTTTAAGATTTTGATGCCCCATTTGTTCTGTTGATTTTTCTAAGCCCTTCATTAATTTTGCTTTCTTTGGCTACCTTTCTGCTTTTCTTCATTTCATTGGGTGTTATTTATCATTCCAGAGGATGGTTCAGTTTTCCTGTACTCTTGGCTAGCTTCACAAGTTGTCTTTTTGGAGGAAGGGCTACTAGTGTAGCAACAAAAATAATATTTTCTTTTTTTGTTTTTTTTTTTTAATTTTATTTTTTTAATTTACATACAAATTAGTTAGCATATAGTGCAACAATGATTTCAGGAGTAGATTCCTTAGTGCCCCTTACCCATTTAGCCCATCCCCCCTCCCACAACCCCTCCAGTAACCCTCAGTTTGCTTTCCATATTTAGGAGTCTCTTCAGTTTTGTCCCTCTCCCTGTTTTTATATTATTTTTGTTTCCCTTCCCTTGTGTTCATCTGTTTTGTCTCTTAAAGTCCTCATGTGAATGAAGTCATATGATTTTTGTCTTTCTCTGACTGGCTAATTTCACTTAGCATAATACCCTCCAGTTCCATCCATGTGGTTGCAAATGGCAAGACTTCATTCTTTTTGATTGCCAAGTAATACTCCATTGTATATATATCCCACTTCTTTATCCATTCATCCATCAATGGACATTTGTGCTCTTTCCATACTTTGGCTATTGTTGATAGTGCTGCTATAAACATGGGGGTGCATGTGTCCCTTCGAAACAGCATACCTGTATCCCGTGGATAAATGCCTAGTAGTGCAATGGCTGGGTCATAAGGTAGTTCGATTTTAAGTTTTTTGAGAACCTCCATACTGTTTTCCAGAGTGGCTGCACCAGCTTGCATTGCCACCAACAATGCAAAAGAGATCCTCTTTCTCCGCATCCTCGCCAACATCTGTTGTTGCCTGAGTTGTTAATGTTCGCCATTCTGGCAGGTGCAAGGTGGTATCTCATTATGGTTTTGATTTGTATTTCCCTGATGATGAGTGACATTGAGCATTTTTTCATGTGTCGGTTGGCCATCTGGATGTCTTCTTTGGAGAAGTGTCTCTTCATGTCTTTTGCCCATTTCTTCACTGGATTATTTGTTTTTTGGGTGTTGAGTTTGAGAAGTTCTTTATACATTTTGGATACTAACCCTTTATTTGATATGTCTTTTCCAAATATCTTCTCCCATTCTGTCGGTTGCCTTTTAGTTTTGCTGATTGTTTCCTTCACTGTGCAGAGCTTTTTATTTTGATGAGGTCCCAGTAGTTCATTTTTGCTTTTGTTTCCCTTGCCTCTGGAGACGTGTTGAGTAAGAAGTTGCTGCGGCCAAGATCAAAGAGGTTTTTGCCTGCTTTCTCCTCGAGGATTTTGATGGCTTCCTGTCTTACATTTAGGTCTTTCATCCATTTTGAGTTTATTTTTGTGTATGTTGTAAGAAAGTGGTCCAGGTTCATTCTTCTGCATGTCGTTGTCCAGTTTTCCCAGCAACACTTGCTGAAGAGACTGTCTTTATTCCATCGGATATTCTTTTTTAAATTTTTTTTTTTTTAACGTTTATTTATTTTTGAGACAGAGAGAGACAAAGCATGAACAGGGGAGGGTCAGAGAGAGGGAGACACAGAATCTGAAACAGGCTCCAGGCTCTGAGCTGTCAGCACAGAACCCGATGCGGGGCTCGAACTCACGGACCTCGAGATCATGACCTGGGCCGAAGTCGGCCGCTTAACCAGCTGAGCCACCCAGGCGCCCCTCCATCGGATATTCTTTCCTGCTTTGTCAAAGATTAGTTGGCCATACGTTTGTGGGTCCATTTCTGGGTTCTCTATTCTGTTCCATTGATCTGAGCATCTGTTCTGCCAAAAAATAAGGTGAAACTATTACACCAAGAAAACGTATCACTTATTTTTGGATTCTAGAATTACTGAAGTCCTTTTTAGCAACTTGTCATAAGATACCTATTTTTTCATGTTTATATATTTTTGAGAGGGGGCGGAGGGGAGGGGTAGAGGAAGAGGGAGACAGAGGATCTGGAGTGGGCTTGGTGCTGACAGCAGAGAGACCGATGTGGGGCTTGATCTCACAAACCACAAGATTATGACCTGAGCCAAGGTTGGATGCTTAACCTATTGAGCCACCCAGGTGCCCCTTTTCACGGAATATTCTTACGTGGGTATAAGAGGTTGGTTGAGCAGCGCAGTCGTGGATAAATTAAAACTGTGCATCAACTGATCTGTGTACCGTACAGATCTGTTGTCTGTCCTCACAGAGTTGATGCTCTGGTGGAGTGGATGGACAGACTAATTATCATTCTGTTAGACAAATTGCCATCATAAGGGAAGTACAGGGTACTGTTGGTGCATATAAGGGGTGACTGGCCCAGACGTGAGGGATCAGAAGTTTTCTGTAGGTTTCTGTAGGTTTTCCAATACCCAGGTATAATGGTGGCAGTTTTGCCTACCACTGAAGCCTCTGAAAGTCTAGAAGTTAGTCCGGTAAAGGAGGACTTGCATATTCACTCCTTAGTAGACCTTTACTCAGTGTACCTCTATTTCCCTGTCGGGTTTTTTTCCTCTTGGTATCATAAAGCGGTCTTTCTTCAGGTCCATATAGGAAGCTGACGTGCCACATTTCCATAAAGACCTGAAACATCTTCTCTCAAGAACTCCTGAAAATGTACACCTTCTTTAGTAAAAGCATCAGAGGTGCCTTTTCTTCCATAAGAAAACTATTTCTCTCCTTTTCTCGTTCCCTCAGCCTTTCTCAGTTTTCCACTTAGTGACTGAAGAATCTAGTAGTTAAAAAAAAAAAAAAACTTTTTTTGAAGTTTATTTATTTATTTATTTTGAGAGAGAGCATGCGCCTGAGCGGGAGAGGGGCGCAGAGAGAGAGAGAGAGAGAGAGAGAGAGAGAGAGAGAGAGAGAGAGAGTCTCAGGCAGGCTCCACACCGACAGCATGGAGCCTGATGCAGCCTGATGTGGCACTCGAACTCAAACCATAAGATCATGACCTGAGCCGAAACCAAGAGTTGGATGCTTAACTGACTGAACCACCCGGGTGCCTCTGGTACTTCAGAACTCTTAAAAAAAAAAAATTGCCAGGCAGGAAAGTATCTCTCCAAGTCTGTTTGATAGTCAAAGTCCCTTAGCTCTTTATAGTCTCTCCAGTTCTGAGCATAATCAGATTTATATTTTTCCTAGCAGTTTTTAAAAATTGTAATATCTGATAGCTGGTTATTAACTGTAAAGAAGTGGAAATAAAACAGATGCAAAGGTAGGCTTTTATGTTTACTGCTTGTTTGATTTTTCAGAGCTGATATTATAAGGTAGATATTTACAAAATTGGTATAAAGGTATGATAATATTCCATAATGAGATAATCATGGAAATAGGGTGGTCTTTTAGGTAAAACTTTATGTTGTAGTTCAACTTACCAGCCAGCTATGTTTTCCGTAGCCTTAATTGGGAACACAGTCTTTGAGTTTTAGGTGATTTTAGTACCCTGGTTCTCAAACTTTAATTTGCATAAGAATCACCTCAGGAGCTTGTTAAAAGACATTTGCATTTCTAACTTGCTCAAAGGTGACACCAGTGCTGCTGGTTTGAAGACTGTAATTTGAGATCCACTGTTTTAGTCCTTGTATAGTGACTAGATATATAAGCTACAGAACAAAGGATTGCACATACATTCCCATCCATTCACATGCACACACATATGATTAAAGAGGAATTTTTAAAGTTTTTAATAGTTATTTAAGGCTTATTAGATTTCGTATTTATTAATAAGTTTACCAGAAACTCAGAAGGCATGTGCCAAGGACAGTACTGTATTTAAGACTTTGCCCTTTTTGTTTACTCTGTCGTAGTTTACCAGAAGTTTGCATGGCTAGGTCTTTGCTTATGTAAAATGCCTATCCCCTTCTGCTTTGCTGCTTTATTTTTGTTCATAGCACAGAATCACCATGTTGTTTTCCTATTATATTTACTAAGTTCTCGGAGAGCAGGAACTTGTTTCTGTTGCTCCCCACTGTTCCTTGCCTGACATGTAGTGTGCCATCAGTAAGTATTGATTGAATGAATTGAATGAACAAAATAACACCTGCGTTTACCTATATAAGTTGGATAACATTCTCGAATATTTTACAGAGATAAAGATTGGACTGAACTTTTGAGTATTATGAGTGTTGTATGTGTGTTCCTTTGTTGATAAGGCTACATGGACTTTTTCATTTTCATGTTCATTAGAAAAAAAAAATTAACAAGTAGCACTGCTTTATCAGTTAGGGGGCCCTGCAAGAAACCGTTCGTTCACTCCAGATGTTCAACTGAAATATCTTTAAGGAAGAGTCTGCTTTGAGATACGTGGGCGGTTAAAGGAGTAAATACTGGCAACTAGCAGTAGCGGGAGGCTGCTACTCTGCCGAGGGCTGGAGGGATTAAGGAAGAAATGGTGTACCTGGAGTGCAGGGGGTGGGGCCCACCTGGCTGGAGCTGCAGTGTTAGAGATGGGGCCCTTGATCAGAGAGGGCGCGCAAGAAAGAATTGTCTTCTCTGCAATCCATGAATGTCTAGTATCCCCTAGTCTCTCATATGCCATTCCTACCAGAAGCCAGTTTGGTGGGACAGCCCATCGAGAATGAGTGAGGGAAGAACAAGTGAAGACCAGTACAACATCAAATCTGTGATTTGATAGATTGTATTGTGTAGGAAGAGCTGAATTTATTTTGGAGAAATGAATGGATAGAAAAAAACCCATTAATAATAGAAGAGGTAAAAACCATGGCTACAGTTGGGGGAATGACTGGGGAAATAGTTCTAGAAGTAAGCTGCCTTATGTTCACAGTCCACTGTAAGATTTGTTTTTCTGATTAATTTTAAAATATCTTATGATATATCTTAGTTATTGTACGACTAGTGCTCCACATACATATGTTTTCCAGATAACTGTTAGGAGTTAAGTATACATAATTTTTATTCCCCTCTTACAGAGGGACCTTTTCTCTAAAATGTATTGTAATTTCTTGAAATGCATCTAATTTCCGAGTCTCTTTAACTAGAATGGTGGCTCTCAAACTTGAGCGTACGTTAGACTCATTTGGGAGGGTTTGTTAAACAGGTGAGCCTGTTTAGTAGGGCTGTGGGGCAGGGCACGAGTTGACACTGAGATTACCGGCAAAGGGACCACACTTTGGGAACCACTGTGCTAGAGTATACTGAGCTTAATTGTTGTTGTTGCCTTAGGGGTCATTTACCCTACACAGGTATGTTGAAGTTAGGGATGCTGGTTTTTTATAATGATTCCAGGTCAGTTTTATCACCTGCGTTTCTTGTTTCTGCCAAGCTGTCCGTGCCGTCCCTCATTGTGCCATCAGTAAGCCCTCTCTCACTGTAATGTTCTTACACTAACGCTGCTGTGGGCTGTGACCAGACACATTGGTTAAATTTTGGTTTAGAAAAAGAGAAGGATCTAAGCAAACTTTAAGAGCTTTGGTGAATGAGCTTTATTTTATCCATTTTGACTGTTCAGTTTTGTTTGATTATTCTCCACAATACCTAATGCTGCCGCATAAGTGACCTTCGGTGAATGATGGTGTAATGTTGCTGTTCTGTACTTTCTTTTTAAAAAAATTTTTATTTATCTTGAGACAGAGAGAGTGGGGAGGACAGAGAGAGTGAGTGAGTGTGTGTGTGTGGGGGGGGGCAGAGAGAGAGAGAGAATGAGAATCCCAAGCAGGCTTGGGGCACGGTCAGCGTAGAGCCCAACTCTGGGCTCGAACTCACGAACCGTGGGATCACACCCCCGAGCTGGAGTTGTATGCTTAATGAGCGGAACCACCCAGGTGCCCCTGTACTTGCCTCCCTAAGTGAGTAGGGATCACAGAGGATCTCTGGTATTTTTAGTAGCCTAACACCTTAGAAATTCACAAAAAAATTATTCTACATTAAATTGTTGCTATCACTGCTTCAGGTAACTTACTGCTTCTATCAAGTATGTGTCTTTTTTTCAAGTCTTATTTAAACAGTGTTACGTTTATATTTTGTAAGCCTATTCAAATCTTTTGAAATATGTAGGGAGGTGGTAAATAAATATTTAAGTATAGGTAATAAGTAAAATAATAAATATTATGTATATTTTTAGAAATGCTAAATCCTGGATGTAGGTAGATAATCCTTCTGAATAACTAATACTGAGTTACAGTACTGAGAAGGGGAACAGTGAATCTGTTTCCAGTAGTGAGTATTTTATAGGACTGTTGGCTTCATGTGTTACTAGAGAGCTTACATTGTTGTAGAGTGGTTCAAAATTTCTGTTTGGAGAATACATGGAAAAATAATTACATATTTCCCAGTGGTTAGCTATACTTTTCATACAGTAGAGAAAATATTGTTCAAGTGCCTGTATCAGTCTTTTCTGTTGACGGGATTTTTCAAGGCTTCTTTGTCTTGGGTTAGCTTTCCGAGTAGATTTATCTATTCTGCCTTGATTTTTAACTATTGTTTTTTGTACCTGCCAATTCATGTTTTTCCTCCTGTGATTCTTTCCCTGAAGCCCCACAAATGGTACTTTATGAAGGAAATTGTTGCCTAAAATTGGTTATCTCACCCCAGTTTGTTTCTGCTGGCTTTTTCTTCCTCATTAGTAATAAAATTATCAGTATATATTTCTGTTATATTTTGTAAATTGTGAAGTACTTTCACTTTATTTCATTTGATTTTCATTATAATTCTCTCTCAGGTAAGAGTAGGAAGGGTATTATTGTTATTTTACCTAGAGTAAATCAAAGTACCGGGAAGTACTCAAATTTTATCCTAGGTCCTATCAATCCCAAAGCCCATCCTTTCACTTTATCCTAGATAAACCATAGTAGTTGTGTTTGTACCTTAGGTAAGTTACTTTAAACTACACTGTCTCTCTTCGTCCGTAAAGTGACATTATTAATGCCAGCTTCATAAAATTATTGTGAGGATTACATTTAATATGTCTAAACTGCTTAGAACAGGGCCTGGTACATAGCAAAGCTACAATAAATGTTAATAATACTGTTGTTATACCACACGTTTTTTCTCCCTTTAAAAGTTGTCATAATAAAGTTAATTCCTCAGATCTTCCGACATCCTTTGATGTAACAGAATTTTCCCATCAGAAATATCTTACTTGCTTTTGAGAGAAAGAAAGAGCGCGTGCACGAGTGCTCACAGGAGAAGGGCGGAGTGAAAGGGAGACAGAATCCCAAGCAGGCTCCGTGCTACTAGCGACACAGCCCCGCGCAGGGTTGGAACTCACAAACCAGGAGATCATGACCTGAGCTGAAATCAAGAGTCAGATGCTTAACGACCGAGCCAACCAGGTGCCCCCAAAATCTTAGATTATTTATTCAATTTATTATGTTGGATTAGTTATGTTCCTCCTTGTCTTAAAAAAAACTCATATTTATATTCAAATTTTTTATCTTTCTTAATGTGCAATAAAACAATTGCAGAAACTGTTGAAGGTATTGTTTATGTTGCTTTTTTTTTTTTTTTTTTTTTTTGCAGTTTTATACCTTTATTTGACAATCAGCGATTAGTTCTCATCCACATTAACTGTCTGTAGATTTTTGAAAGTGGTGACAGGTACATAGATAACCAGTGTATTGAGCTTGTTTGGTGAATCTTCATCCTTGGTATGTTTTCTGACAACTGCACATGGATACGGTATGGCACATTCCTCATTCCTTTGGTCCGGACACCTTTGTTGACCCTGGTGTCAGTGCATACATCTGGAGTTCCTATCTCCTTCATGGCAGATTTCCAGATCTCTGAGTGCCCAAGGAGCACACTTCTTGAAACTCATTCCATGGATGCTCTTATGAATATTGATGGTGTATTCTCTGGTCACTACCTTTTTGATGGCAGAATGGCCCTTCTTTTTTTGCCACCCTTCCTTGAGGAAGCCATTCTGCCAGGTCCTGTTTGGAGAGGAAGTGTTGCTTCTTTTAATATGCTGGAATCAAAATGGATGCCTTTCGCTGGGATTGTAACATTTTAGTGCATTATCTCATTACTTAATCTGAAATGTATGGGCTTATTTGATGGCCTGTTGGGAGTTTTTTTTAATTGTATTTTTTTAATAAAGTATTTTTTTTAAGTGTTTATTTTGAGAGAGAGAGAGAGAGAGAGAGAGAGAGAGCAAGCAGGGGAGGGGCAGAGAGAGAAATCCCAAGCAGGCTCTGTACTGTCATTGCAGAGCCCGATGCAGGGCTCGATCTCACAAACTGTGAGATCATTACCTAAGTCAAAATCCAGAGTCAGATGCTCAACCAGCTGAGCCACCCAGGTACCCTGCCTGTTGGAGTTTTTTTAAAGATTAGAATAATAAGGCCTTTTGGGGGCAGTTATTGATTCATGGGTGTGGAAGAAAGAAAAAAATAGGAATTTCATAATGTCTATAGAATTGTAAAATACCATTATTTTGGCGTAATTCAAGTGTCTGAACTTTAGGAAACTTTGGAAGTAGTTGTGTTTTGCTTGGTAGGGCTTTGTGTAAGTACTAATGTAGAAAGATAAATTTCTAAAACTGCCTTATGTATTTCTCCCTCCAACAGGGCATTCTTAGCAGGGTTACAGAATCTGTTAAGAATATTGTGCCAGGATGGCTACAAAGATACTTCAACAAGAATGAAGATGTGTGCAGCTGCTCAACAGACACAAGAGAGGTACCACAGTGGCCGGAAAATAGAGAAGATGATCATCTGATATATGCCGATGAGGAGAGCTCTAATATTCATGATGGGAGAATCACTCCCGAGCCCACAGTCAGTAATACAGAAGGTACACAGAATGTGAATATTTTGTTATGAGTGATAGGTTTTCATGCCTTAATTTTAAATATCTTTATATTACTTGGCTGTGGTAAATCTAATTAGGTAGTACATAAACCATGTAGGAGGAGGGTGATGATCAGGTTCAAATGAGTTACTTACCAGCTTTTTGTTTATTAAGGGAGGCTGATAAATCATTTAAGAGTGCAGTCTCTGGTGTTAGATTTGGAGTTTGAATTTTACAGACTGTCCTATGGCTTCGGACAAGAGAATCTGTTTTCTCTCAGTATCTTCATAAATTGGTTTGAAAAAAGTAAATGTGAAACCATTAGAATAGGTCCTGGCACTAAGATAGATGATGGGTGAGGAAGATTTGGAATACACACATGCACACACACACACACGCTCAGGAATAGTAAGCAACTATAAACAAGAGGGGATCGTGCCATTTGCAAAAACATGGATGGACCTGAAGGGTATTATGCTAAGTGAAATAAGTCAGAGAAATGAGAAGGACAAACGTCGAATGATCTCATTCATGTGGAGTCTAAAAAAACAAATGCATAAACAAACCGAAAACAGAATCAGAACTATAAATACAGAGAAGAAGCTGATGGTTGCCAGAGGGGAGGGGAATTGGGGGAATGGGCACAATGGGGGAAGGGGAGTGGGAGATAACAGTCTTCTAGTTATGGAATAAGTCATGGGAATAAAGGGCACAGCCTAAGGAATACAGTCAGTGATAGTGTGATAGAGTTGTGTGTTGACAGATGGTAGCTACACATGTGGGCATGGCATAAAGTATAAACTTGTTGAACTGCTATATTATACACCTGAAACTGACGTAATAATGTTGTCAAGTGTACTCAAAAACCCTGGGGGGCGGTGCCTGGGTGGCTCTGTTGGTTAAGTGTCCAACTAAGGCTCAGGTCATGATCTCATAGCTCGTGAGTTCGAGCCCTGCATTGGGCTCTGTGCTGACAGCTCGGAGCCCGGTGCTGGCTTTGGACTCTGACTCCATCTGTCTCTGCCCCTACTCCACTTGTGCTCTCTCTGTCTCTCAAAAATAAACATTAAAAAAAAGTGTACAATTCAGTGGTTTTAAATATATTCACAGAGTTGTTCAGCTATCACCACAGTCAGTTTTAGGACATTTTCCTCACCATCCCTCTCACCCCCACTTCTCCCCCAAAAAATCTATTCTCATGAATAGTCACTGTCCATCCCAGACAACCACTGATCTGTCTCTATAGATTTGCCTGTACTGGTCATTTCATATAAATGGAGTCCTTGAATATGTGGTCCTTTGTGTCTGGATTACTTCACTCAGCATGTTTTTCAAGGTTCATCTGTGTCACAGTGTGTGTCAGAACTTTATTCCATTTTATTGCCAGGCAATATTCTGTGGTGTGGATTATTTTGTGTATCCACTCAGTTAATGGACATTTGGGTTATTTCCACTTTTTGAATATTATGAGTATTGCTGCCATGAACATTCATGTGCAAGTTTTTGTGTGGCTGTTTTCTCTTGGGTGTACACGTAGGAGTAGAATTGCTGGGTCATACGGTAATTTTAACGTTTTGAGGAATAATTGTTTTCCAAAGTGGCCATACCATCTTACCTTCCCACCCACAGTATATGAAGATTCCAGTTTCTTTACGCCCTCACCAATACTTACTTTCCATTTTTAATTTTTTTTAAAGTTTATTTATTTATTAAAGAAAATGTTTATTTAGAGCGCATGCGCACGCCAGCAGGGGAGGGTGTGGCAGAGAGAGAGCAGGCTCCGTGCTGTCAGCACAGAGCCTGACATTGGACTCCAACTCATGAACCTTGAGATCATGACCTGCGCCGAAATCAAGAGTCAGATGTTCAACCAGTTGAGCCACCCTGGCACCCCAGAAGTTTCTTTCTTAGTAATCTCTGCACCCAACATGGTGCTTGAACTCACGACCCTGAGATCAAGAGCTGCATGCTCTTTTGACTGAGCCAGCAGGCACCCCTTTAATTTTTTTATTAAATCTCTTCTAGTAGGTTGAAGTGATAATCTCATAGTGGTTTTGATTTGCATTTCTGTGCCTGCAATACTGAGCATCTTATCATGTGCTCATTGGCTGTTTGTGTATCTTTGGAGAAATGGCTGTTCACACCCCCCTTTTCCATTTTTAATTGGGCTTTGTCTTTCGGTTGTTGATTGAGAAGAGGTCTTACGTATTCTGGATATAAGTCCCTTATCAGTGTAGGATTTGCAAATATTTTCCCCCATTCTGTGGATTGTCTTACTTTCTTGATGGTGTCCTTTTTTTTTTTTTTTTTTTATCTTTTAAGTTTATTTATTTATTTTGAGAGAGAGAGAGAGCAGTGAGCAGGGGAGGGGGCAGAGAGAGAGAGAATCCCAAGCAGGCTGCATGCTGTCAGCAGAGCCCAGTGCAGGGTTCAAACTCACAAACCGTGATGATGACCCGAGCCAAAATGAAGAGTCAGACATTCAACCAACTGAGCCACCCAGGCGCCCTTTGATGGTGTCCTTTGAAGCACAAAAGTTTTTAGTTTTGTTGAAGTCCAGTTTATCTCTTTGTATATATTTCTTTCTGTATATATATTTTTCTTTTGTTACATGTTTTAACTTATTTATAATTATAAAAGTTTTCTAACTCTGTGTTAAAGTCTTGTATTGCCTAAACAATTGGTGTGTATGGCCTATTAACTTTGGTGGTTGTAGTAATGTATTTTCCTGCCTGGTATGCTTGTAGTGAAACCTAGTGAGAGTGAAATGGTCCTGTAAGAATGATTCTCACTGTGGAGAAATGACGTATCTAAATTTTCTTAGTAATACTTGATTTGGCTTAATTTTTAAATGTTTGCTTATTTTTATTAGAATAACTTAGGAAGTTTTAGTATCTACACCTAGACAGATTTCTTTCAAATCTATTATTACCAACAACCACCTTGAGGCTTTACCTAGTAGGTCTAAGCTGAGTGCTGCTATCTCATTTTTCCCCCTGGACATTGAAGGGAACCCCAGCTTCTCTTTTTTCATTATAGACTTCTGTGTTCCCTAGCCTATATCCACAGTGACAGACACTCTCTTTTCCATCCTAATGACCATGCTTATGAGGATTAACTAACTTGAAGAATTAATTTAGTTCAGGTGTGAGATAGTGTTTCTCATTTTACATCTGTACAGTTCTTTTTTGTCTGTATTTGTATTTTCATTAATGGGATTTATTCAGTGGTTTGCCAAGGTCAGTTGTAACTCAGATTTTCTTTATTGTGTTAAGTTCATATGGTAGTTTTTATGTTACGTGTATGGTACACGTAGACCTTTGTGAGTAACTTCTAAACTTACATTACTATGGCAGATTTCAAACTGCATAATAAGGAGACTACTGCAAAGAACACCTGTGTACCCATTACCCATCTTTGAAGACAGCCAACTATGGCTGATCTTGTTTTCTCTGTTCCCACACTAATTCACCCACTTTCCTACCCTAACTCCTCTAATTGTGCAGAAGCAAATTGTGAGCAGCTTTTAGATACTAATTTCAGGAACTTGATAGTATTTCCCACCTCATTCTTATCTTAGATCTGAATCCTGCTCCTATCTTGAATTTTGTTAGTTCCAGACAGTTCTCTTCTCACAGTGTTGCATTCAGTACTTGTAATCACATAATGTGTGACTTAAAGTCCCACTGATAACTCCTCAGTGTGATGAATATAGATCTTACTAGATAAAACAATTCCATTTGTTTACTCTGAAATGTTACACTTAAATTTGACAATGCATTCTCAAAAAACAACTTAGACATGTCTGTTCTTAAAGTGATGTCAAATTATTGAAAGCTTAAAATAATTTCGATATAACAGTCCTGAATGTTGTTTACTTAATATTAATTTTACCAGTGTAACTTCCATATTAATAGTAACTAGAGCTGGAGAGTATTATACATTCCTCAAGTGGAGCTGGAGAGTATTGTACATTCCTCAAATAGCACAGTGCAGTAAGAACAGCTCTAGAATCTGTGGCCCATTTAAAATCTGTTGTCTGCAGCCTTATGCCTGTGTACTTCCTTGTGTTGACTGTCTTATCTATTTATCTATCTATCTATTTATTTACTTATAAATAAAGAGACATGGGGAGGGGGCAGAGAGAGAGAGGGAGAGAGAGGATCTTAAGCAGGCTTCATGCCCAGCACAGAGCCCGATGTGGGACTTGATCCCATGACTGTGAGATCATGACCTGAGCCGAAATCAAGAGTCTGACGCTTAACTGAGCCATCCAGGTGCCCCTTGTATTGACTGTCTTAATGATGGTGAGTCTTTGGGTGTTTGGGTTTCTTCTGCTAGGTTAGTGGGATGGATCAGTGAGAATCTGAAATAACGTACATGTTTCATTGAGTCAGTAAGAACTCAGGCCTCTGAAAGGCCCCGCAGTGGCATATCTAGCATATGAGTCGGCAGTAGACTCAAAGTTGTAGACTACTTTGTCTAATTAATGCCATGTGATGATAGATACACTCTTAGACACTGGGCATTTGTGAGTGATGTAAGTCTGTAGACGACATGGCCTTGTTTAGTCTTATTATCCCAAACTGTTCTTTATTGGTCCTGGTTTTGGGGGTAAAGAAGCTCTGTAAGTAATAAAAAAGTAGCATTGTTGTTAGCATCATACCTTCAAGTAGAAGTACATCACAGTAGTTTTCTTTTTCCATTATAGTGTCTATACAGACTATATATTTTTTTCTTAATTTTTTTTTTTAATGTTTATTTTTGAGACAGAGAGAGACAGAGAATGAACGAGGGCGGGTCAGAGAGAGAGGGAGACACAGAATCCGAAGCAGGCTCCAGGCTCTGAGCTGTCAGCACAGAGTCCGACGCGGGGCTTGAACTCACAGACCAGGAGATCATGACCTGAGCCGTAGTCGGACGCTTAACCAACTGAGCCACCCAGGCGCCCCTATACAGACTATATTTAACAGATGTCTGCCAATAGCTAGAAAATTGTCCTTTTGTTTTAAAATATACTACAAAATTAGAATACTTTGTATTTGAACAAGCATTTCAGTTTATACATATGTGTGTCCTAAGTGCAGAAAAATTAAAATAGTATAGTGTTTAAATGCCTATAGGTTTAAATGTCAGTAGTAGTAGATTTTCAAACTCCAGCCAGTATCTCTCTTAATTTGAGTGAGCTTGATAAAGAATTATTACATATGAAGCAATTTAAATATTCTATTAAATTTTAAAAATATGTTCCATGAATAGTGATTTTTAAAAGTTGTTTATTTTGAAAGAGCGTGTGTGTGTGTGTGTGGTTTGGGGAGGGGTGGGGGAGGGGGAGAGAGAGAGTGAGAGAGAGAGAGATCTCCTATGAGTAGACTCCTGTGTTTTTGTCCTTTTGTGGACTGGCTTATTTCACTTACCATGTCTTCAGGGTTCATCCACATTATACCATGTATCAGAATATATTCCCTTTTTAGGGCTGAATAATATTCCGTTATACATATATACCACATTCATTCATTTGTTGATGGATACTTTGGTTCTTTCAGCCCTTAAGCTATTGTAAATACTATTGTCGGGAACATGCTTGTAGAGATCTCTTTGAGACCCTGCTTTCAGTTCTTTTAGGTATATACCCAGAAGTGGAATTGGCTGGGATATATGGGAATTCTATTTTTTTTTTTTTTTTTTGGAAGAACCGCCAAACTGCTTTCCACAGCGGCTGTGTCATTTTACATTTCCTACCAGTAGTGCACAGGGGTTCCACTTCTTCCATGTTCTTGCCAGTGTTTATTTTGTTATTCTGATAGTAGCTGTCTTCGTGGGTGTGAGTGGATCTCATTGTGGTTTGATTTGTATTTCTCCTGTGATTTTTAATGCTGAGAGCATCTTTTCATATGCTTGTTGGCCATTTGTAGATCATCTTTGAAGAAACATCTCTTCAAGTTCTCTGCCTGGGTTTTAATCAGATTATTTGATTTTTTTGTTGTAGGAGTTCATATTTATATATTCTGGATATTAACCTCTTATCATATATATGATTGGCAAATACTTTCTGCCATTCTGTAAGTTGCCTGTTCACTCTGTTGATTGTGTCTTTTAGTGCACAGAAGTTTTTAAGTTTAATATAGTCCCACATGTCTGTTTTTCTTTTGTTGCCTATCAGATCCAGGAAATCATTGTCAAGACCAATGTCATGAAGCTTTTTCCCTTCTGATTTCTTCTAGTTTTATAGTTTTGGGTCTTGCTTTTTAGGTCTTTAATCCATTTTGAGTTAATTTTTGTATATGATGTAAGGGTTCACTTCCATTCTTTTTGCATGCATCTCTCCAGTTGTCCCAGAACCATTTGTTGATGAGATTGTCCTTTTTCCATTGAGTAGTCTTGGCACCTTTGTGGAAAATCATTTGACCATGTATGTAAGGGTTTATTTCTGGGCTCTCTGTTCTCTTCCATTGGTCTACATGTCTGTCTTTGTGCTGGTACCACACTAATTTGATTACTTTTTTGTGATATGTTTTGAAATCAGGAAGTGTGAAACTGACAACTTTGTTGTTCCTTTCAAGATTATTTTGGCTATTAAGGGCCCTTGAAGTTTCCATAAGAGTTTTAGGATGGATTTTTCTATTTTTGAGAAAACGTCATTGGGTTTTTGAAAGGCATTGTATTGAACCAGCAGATTGCTTTGGGTAGTATTGACATGTTAACAATATTAGTTTCTTCAATGTAAAAACATGGGATGTCTTTTTTTTTTTTTTTTTTTTAAGTTTATTGTGTGAGAGAGAGAGAGCATGTGTACCTGAGCACAAGCAGGGGAGGGGCAAAGAGAGAGGGAAAGAGAGAATCCCAAGCATGCTCGTCGTGGTAACATACAGAGCTGTGGAATCACTAAGTTGTACACTTGGAACTGTGTGTCAACTACACTTCATCTGAACAGATTGAAATTATATTGGGGGGGGGGGTGCTGGGAGGAAGAATATTCTCACTCAGGAACAGGTATTAAATAAGTCTGTTCTGTTCTTTTTACAGGTTCTGTTGCTATTGTAAAATACAAATTAGAAATAGAAAATACAAATGCCATTTGTCCAACTGTTGCTGATTTAGAGGAAAGCTGTTGGTTTTTGTATGGTGATCCTGAAACCACCAACCTTACTGAAGACATTTTTTTTTTTTAAAGTTTATTTATTTTGAGAGAGCGTGTGCATGTGAGCATGAGCAAGGGAGGGGCAGAGACAGAGAGGAGAGAGAATCCCATGCTGACAGCGTGGAGTCTGACATGGGGCTCGATCTCCTGAACCGTGAGATCATGAGGTGAGCTGAAATCCGAAGTTGGACCCATTGAGCCAGCCAAGCCCCCTGGGATGTCTTTCCATTTATGTCTTCTTAAATTTCTTTCAGTGGTGTTTTATAGTTCTCATTGTTCAAGTCTTTCATTTTCTTGGTTAATTTCTAAGTGTTTTGTTTTTTTCTGATGCTGTTAATGGAATTGTTTCCTTAATTTGCTTTCCAAAATGTGCATTGTTAGTGTATAGAAACACAGCTCATTTTTGTGTGCTTATTTTGTAACCTCCTACTTTGCTGAATTAATTTATTCCAATGAGTGTGTGTGTGTGTGTGTGTGTAATATTTAGGGGTTTCTACATACAAGGTATATCATTTGTAAATAGAGCTATTTTATTTCTTCCTTTCCAACTTTGGATGCCTTTCTTCTTGCCTTAACTGTTCTGGCTAGAGCTTGCAATACTGGTTTAAATAAAAGTGGGGAAAGCAGGTATCCCTGTCTTGTTCTTGATGTTAGAGGAAAATCTGTCTTTCACCATTGGGTTTGATGTTAGCTGTGAGTTTTTCATATATGACTTTTATTATGTTGGTGTTTCTTTCCAGTTCTAGTTAAGTGTTTTTATCTGAATCTTATTTTTTGTATAATAGTACTTTGAAACTAAATAATCTGGAATTGTTTTCTATTGCTTATGCTCTTAAGTATTTTTGAAGACAGACTTTGAGAAAGAAAATTACAGAGCATCAAATACAATCCAGCAGCCCGTTAAAAAATAGAATCTTCTTACTCACTAGGGAGAGTTAATCTTGGGATATAAGGAATCATTTATCATGAGGGAATTATTAATATAAGTTAGCATATTTATATAGTGGAAGTCTTGTAATTATTTTCTTTCTGGTAGATAATTAATAGGTATTTGCTATGTATTTTATTTAGAATTGTTTATTTCATTTAGAGCTTGCTTAACATGTTAGTCATCCAAAGGCCAGAATCACGTGTAATGGTGAAGCATTAGAAACATTCCCATTAAAGTCAGGTATAAAATGGAATCCCATCATCACCACTTCTGGATGTTAAAGATGTAATTAGGTAAGAGGATGTATGTATACATGTAAGTATTGGTAAGAAGGAAGCAAAATAATACCCAGAAAACCCAAGAGAGCCAATTGATGGGAAAAAAAAACAAACAACTGATTAGAATAAGAGATTTGTAGAAATTAGTCACAAAGTTAATATAGAAAAACAAAAAACAAAACCGCAGTAACTTATTTAAGCAGTAAACGGAAAGTATGAAGGAAGAAAGAATCCTACTTACAATATCAAACAACAAAAACCTAGAAATAAACTTCAGAAGTGTATGGCACTCTAGAAGAAATTCTTTTGTTCCGCTGAGGAACATAAAGGAGAGCTGAACGAAAAAAGTCAGTAGGAAAACAATGCTGGGTATGGTATCCCTTCCTTTTTAAAATCTTTTAACTTCAGTGTGATCCAAATCAAATCATTTTAATGAGTCTGTTAGGAACTTTGAACATAGCTAAAATACTTATTTTTAAAGCCTTTAATTGCATCATCTAATTCATGTTTAATTCCAGTTGACTTTTTTCTGCACTGTTGATCACATTTTTCTTATAGATGTCATTTTGAAAAATACACGTAGAGATTTGGGATGCTGTTATCTTCCACTGAGGAGTATTGATTGTTGTTTGAGCAGGCAGTTGTTACTGGTCATTTTGAACTTTGTAAACTTAGTTTTATGTTTTGTTAATTGTGCATCTGTGGAGGGTCCAAGATTTCTTAAATTCCCTAAAGTGATAGGACTTAGCCTGCAAATTGTTTCTCTTGTGGCTTTTTAGGTTGAGTCTAAACCTATGTCCTAGAACATAGGACATGTTGTTCTAGGACATGATCCTTTGTCTCAAGGGGAAGCTTTTCCAACATCTCGGTTGAATGCCAGGGATTTAAGGAGGTGTTTATGGCATCTCTAAGTTCTGGCAACCCTGTGGCTCCTGTGTCCTCAACACTGCTTCTTGCCCCCTAGCATTGCTCACTTCCTAGTGACTTGTTTCCTCAACATGTAGTAGCTCATACTTGGTAAGCCTTATATGGTCTCACTCTGTGCATGGAAAGCCCATTCACTGTCTGGACACACCCATGTGGACTTCTGGAGGCCCTTCCCTGCAGTTTTCTACTGTCCAGTGCCCTTAATTCTGATTTCTGCCTGCTGTGTTCTGCTTGGACTCCAGCTCTTTCTTCCAGGTCCGAAAACATACCTAGGTAGAGAGCTGGGTAGTGATAGGGTTCGCTTTTTGAGTTTTCTTGTGCCGTTTTCTGTTGTTTGAAAGATATCTCCTATTCTGTTCAGTTTTATAATTATTTAAATTATAGCAGAAGCACTAGTCTGGAGGCCCAGACATTCCAGCCTAATTGAGAGTCTTGGAAATTTGACAAATGATTTTAAGGGTTTTTGAAAATACACCTGAAGATGAGTAGAGAAATTCTGAAAAAGAGTAAGGGGAATGTGGGGGGTGGGTTGGAGTAACTTTTACAGTTACTAAATGTGTTCTAAAGTTGTAGTGGGTAAAACATCATTGTACAGATACATCACTGGGGAAGAGGGTGAAAAGCCTTTCGGGATTTAGTATGTGGTAGTGGTGGCTTCTCCGTGATTATAAGGTATTTTAGGGGTGGCTCAGTAGGTTAAGCGTCTGACTTCGGCTTAGGTCATGATTTAATGGCTTGTGAGTTCAAGCCCCGCATCGGGCTCTGTGCTGACAGTTCGGAGCCTGAAGCCTGCTTCAGATTCTGTCTCCCTCTCTCTTTGCCTCTCCCCTGCACGCGCGCCCTCTCTCTCTCTCTCTCTCTCTCTCTCTCTCTCTCTCTCTCAAAAATAAACAGCAACAAAAAAAACGAAGGTTATTTTAGAATGTAAACAGACTAACCATTTGGGAAACAATGAAGCTGAATCATTCCTTCACTACTATATCATAACTGACTCCAGATGGATTCAAGATTAAATATTATATTGAAATAAAAGTAACAGTGCAGTACCAAAAAATCAGTAAAATTTTCTATTTCTTATAGTCTTGGAATGGTAAATGCCTTTGTAAACCAAGTTTACAAAAGGTTGGTAAACCTTGTAAACAAATTACTTTCTGTACTGCAAAAAATAACATCAACAAAATGAATAGGTTCAGCCAACAGTGAAAAATAGTTGTAATATTTCAGGCCATATTGCAGTATCTTACTGATCAAAGATTAGATTTTATTGGGGCGCCTGGGTGGCTCAGTTGGTTAAGTATCCAACTCTTGATTTTAGCTCAAGTCATAATCTAACAGGTCATGGGTTTGAGCTCCACATTGGGCTTTGTGCTGACAGCACAGAGCCTGCTTGGGATTGTCTGTCTCCTCTTTTTCTGCTCCTCCCCCGCTGGTGTGCACGCTCTCAAAATAAACATTAAAAAATTACTATATCAGTAAGCAATTAATAGAAGTGTAAATGAACAATGAGTATAGGGAAGGATGCACTATCCCTCTCATTTAAATAAATGCAAATAAAATAATGGTGCCGTTTGATAGATAGAAATCAGAAAAGGTTAATATCCAGTGTTAGAGACTATGGTGGAAATGTACATTGTCATTTGCTATTTGTGGGAGTATAACTGATAGGATTGCGGTATGTTTCATAAGCAAAAATGAGCATACTCTCTGATTGAGTCCTGCAGAGCAATTCCATATAATTGTTTATCCCATTGATTCTCTTATGGGCCTAACTTCAGACTTACAGAATCAGATATTTTTGTGGGAAGCTTAAAAGTATTTTTAAAATTATTTCTCTTTGTGCTTCTATTCTTAGAGAACCATGGATTAATCCAAAAGAATACTCTTAAGAGTATGCAGATATCAGTGCATATATGTTCGATGGAACATTGGGAAAATAATCACAAAATAATTCGCATCAATTAGCATGATAACATACAATGTGGTCTTTAAAGGGAATGCTCTGTATGTAGAGACAAAATTGGTAAATGAAAAAACAGGTCATAGAACTGGATGCATAGCATGATTATATAATTAGAGAAACGATTTATGTCTGTATATAAAATATCTGGGAGATCTACAATTTTAATAGTGGTTGCTATGACTTATATAGCTTCTTTTACTCTTTATGAGCGGGTTTTATAGTAGCAATTCAAGCATCAATATCAATAAAGAGCCATGCACTTTTAGAAATTGCATGTGATCCCTGAAACATACATAGTTTGATACGAGGTTAAGTAAATTCATTGCAGCTAGATGAAACCTTTTTTGAGTAAAGAATAGCTTAAACCGAGCTTATGGGAGGCTTCAGTGGCTTGAATTGAAGCGATGTTATATAGTATGTTTTCTTAAAAACCATTTTGTTGTGATATTGTATTGCTTTTTCTAAGCTGTGTATTCATAATACTAATGCCTTTTTGGTTTTTTTGTTTTGTTTTGTTTTGTTTTGTTTTGTTTTGACTCTTTAAAGAACCCTCAACAACTAGTACTTCTTCAAATTACCCAGATGTATTAACAAGGCCTTCTCTTCATCGGAGCCATATGAATTTCTCCGTGTTGGAGTCTCCTGCACTACACTGTCAGCCCTCCACATCCTCGGCATTCCCAATTGGCAGTTCTGGATTTTCCCTCGTAAAGGAAATTAAAGATTCTACCTCTCAACATGATGATGATAACATCTCAACTACCAGTGGTTTTTCTTCAAGAGCTTCTGATAAAGGTATTCTTGGTGTTTGGTAGTAAAGTTAAATTTCATGGGATAGGTTTTTTCTTACTTGTAATTTTCATTTTCTGTTTATAAAAATTGAGGGCCTTGTAATTAGTGCTCTAACTATGCATTACATATTTTTGTTTCAGATATAGCTGTTACAAAGAACACTTCGGTGCCACCTCTGTGGTCCCCAGAGGCCGAACGTACTCATTCACTCTCACAGCACACTGCCACCAGCTCAAAAAAACCAGCATTCAACTTGTCTGCCTTTGGAACACTTTCCCCTGTGAGTACTAGTAAGATTGGATTCAATCACATTTGTTTTGAGTATTTATTGCTCATAATTTGTCATTTTGTTTCTGTGCAGTCACTTGGGAATTCTTCAATCCTTAAAACAAGTCAGCTTGGAGATTCTCCTTTTTATCCTGGAAAAACAACGTACGGTGGAGCAGCAGCTGCTGCAAGACAACTGAAACTCCGAAACACACCGTATCAGGTTGGTTTGAATAGGAGAAGGACTGATAACGTTAAAAATTGTCAGCGGCACTCCAGTGGAGTTTTGGTTTGATTATTTTTTGGTAAAATGATACCGTTTTCATTTAGGGACTATCTGAACGTTGTATTCGACTTAAGTGAATATTTATTCATTACACTCGGGAGCATGTTATGTGCGTCTGTGTTTTAGGAAGTGTGATGATTAATTCCTTTTTTAAAAAAATTGAGGTGTAAATTATGTATAGTAAAATTTACCCTTCTTAGAGTATTTGCATTTTAACAGAATACATACAGTTGTGTGTGCACTCTGCAATCAAAGTATTGAATAAACATTTCCACCACAGCAAATTGTTACCTTGTGCCTCTCTGTTGTCAACCCCTCTTCCTACCTCTACCCTCTGGCAACCACTGATCTGCTTTCTTTCCCTGTAGTTTTGATTTTTCCAGAATGTCATTTAAATTTAATCAATATAGCATCTAGCCTTTGAATCTGGCCTCTTGTACTTAGCATAATGCATCTGGAATGGATCTTTATTTTATTTTTTATTTTTTTTAATTTTTTTTTTTTTTTCAACGTTTATTTATTTTTGGGACAGAGAGAGACAGAGCATGAACGGGGGAGGGGCAGAGAGAGAGAGGGAGACACAGAACCGGAAACAGGCTCCAGGCTCCGAGCCATCAGCCCAGAGCCCGACGCGGGGCTCGAACTCACGGGCCGCGAGATCGCGACCTGGCTGAAGTCGGACGCTTAACCGACTGCGCCACCCAGGCGCCCCATGGAATGGATCTTTATTTTTGCACGTATCAGTAGTTCCTTCTGTTGTTGAGTTGTAACTTGTTTATCCTATCCATTCACTACTGAAAGGACACTTGGGTTTGATGTGATTTGGAGCAGTTGTGAATAAGTGGTTTTAAGCGTGTTATGTGAACATTAATTTCCATTTCTCTTGGGTAAACACCCAGAAGTTGGCTGCTCGGTCTTATAGTAAGTATACATTTAACTTTCTAATAAATTGCCAAACTGTTTTCCACAGCAAAGTAATGCTGTTTTCTCAGCAAAGTAATGGAAGAGTGTTCTCGCCAGCACTTGTCATCAGTTTTTCATTGTTTTATTTTAGCCATTCTAATAGGCATGTTGTGGTATCTCCACACCACCGTGGCTTTTATTTGTGAAATTAAGCATCTTTTCATGTGCCTGTTTGCCATAGATGTGTCTTCTTTGGTGAAATATCTGTTCAAATCTTCTGCCCATTTTTAAATCGGGGCGCTTTCTTATTAATGAGTTTTAAGAGCATGCTACACCTTTATTAAGTCCTTTATTACATACGTGTTTTGCAAATGTTTTCTCCCATTCTCTGGCTTAAGTCTTTTACAGAGAAGTTTTTACTTTTCATGGCATTCAGTATATTGGGTTTTTTCCTTATATGCCTCATGCATTTGGTGTAGTATGTAGGACATTTTTGCCTAGCCTAGGGTCACAGTGTTCTTCTGTGTTTTCTAGTGGATTTATAGTTTTAGGTTTTGTTTTGTTTTGTGTTTTTAAAGTTTATCTTCTTTTGAGAGAGAGAGAGTGGGGAAGAGGCAGAGAGAGAAGGAGAGAGAATCCCAAGCACACTCTTCTCTGTCAGCACAGAGCCCCCCGACTCAAGGCTTGAACTCCTGAACTGTGAGATCATGACCTGAGCCGAGGTCGAGAGTTGGTTGCTTAACCGGCTGAGCCACCCAGGCACCCCATAGTTTTTTTGTTTTTTTTTTAAGTTTGTTTGTTTATTTTGAGAGAGACAGAATAGGAGGGGCAGAGAGAGAGGGAGAGAGAGAATCGCAAGTGGGCTTCACACTGTCAGCGCAGAGCCTGATGCACGGCTCGAACTCACGAACTATGAGATTGTGACCTGAATCGAAACCAAGAGGTGGAAGCCTAACCGACTGAGCCATCCAGGCACCCCCACAGTTTTAGGTTTTAATTTAGGCTTCTGATTTATTTTGAGTTAACTTTTGTATATGGTATGTATCATGTCATGAGGGATCAAGATTCATTTTTTTTTTAACATAACGAATGTCCAATTTTTTTAGTAGCATTTGTTGAAAATGTTGTGCTTTCTACATTGCATTGCCTTTGCATCTTTGTTGAAAATCAGTTGACCATATACGTGGTTCTATTTCTTGACTTTCTATTATCTTCCATTTCTATGTATCCTTTGGCCAACTCTACATTCTTTTGATTACTATAGTTTATAGTAAGTGTTGAAATCGGTAATGTGAGTCCTCCAACTTTGTTCTTTTTCAAGCTTGTCTTGACTTTCCTAAGTCATTTACTTTTTCATAATTTTAGAATCATGTTACCAGTTTTTACAATCTATTGGAATTTTGATTAGAATTGCATTGAGTCTGAAGGTAAATTTAGGGAGAAGAATATACATCTTAATAAAATTGAATCTCCCAGTCCTTGAACACAGTATGTCTCTCTATTTAAGTTTTTGAAATTTCTTTCATCAGTGCTTTGTAGTATTCATCACACAGACCTTGCACATATTTTGTTAGATTTATACCTAAGTATTTCTTGTTATTTGGTGTTAATTAAGAATAAATGGCTGTGGGGCACCTGGGTGGCTCAGTCAGTTGAGCGTCCGACTTCGGCTCAGGTCATGGTCTCACGGTTTGTGGTTCGAGCCCCACATCAGGCTCTGTGCTGACAGCTCAGAGCCTGGAGTCTGCTTCGGATTCTGTGTCTTCCTCTCTCCCTCTCTGCCCCACCCCCACTCATGCTCTGTCTCTCAAGAATGAATAAACATTAAAAAAAAAAAATAGCTCCAATAGTCTGTTCCATAAATTGAATACATAGTCAGAATACCTTCCAGCAAAGAAAATTTCAGGCTCATTTAACTTCCTTGGTGAATTCTACCAAACATTTAAGAAAGAAAGAATACCAATCTTATGCATACGTTTTTGTATAATAGGAGGGTACACTTTCCAACATATTATGGGGCAAGTATTACCCTGATACTGAAACCAACCAAAGGCATTACAAGAAAGCCACAAACTAATATTTCTTAGGCATTACAGACCCAAACCTTCTCTATAAATATTTGTAAAGAGAATCTAACATATATAAAAAGGCTACTATTTCATAATCAAGTAGGGTTTATCTTGGGAATGCAAGGTTAGTTCAACATTTGAAAATTAACGTGAGCTACCATTTAAACAAACTAAAGAATAGAAACTGTATGATTATCTCCATAGATGCATAAAACACATTTGACAAAATTCAGCATCCTTTCATAATAAAAATTTCCTGTAGCCTGAGGAATAAATGGGGATCTTCTCAACCTGATAAATGGTAGCTACAGAAAATCTTTAGCTAACATCATACCGATGGTGAGAAACAGAGTACTGTTCTCCTAAGGCCAGGAAGAGAACAAGGCTGTCTGCTAGCATTGCTGCTGTGTAGTGCTGTACTGCAGGGCCTACCCACTGCACGAAGGAAGAAAGTGTTACTCCTATTCATAGACAACATGCTTATCCACATAGAAAGGCCTAAGAAATACAAAAAAGTTATCAGAACTTAATGAGTTCAGCAAGATTACAGAATACAAGGTCATTATGCAAAATCAGTTATATTTGCATATAAGCAAAGAACAGTTGTAAATTGATAATAAATTTAAGGTGAATCCCACCATCCTGTATTTTATCCTATGAGTTCTTTGAAGCCCGTAAGAAATTGTTTTGTCTATATGGCGTTGTGCTTACGTTTACAGATTTTGACATTTTAAAGATGGAGGAGTAATTATACTTTCAGTAAGTAGACTCTTGGAGAGGGGAATCTGTGAAGATGAGTCTATGACAAACATAGAAATGGCATAGAAACAAGTATATTTTAAGACTGTCTTGTCTTTAGTTTCTTGTTTTCCTAATTAGAGGATGGTTTCATGTATGTAGTTAACAGTAATTATGAGTTTTATTTCTGAATGTGTTCATGAAGGGCAGTATTTTGTTATTTAAGAAAATGTTAACTAGATGTTGGAGTTACACAGGGAGCTTTTTCTAAAGCTTAAACTGGATCGTATTCTTTAAAAAATTTTTAAAGTTAAAATAATAGTTCAGCCTGTTAGTAGATAAGATGATGCAAGCCTGTGATTCATAGAATAGTCCAAGTCTCAGTATATTCTTGCTTTTCTTCATTTCTTTCTTACATTGAATCCTGTACTTTTTAATGGTGAATTGTGACATACCCTTAGAATCTGTCTCAACACAGGCTTCCAGATGTTTATTGCTGACGTTTGGGACAAAGCTAATAATTCCTTTCCTAGAGTATTAGAGCGGGAGGTATATTAAAGATTCTGTAATTCAACTCCATTTTGTGGATTAGCAAACTAAAGCCCTGAGTGGTCAGTGGCCAGTAGAATCCAGTGACAGGACAGACTATCAGATTTTCCTAGAGAATTCTAATGTTGCTTCATGTTTGCCCAAGCCTCTGGCTTGAACAACAGTTCTTAATGGGCATCAAGTTCTCGATAAAACTAATGGAGAATCATGCAGCTACTCTGGAAATGTTATCATTGTTTGGTATCGGACAGAGAAACAAAGTAGTTATGGTTCAAGTTTTCAGACATTGTGAGCTATTTGTAGAGATTCAGTTGTGTTTTGATTGTGATAATATCTTTATATTAAGCATTACCAAACTTGCTTTGTGGTAGTCCTTTGGTTATTGGAATGTTGTAATGTATTTTTGAGAAAAGGAACTGTTTTAGTTGGAATTTGTAAACATTGCTTATGTATTAAAGGGTACTTGTCTATTCTTTATAAGGTTTTTTCCTTAACTTCAATTTTAATAAAGTTAAAAGGTTATTAAGAAATAGCCCGAGTATTTAAAAATTTTTCTTGGGGCGCCTGGGTGGCGCAGTCGGTTAAGCGTCCGACTTCAGCCAGGTCACGATCTCGCGGTCCGGGAGTTCGAGCCCCGCATCAGGCTCTGGGCTGATGGCTCGGAGCCTGGAGCCTGTTTCCGATTCTGTGTCTCCCTCTCTCTCTGCCCCTCGCCCGTTCATGCTCTGTCTCTCTCTGTCCCAAAAAAATAAATAAACGTTAAAAAAAAAAAAAAATTTAAAAAATTTTTCTTATTTCAAAATTTGAGAAATTAGTTTAAAAATGCTAATTTCCTTTACAATAGAGCCTACAGTCTCTTCATTTAGTTATCTTGGAATTTAATTAATACCCAGAATAACTAATATTTCGATATTCTCATTTATTTAGTTCTTTGATTTACCTATGTTTATTTTTTGTTGGATTACAGTTGACACACGATGTTACATTAGCTCTAGGTGTACGACGTAGTGACAACATAGTGACTCAACAAGAAGTGTTCTTTGATTTAAATATCAGGGATAAATGGATCAAAGTAATGCCTGAACTTTATACCAGTGATCTCCCTTTTCCCATTTAACATAGTTGCAGATCTTCAGTGCGGTGTGTGCTGTCTTTCTTGTTTCCGATTGTAAAAGTAATTGGCTTTTCAGTAAAAGGTATAAAGAAGAAAAGTTGAACTTAGGCATAATGACACCATCCAGAGATAAATTCCTGTTAGGACATTAATCCTATTTCTCTTTGGATATCTGTTCTGTTTTGTAAATACTTTTAGTTCCTGAAATCTGTGCTTTAGAGTTTATGGTCCAAAACAGTAATGCAACGTTTACTTCATAGGCGCCAGTCAGAAGGCAGATGAAAGCTAAGCAGCTGAGTGCACAGTCCTATGGTGTGACCAGTTCCACAGCTCGGCGGATATTGCAAACTTTAGAGAAGATGTCAAGCCCTCTCGCGGTAAATTTTTAGAATCACAAGTAAATGCAGGTATATAACGACATTTGACTTTTGTGAAAAATTTTAACTTTGGTATTGTTTCAACATTAACAGGATGCAAAAAGAATCCCGTCTGTTGTTTCTTCTCCCCTGAATTCTGTAAGTTGACTTATAAACCTTTTATAAGAGATAACGTTTTTATATATTGGTGATGAAAGTCCTGTTTTTCTCAATTTCCAGTCTATTCTAATGGCATTTTACTTTTTCAGCCTCTTGATAGGAGTGGAATAGATACGACCTCAGACTTTCAGGCCAAAAGGGAAAGGGTAAAACTTCTTTTGCCTTTATTTACTTAAAGTTTCAGCAGTTTTATTGTATTTATTTTTTAGTTAGTAAATATAGAAATTAAATTTGATAGTCATTAGGGGACACGTTTGAAAGATAAGATTTGTTTCCTTGGACATTGTGGCGGCTTGTGAGGGCCTGCCTTAGCACAACGCTATATATGTAGTAAGTGCTCAGTA
This sequence comes from Lynx canadensis, assembly GCF_007474595.2. Lineage (NCBI taxonomy): Eukaryota > Metazoa > Chordata > Mammalia > Carnivora > Felidae > Lynx > Lynx canadensis. The sequence goes on from NC_044307.1 coordinate 11,528,004, forward strand.
CTTTTTGGTTATTTGCCATTTCCATCTTCAGCGTCTTGGTAGTCTATGAGTGACTCAGACTTTTTGATAAATAAAAATAGGAGTGGACAATGCTTGACATGTTTAGTAATTATAGAAGTTCAGTGAACTAAACCCTCATTGAGCATAATCCTCTTTTAAACTTTCCTCATTAACATGTCAAATCTGTTGTGTGTAATAGAGTTTCATTAGTCAAAATAGTGTTCCAAGATACTGGAACTAATAAATATAACTTAGAGTCTAATTTCTTGATGACCCTTTCAGTGTATTCTATTTGGTTAAAATTAGTTTTGGAGGTTACTGTGGAAAAATTAAAATGCTTGATAGAGTTAAAGAGGTATATTTTTTGTAAGTTATACTTGTGGCTAGTTAAGTATCCTTCAGGAGAAGCAGAGTCCCAGATCCTTACTTGTGAAAGCTTTTACTACAACACCAGTTTCCCTCAGAAGTCACTGATTAAAATAATCATAATTTTCTGAATTCGTTGTGAGAACTGTGTGTGAGATATTGGTAAGTTATAATTATTTTTACTAAAATTCTGCAGAGAAGAAGGCTAAAATTGAGAGTTTGGGGAGGGATAGTGTTACTTCATAACACTATCTAGAATTAACTAGATGTTTGTGATCAGGCAAAAGAGAATCCATTATTAGCCATGGCGATGGGATTAATTTATGGCATTGGCTGCTTTTCTCACACTCCTGTTTTATATTAGATTGTTTAAAAAGTAAATTAAAAAATTGTACCATAATACAAGTTCTCATTGATAAAAGTCTTTATTAATGTTTAAATGTAGTATCGATACAGTTTTATTAATGGGTGTGAAGATATATAAAGGCCAGAATACAATATTGTAGTTCATGTTTCACAGATGTAACAGTCTACAGAATAGACTGTCATTGAGTTATAAGATCACAGTTGTGATGAGGATTTAGGGAAGAGCTAGTATGCAGGAGCTTTGCCTTGGAAACCAATGTTGTTCACAGCTGCTGCTAAGAGAAAGGACTGTATTCATTGTATTACAGTCTTTGGACAGAGTACAAGTTCTTGGCTTTATGGTCCTCTTTCACCAACAGGACTTTTACTGTGTTTCCGTGTTGCAAAAGACTGTTGACAAAACACTTGTGTGCTCAGATAATAATGCCAGTTTATTTTAGGATTTGGAATTCTTTTTTTTTTTTTTTTTTTTTAATTTTTTAAGTTTATTTAGAGAGCGCGCACATAAGCGCACGCGCGCGTGTGTGTGTGGAGGAGGGTCAGAGAGAGAGAGAATCCCAAGCAGGCTCTGCACTGTCAGCCCAGAGCCCCACGCAGGGCTTCATCTCACAAAATGTGAGCTCATGACCTGAGCTGAAATCAAGAGTTGGCTGCTTAACCAACTGTGCCACCCAGGTGCCCCTAGGATTTCAAATTCTTAACACAGTTTTACTAATAAATTTTAAGACTTTTAGTTTGGTTTTTAAATAACAATAGGGGAAAATTAACTTGGAGAGAGGTTTGCTCACAGTTTTAGCAATTATTTTCATAGCTAGTTTAAAAATAATCTTATTTCCAGCTGAAGGATATCTAGAGAGTAATTTGGGGAAAATGTGGCAAAATCAGTTTTAGTTTCTGTATTTGAAATTCAACATGTGAAAACTTAGATTTGTAGAACAGTTTTGAATATAGTTTCCATTTTTCTGCTTATATGAAAAGTCATTAAGTGTAGAAAAAAAATAGTCTGAAGCTATTTGGGATTTTATTATATACAGGTTTACATATAAACCTATTACTATTCTATTACTATCTATTTTTCCTTTTAGTATTTGTTTGCATATACTGGATATTTCTCTAGGCATTTTCATGGTCTCTAGCTCACATTAGCTATTGCCAGATAACGTTTAGATATGTGTCACCGATATATATGAAAAAAAAGTTTTTTCTATGATTTCTGATTACCTATAAGGTGGATTCTCAGTATCCCCCCGTTCAGAGACTCATGACCCCGAAGCCGGTTTCCATAGCAACAAATAGAACTGTTTATTTTAAACCGTCTCTGACCCCATCTGGTGAATTAAGGAAGACTACTCAAAGAATAGATAAAAAGCACAATGTGAGTATGTGTTTATTTTCACTATTCTTTTTTTTTTTTTTTTTAAACATTTATATGTTGGAGAGAGACACGGTGTGAGTGGGGGAGGGGCAGAAAGAGAGGGAGACACAGAATCCGAAGCAGGCTCCAGGCTCCGAGCTGGCAGCACAGAGCCCGATGTGGGGCTCGAACCCACAGACCGTGAGATCATGACCTGAGCTGAAGTTGGACGCTCAACCGACTGAGCCACCCAGGCGCCCCTATTTTCACTATTCTTTGGATATTGATAAAAATGAGTAAGAATAAATAATATATGAGTAGTCCACCATTGCAGTCTAGCAACTAGGTAATACATAGAGTTTGTGTATTAGTGATGGTTACGAGTTGGTGTGCCTTTCAAATGGCTGGCACTGTGATCAAATCGTAAATTAGTATTTACTAGTAAGTAACACTAGTATGTACTCATGGTTTAGATGAAATAATTTTGCCAGACTTGCTTTATTGGTGTGTTTTGTTTGTGTTGTTGTTGAACTATTTGAAAATAAAATTTTGTATAACACATCTGTTCACCCCTAAGTACTTTGGCATGCATTTCCTAATTACTTCTATATTACCATATCCAAAGAAATTAATGTAATATTGTCTAATATCTAGTCCACATTCCAGTGTTGTTTACAGCTCCTTTTTTGAATCAGAATCCAAGCAAATATCACACATTGCTTTGCGTTTTCTCTTTCTGACCTCAAACCTTGACCCTTACCACATTGTTTTTTTTTTTTTTTAAACAACTGTTTTATTGAGATGCAATTCACATACCTAATTGAAGACTACAGTGGAACAGTGATTTTTAGCATATTCACAGGGTTGTTTGGTCATTACCACTGTTAACTCTAGAACATTTTTATAACCATTCATCCCAACCACCCAAAATCTCATTCCCACCCCTCCTTCTCCAGCCTTAAGCAACCACTGATCTGTCTTTATAGATTTGCTTGTACTGGGCATTTCATTTAAATGGAATCATAGAATATGGTTTTTAGTGTCTAGTTTATGTCACTCAGCATGTTTTCGAGGTTCATCCGTGTTGTAGTGCACATCAGAACTTTACTCCTTTTTATGTGGCTGAATATTTCATTGTTTGGATATGCTAGATTTTGTTTATCCTTTCATCAGTTGAGGGAAATTTGGGTCGCTTTTACTTTTTGACTGTAACGAATAATACCGCTTTCAACTTTGGTGTACAGGTGTTTTGTAGGCATATGTTGCGGTGTTTCTGGGGTCTGTACCTAGGAGTGGAATTGCTAGGCACATTGGTTTTTGAAGAGACCAGGCCAGTTGTCTTAAAAATGTCACCATGTTCTGGGGTTGTGTTTTCTTGTGTTGTTTAGCTAAAGTGTATTTTTGGTATTTATTGTATTTACATGGTATCTTGTGCATTACTTGTGCATTTACTTATATTTAATCTCATCTGATCTTCATAATCTAATTTATTAAAAATTTTCAAGCTAAAGTTGACAGAATAGTAGTCTTTAGCCATTACTCCTCGTTTCACCGAATCATTAACATTTTGTCATACTTGCTTTATTAAAATTTTAAAAATATTTCACATATAATTTTGGATTCATAGACTTTGCAAGAACAGTTTTAAAACTTCACAGTATACTATGTCCTAATTTTACTGTGTGTTTCCTACAAACAGGGAATTCCTTTAATGTAATAATTGCAGAATAATTATCAAAAGCAGAAACTTAACATTATACAATTCTGTGATCTGATCTATAGATTTTATTTTGATGCTGCCAGTTATCCCAAAAGAAAAAAATTCAAGATTATGTATTGCATTTTTTAGTTTTCTTGTCCCTTCATCTCCTTTAGTCTAGAACAGTTCCTTAGGGTTTTTGTTTGTTTTTGTATTTGCTAACATTGAGATTTCTAAAGTGCAAGTAAGTTACTGTGTAGAATGTTCTGCAGTTTGGGAATGTCTGATGTTTCCTCATGATTAGATTCTAATTATGTGCTTTTGGTAATTAAGGTTGCAGCGGTAAGATTTTTTCGCTGCGAAGTGATGATTTTGTCTTTTGTAATTAATAAATATCTGGTGGGTAGATAACTGAGAGGATAAATCTCCTCTCAGTAGTTAGTATTATTGGTGATTTTTGCCTAAACCTGTTTGTAGATTGCCAGTGGGTGGTTTTCTAATTCCACCTATCTTTCAACATTAGTTGACCTCCTACTGGAGGAAAAGTTTTCTTTAATCTCATTTACATACCTATCTTTGAATGTGTTTTTAAAGTCAACTTTAATTCTCACATTCTGTAGTTTATAATCCTTTATTGGCATTATTTTGATGTTCATGTTCTATCATTTGGCCTTTGAACTGGCTCCTGTGTCCTTTTAATATTTCCTCTCAGTTTTTTGTTTTTGGTTTTTTTTCCCCCCTCAGTTTTTGAACATTTAGTTGCTTTTGATGTAAAAGAATCTAGGCTTGTCCTATAAGTTTCTGGTCTCAGCCCTGTGATTTGCTAGCTCTCCAAGGAGCCATGATATTCTTTTAATGGAAGAACTTAAATTAGAGGGATGCATTTCCCAAAGAAGATCCTTGTAAATTTGCTTACACCTTTAATAGGCCAGAATGAGAGAAGAGTAAAAGTATTTTTGCGGTCTGTAAGTGTATTAATTTTGTGTACTACTATTTTATTGAAAGGGCAGTGTGCTCAGTGACATTTTATGTGTATAGTCATGTTGTAACTTAGTTGTTGTTCAGAAACAGGGTGTAAGTTGGAAGTTTTAGGATTCACTCACTAAAAACCCATCAAATTCCTGATTTCAAATATTAAAATGGATTGACAGAAGGGGAGTATTAAGAAAATGAAAACAAATAAGCAGGCATGTAAATCTCTGGTGTGCTCATCTTATTCTAGACTGGATATGAGAACCCTGTGACACCAGGACAAAACAGAGAACAACGAGAAAGGTAATGCGTCTTCATAGTTAAGCTTCTTTATATGTCATTTGTAAGGTCTGTGTTTGACTTATGTATGTTTTTTTGAAGATTAAGAAGGTTAAAAAACAAACGTTATACACACACACACAAATCTGTCCGCATTTATTATTTTTTTTATTAATTTTTTTTTTAACGTTTGTTATTTTTGAGAGACAGAGAGCAAGCAGGGGAGGGGCAGAGAAAGAGGGAGACACAGAATCAGAAGCAGGCTCCAGGCTCTGAGCTGTCAGCACAGAGCCCGACGCGGGGCTCGAACTCAAGAACCACGAGATCATGACCTGAGCTGAAGTTGGCCGCGTAACTGACTGAGCCACGAAGGCACCCCTCTGTCTGCTTTTAAAATCACATTCAGTTGTATATTTATTTTCTTGTTAGCAGTTCTGATTTTTAGGTGTTCAGTTAGTTAACAAGTTATGGACCAGAGTAATATATCATTTGTTTTAATTTTCTTTTTCTTTGCCTAGTGGCTTTTCTTACCCAAATTTCAGTATGTCTGCAGCCAATGGTTTATCTTCTGGAGTAGGTAGTGGAGGCGGCAAGATGAGACGAGAGAGAACACGCTTTGTTGCATCTAAACCTCCAGAGGAAGAGGTAGGTTATATGCTTGTATTCTTGAAGTTTATTAAAAGCTTTGGTGTAGTGGTGGTGAGGGGAGTTCTGGAAGGGTGGGTCTTGGGGGAGACCCAGCACAGGAATGAATAATCTGCCACTGAAATAGTCCCTTCCAAGTGAGTGTGCATGCGTGTGTGTGTGTGTTCAGTTAGCGGGCTTTTTGAACCACCTTCACTGTGACGGCACGGAAAACCTAACCTGGTGTTTTATGGGTACCATTAAAAAGCCATAATTCCTTTCAGTAAGAGAATTACAACTGAAATTCTTTGACCTTTGGAATGTTACTGTTTGGTTGGGTTTTGTCTGTTTCTGAAATTTACATAAATGGATTAATACTGTTACATGTTCTTCTCATTTGCCATTTTCTTCCTCTGATTTGTGAAATTTGTGGGTGTTGTAAAAGATAATTGCCGGGTTGTTTAATTTCACTGTTATAGATTTATCCAGTATGAAAATATACCACAGTCCACTCTGTACATCCTAATACATGCTGAAGTCAGTATTTATGCACTTCTGCCTCAGCACATACAAGCAGTACTTTCTCTAGGCTGTTTATCTGGGAATGGAGTTGTTGGGTTATCGGGGAGGATCCACATCTTCAAACATAGTAAATGTTGCCTTATTGCTCTGAAGGCAGTTTGAATACTGTAGGGTAGATCTGCTTTTTCTTTAGAGTACTTGATTTTATTTATTTTTTTTTTACATTTTTGCCAAGGTGATATGTGTAAAGTGTTATGCCATTGGAGTTTTATTTAGCATTTCGTGTTTACTAGGGAGGGAGACCTCTTTTTGTGAGTTTCTTGTCATTTAGGGTTCTCTTCCTTTATCCATTTTTTTATTAGGAAGAGTTCCTTATATATTCTGAACCGGAAAGTTTGGAAACGATAAGGACTAATCAAAGATCGGTTAAATTAGCCTGTATTTCTATAGGCTGCTCTGTTTGTTTCCTAACTACTTCTGGGTTGAATGCAGGCCTTCTTCCATTCTTTTCACAGGTGAATTTCATCCTAACTGAATCATTTAAGTTTTGATACCTAATACTTGCATTTGTTTTTTGTTTCTTTTTTTTTTTTTTTTTAAGTTTCTTTTTATTTATTTTGAGAGAGCAAGCGGTGGGGGGGGGGGGGGGGGGGGGAGGGGGGTGCAGAGAGAAGGAGAGCGAGAATCCCAAGCAGGCTTTGAGCTATCAGCACAGAGCCCAAGGCAGAGCTCGAACTCACGAACCATGAGATCATGACATGAGCTGAAATCAAGAGTTGGACACTTAACCAACTGAGCCGCCCAAGCACCCTTGTTGTTTGTTTCCAATTAAAATTTCATTTGTGACTTCTTCGTTGATGCATGAGTTTTATTTTTTTAGGAGTTTTTAGATTTTTAAGAGCTTTTTTTTTTTTTTCAACGTTTATTTATTTTTGGGACAGAGAGAGACAGAGCATGAACGGGGGAGGGGCAGAGAGAGAGGGAGACACAGAATCGGAAACAGGCTCCAGGCTCTGAGCCGTCAGCCCAGAGCCCGACGCGGGGCTCAAACTCACGGACCGCGAGATCGTGACCTGGCTGAAGTCGGACGCTTAACCGACTGTGCCACCCAGGCGCCCCTTGGAGTTTTTAGATTTTTAAACAGGAGATCTTCTGGAACAGTTTCTGTTGACTATAAAATCATGTGTTAATTGAAATTATAAGAGTTAGTATTAATTTCCTTCTTGTCTCTTGGTATGCTTTCCAAGTTTGTGCAGAGTAGGCAGTCTTTCTTTTCCATTTTCTTTATCTCCTCTTTTCCTGTTTAGCACTTTTGTAGTTGTGCCTCTCTGACTCACCGGAACCACGACTGCTTTGGCAGCTCGGACGTTCTGCCTCTGAGCCTCGCTTGTGATGCATGACATTATGCTGGGGTCTTGGCTCAGTACTGGTCTTGAGGTTTTGTCTTTTTCTGAGGTTCTACTTGTTCTGCTGCAGTGTTGTGAAAGGAAGGACTGTATTAATGTATTCTGTCTACCATCTTGAAAGAAAAAGTCTTGAATGCCATTCGTGATTCAGCTCATAAAATTTTGTAGTTTTCTTAAGCAAACCAATTTTCTGTTGTTACAAAAGCTCTTTATGTAGACATGATTAAATTACCTTTAAGAAATGGGTTATTTTGGGGCACCTGGGTGACTCAGTCGGTTAAGCGTCCAACTTGGGCTTGGGTTATGATCTCACAGTTTGTGGGTTCGAGCCCTGCATAGGGCTCTGTGCTAATAGCTCAGAGCCTGGAGCCTGCTTTGGATTCTGTGTCTCCCTCTCTCTCTGCTCCAACCCCACTCGTGCTCTGTCTGTCTCTGTCTTTCTCAAAAATAAAAGATTAAAAAAAAAAAAACATTAAAAAAATGAGTTATTTGTCTTGCTTTGTATACATAAGGAAATTACTATGTGATTAGTATAGCTCTTTATGTAGCCTGTTCTTTAGACAAGGCTTTATATTTCTCAGTAAAATTTGTGTCTCTAGCTTTTTAAAGTTTATCCCTGTATGAAGAAAACATCTTGGTGTGGTGTTTGCCAGATAACAGATCTGTGAATTTTGTTTCTTTCTCTTCAGTTTCAACTTTTTTTTTTTTTTTTAATTTTTGTTATTTTTGAGAGAGAGAGAGACAGAGAGCAAGCAATGAAGGGGCAGAGAGAGAGGGAGACACAGAATCGGAAGCAGGCTCCAGGCTCGGAGCTGTCAGCACAGAGCCCAACGCGGGGCTCAAACCCACAGACCGCGAGACCATGACCTGAGCTGTAGTTGGCTACCCAACCGACTGAGCCACCCAGGCACCCCTCAGTTTCAACTTTTATGAAGAATATATTCCTAAGATCTTTAGCTGAAGTTGATGTTTAGATCTGTAGCTCAGTTTTGACTGTCTTACAGAAAGATATGTGTTTTGTGTGTCTTTTGTTGTATCAAGACATTGGGAGGGCGTGAAAGTTTATTAATTTACTTTGTTTCCTCTTACTGGTTGGTATACTGTAAGGAGCTTTATGAAAGTCTCACTCCAGAACTCTTTATCACCTCCTCCCTTCTCTGGGCCCCCTGTCCATTCTGGCCAACTGCCAACTGCCAACTTTGTATCCCAGGATGCCTCACCCAATTCCTGTCCTTAGTTCTGTTCCACACTGGAGTTAGTCTTCACATATCCGAGGAAAGTGGTACAAAAGGGGTGGCTGCCGCAAATTTTCTGCCTACCTTCTGTTTTTTAAATCTAGGTAGAAGAGGTTTCTAGGTAGACGCTTTCTTATTTTGTGTTCAGTGCTGTTTTCGCTTCAGATGACAAGTAACGTTTAGACTAGTTCTTAATTCAGATATAGTGAATAAGAACTTTTGGTAAAGGATGGAACATTTGTGGGTATTTTAATGGGTTTTTGGGATAAGTCAAATGGAAGACATTTTATTTTTAGTGGAATGTAAACAAATTAGGCTAGTTTCAGGTACTTTTGGCATTTAGCAGGGATTGGTATTTTTTATTCACTTAAACATTCAGGTTAATAGAGCTCTGTGTTGTAAATAACCCATTTTGCATTATGAGGTAGTAAAAGTATGTTTTGCCTTTCACTTTCTCTTAGATCTCAAAATTTATAAGGAATGTGTGTTAGTCACTAAATATTTGGCCTTTTTGTCTTTACTGTGATACCAGTAATAATGAAATAATGAAAAAATCTCATTGATACAGAACAGATTAGGAGTATATAATAAAACTGAGTTTGGGGAGATTTAATTGATTGATATTGTCATGTCAGGTACAGGCCTGCTGCTTACTAACTGAGTGATCTTGGTCAGAATAATTTGTATGTACATCAGCTTATCCGTAAAATGGGGATAAGAAGAATAAATAGCTTGTGTCTGTGGGATGGCTGCCATTTAATAGCTGTATGATATTAAGCCATGTATCTCTCTGTCTTAGTTTCTTCATCTACAACAGTAGTATCTTCCTCATGTGAGATAACCCATGTAAAGGTATTACAAAGGTAATACATAGACACATATCTGGTGATTGTGTTCAACTCAAAGTATCTGGAATAATCCAGTTACAATTCTTAACTTTCTTGTGGACTTGTGGGATCCACTTCTGATCAACTAAGTCAAAATTTTGGTGAATAGGCATCAAATTTAGGCTTGGTTCAAGGTCAGTGATAAAAAGAACCAGGATGTCCAAGTCTGTGGCTTATTGAGTTGGCATAAGTAAGATAATAGGTTGTTTAGCTGATGTGCCCAGGTGTTGTGAGGGTCTAAAGGGAAGAAAGTAAGACTGAAGATTGGAGATCAGATGAAACTTCCCTACTGAAATAGTCAAATGCATCTTCGTTCGCTTCCTCTCCCCTCCCTGAAATTTGATTATGATAAGTTTCAAGCATAAGAAATAGGGAAAGAATTGTGTAGTGAACACAAATATACTTAGCACTTAGATTCCAATACTTTGTTATATTTGCTTTATCAAGTGTATATCTTAGTTTCTGATGCATTTCACAGTAAGTCGGAGATCTCAGTATATTTTACCCCAAATACTTCAGCATATATAGCACAAATTGCAGTTAAATATTTGTTGTTTTTAAATTTAGCAAAAGTTTACATGTAGTAAAATGTAAAATTCTTAGGTGTATCATTCATGCATTTGACAAATGGTTGCACCTGTGTAAGCCAAACCCCTTTCGACGTGTCAGACATTTCCATTGCTCTAGAAAGTTTACTTGTGTTCCTTCTCAGTTAGTACTCATCGCCTCCTACTCTGGAGGCAATTATTCTCATTTTCTCCCCCATATGTTGGTGTTGCTTGTTCTGGAACTTCATATTAATACAGTTATGCAGTGTGTGTGTTCTTTAATGCCTGGCTATTATGAATAAAGGTGCTATGAACATTCTGGTAGTGCTTTGTAGACATGTGTTGATTTCTCTTGGGGGTAAATAACGTAGAAGTGGAGGAGCTAGGTTGTATGATATGTGTTTAACTTTCTAAGAAATGCCAACCTCTTTTCCAAAGTGAATATAATATTTTATACCCTCACCAACAGTGTGTCAGTATTTCTTTCACTCTTCATCCTTATTAATAGTTGTCATCATTTAACTTTAGCCATTCTGCTTTGTATATGGTGGTATCATTGTAAGACTGTATTTTACAGTTGTTGGGTATAGTGTTATATAAAGTGTCAGATGACTGATAGTATTTCTTAGATCATCTTTGTTCTTGCTGAATTTTTTTTCCAGGGTGTGGGGTGTGTCTGGTTAGTCTATTAAATTGTTGAGAGATAGGAGTTAAAATTGTCCACTTTCATCTGGTGGATTTGTCTTTTCCCCCTTATGTCAGTTTTTGCTTTACATATTTTGAAGCCCTCATTAAACCATACACCTTAACATCTGTCATGGCTCCTCAGTGATTTGCCTCCTTTAATATTATTAAATGTTCTTTAAAGAAAAAAATCTTTGGAGATGTTCTTTGTCTTGAAATCTGCAATATCTGGTATTAATATAGCTAGCCTCTGTAAGAATAGGCCTTCTTAGGCTTACTAATTACAGGTTATATCTTTTCCCAACCATTTGCCTTTTTTTTTCTTTTTTAACTGTTTATTTTTGAGAGAGAATGAGGAGGGGCAGAGAGAGAGGGATAGAGAGAATCTCAAACAGGCTGTGCACTGTCAGCACAGAGCCTGGTGCGGGGCTCAAACTCACGAACGATGAGATCACGACCTGAACTGAAGTCGGCTTAACTGACTGAGCCACCCAGGTGCCCCCATCCAATTCCTTTTAACTTCTGTCTTTTTAAGTGAGTTTCTTATAGACAGTATATAGGTTAGTCTTTCCTTTTTATCTGTTTTTTTGCCTTTTAATTGGAATGTTTATTTATAATTAATGTAAGTAACATTATAGTTACATATATGTGTGTGTGTATGTGTCTGTATTGGATTAAGGTCTCCCATTTTTATCTTGTTTTCTTCTTTTCCCATTTTTTGGTTTGCCTTCTTTGGAAAGCTGTCTTTTGGTTAATGTTATACTTACATTTTAATTACTTTGCTTTTTATCTCTACCTCTGCATGCCACTTTTAGTGGTTCCTCTTAGAATTTTACTATATGTATCCTTAACTTCCACATTCTACACTGTGTTAATATTGTACTACTTCCTGCAAAATTTAAGAATCTTGCAACTTTATAGTTTGATTTACTGCCCTTCTTTAGTATTTCAGGTTATACTTGTCATTTGTATTAAAATAAGATAGGCTTTAAACCCATAGTGCATAGTTTTTGCTTTATACAGTTATATGTATTTTATTATTTTTTTCTAAATAATTTTTCTCAAGTTTATTTATTTTGAGAAAGAGGAACAGTGCGGGGGAGGGATAGAGAGAGAGGGAGACAGAGAATCCTCAGCTATAGCTATAGCTATAGCACAGAGCCCAACCTGAGGCTTAAACTCATGAACTGTGAGATCATGTCCTGAGGTGAAGTTGGACACTTAACTGACTGAGCCACCCCAGGTGCCCCATGTACAATTATATGTGTTTTCAAGAAATTAAGAGGAAAAACAGTTTTTTTGTGTTTGCTCACATATTGTTCATATCTCCAGAAATCTGAGTCCATTTGTTATTCTGCCCCTTCGCCCTGAAGAAGTTGCAGAGCAGGTTTTATGGCAACAGATTGTTTTAATTTTCTTTTATCTGAAAGCATCTTTATTTTTCCTTTGGGTGGAGGGGTCGACTTTACAGAGCTGTGATTTATGTACCATAAACGACATCCATTTGTAGTATTCACATGGTTTTTAGCCGGTAGGGAATTTAACCCGAAGTCAAACTCTTCTCCCACTTGTGGTGGGTGGCAGCTGGAACTCTGCTAAGTTGGCTCCTTGGTGTCTGCCTTGCACGCGAGCAGGTTACAGGTCTGCTAGAAGCTTGGACAGTTTATGTGCAGATCTATAAGTTCCCCATTCCTGCATCTCCCCTCACGTTTTGAGCTGCTGTGCTCACCTAGCCTGTCCCCTGATTCCTCAGTGAACACATTTGCCGTTCTCTCTCCATTTCAATTGATGTAGTGGTACTAACTCCGAAAGAGTGCAGGAAACTTACCCAGTGCTCCTCGCTTCTTCCACGTGGTTTTTATCTCTGCAGTTTGTGCTTGTTTCTGGTCGCTCTTGCTTCTGGTTGCTTGGCAGTGTTTTCATATGGTTGTTTCTATTTTGTTTAGGATTTACAACTGTTATTTGTCAGGTCAATGTTCAGATACGAACTATTGCACCATCAGCAGAAGCACAACTCTGCTTGCCTTCCAACTCTGGGTTGCTTGAGATGCAGAGTGGTCTTTAGTATATTGGGATAAAAAACCAAGGCATTTCACCAAACTCATTGGTACTGATGTTTATTAAATGCTTGTTTTACATGCCAAGGCCATGTATAACTTTATGTCTTATATTAATACTACAATGGTGGTGTAATTTTTTTCCTCATTTTCAGCCATTAGGAAATTTGTACTGAGGGCAGTTAGGTTCACGAAGCCACCAGGTCTGGTGGTGGCACAGCTGGGATTCAGATCTTGTTCATTTCTTTTGATTTGAGAGCCCACATTGTGGGGTTTTTGTTTTTTTTTTTTTTTGACTGATTGTTATTTTTTTAATATGAAATTTATTGTCAAATTGGTTTCCATACCAACACCCAGTGCTCATCCCAACAGGTGCCCTCCTCAATACCCATCACCCACCCTCCCCTCCCTCCCATCCCCCATCAACCCTCAGATTGCTCTCAGTGTTTTAAGAGTATCTTATGGTTTGGCTCCCTCCCTCTCTTTTTTTTTCTTTCCTTCCCCTCCCCCATGGTCTTCTGTTAAGTTTCTCAGGATCCACATAAGAGTGAAAATATATGCTGTCTTTCTCTGTATGACTTACTTCACTTAGCATAACACTCTCCAGTTCCATCCACGTTGAGCCCACATTGTTAACCCTGTATGCTGCTGCCTCCTCCCTGTTCTCAGTTCCACCTGAAAGTAAGTAGGGATAAAAGAATGACTTGAAAGATGAAATCTATCATTATGACACATGTTGTGTTTTAGGAAATGGAAGTGCCAGTATTGCCGAAAATCTCTCTACCCATCACCAGTTCTTCACTGCCTACCTTCAATTTTAGTTCCTCTGTGATCACAGCTTCCTCTCCATCACCCGTTAGTCCTTCACAATCACTGACAAACAAGGTACAAAACTATTGTACAAATAGAGGTGATTTTTGTTCCTTATTTAAAAAAAAATACTATATTCTGTTTGAAGCGTTAAGTTCTTGCTATGGAAATTGAGAATAAGAGAAAAATGGAAATGGTGTTTTGCTTTTTAAAGTGTATGTTATAAAGGGATACATTATAATGGAGTGCTGTTTAATTCTTATGCAATGCCTTAGAGATTGATGATTATAAGTTTGTTTCCAATGTTTCTGATTTAAGATACTTTTTTTTTTTTTTTTTTTGTAAGATTGGGTTTATGTTTTTCTCAGGTAGGATTAACTACTCCTGAAAATTTTTATGATTTTGTCCTGGCTTTTACTTTTTCTGAACATATTCTTATGGATGGTATTTTTTTCCTTTAGATAAATACTCACCTACCTCTAAGATAGTGTATACTCCCCGTCCAAGGAGAAGCCAGATTTTATAGTAGTTACCATTTATTTTTCACAAGTTTTAACAAATTATTATTTTACTAATTTTGTTAAGATTTTATTTTTAAATAATCTACCCCCATCGTGGGGCTGGAGCTCACAACCCCAAGATCAAGAGTCTCACGCTCTACTGATTGAGCCAGCTGGGTGCCCCTTAACAAGTGATTTTTAAATCTAAAAGGAAATTGGGGCGCCTGGGTGGCGCAGTCGGTTAAGCGTCCGACTTCAGCCAGGTCACGATCTCGCGGTCCGGGAGTTCGAGCCCCGCGTCAGGCTCTGGGCTGATGGCTCGGAGCCTGGAGCCTGTTTCCGATTCTGTGTCTCCTTCTCTCTCTGCCCCTCCCCCGTTCAAGCTCTGTCTCTCTCTGTCTCAAAAATAAACGTTGAAAAAAAGAAATTTAAAAAAAAAAAATAAATAAATAAATAAATAAATAAATCTAAAAGGAAATAAATTGCTTTTGGCTTCTTTGAAATAATTTGCTTAAGTTAAGGTCTGTTTTATTGTCGATTACTTTTACTAAAAACTCTTTGTGTTATTTTAATAATTTGGAAAACCAGGTACAAATGGCCTCTCCAAACAGTCCTGGCAGTCCCATGTTTCGATTTTCATCTCCAATTGTAAAATCTACTGAGGCAGATGTTCTACCTCCGTCATCTGTAAGTAGCAAGCAAGGAATATTTCATACTGATTTCAGAAGCATACTGTATTTTTAAAATCCAAGATGCCATTGGTGGTAAGAAATACCATTGTTTTTCTTCCAACCTAAAAAAGTCAGTGTATAGAAATCTTGAATGAGTGAACACCTGTTTATTTTTCACTACACACACACACAAGCATGTGTATTTTCTCGTGATCATTTGAAAGTTAAGATGCAAACATCTTGATACCTTTACACCTTTCCCATATGTCCCCTAAGAAAAAAGGACATTCCTTTGCACACCCACAATACAATTCTATCCATGAAATTGTAACATAGTATAATAATAATGTCCATATTCAGATTTCCCCATTGGCCCCAGACTGTCCTTTAATGGCCCAGATCCAGTAAAGATCAAGACCTGATCAACTAAATTGCATTGCATTTGGTTAACATGTTTGTTGAATTGCCTTTAATCTGGAAAAGTTTTGGGGTTTTATGCCTCATAATACATATTTCTTCATAATTAAGAAAGAGGTGTTTTACAAGGGAAGGGAAGCAAAAATACTATAAAAACAGGGAGGGGGACAAAACATAAGAGGTTCTTAAATATGGAGAACAAACAGAGGGTTACAGGAGGGGTTGTAGAACGGGGGGATGGGCTAAATGGGTAAGGGGCATTAAGGAATCTACTCCTGAAATCATTGTTGCACTGTATGCTAACTAACTTGGATGTAAATTTAAAAAATTAAATTAAACTAAAAAAAAAAAAGAGGTGTTTTGAGTGATATAAGTTTAATGTTCAAGTTGCCCCATGCATCTTTGGCATGCATATCATTTTTACATGCTGCCTTGTGTTTTTCACTGTGCTCTTATTTTTGGTTACTGCTAGATATTCCAGATCATATTGTATGTAATCCCTGCTGTGTGCCTAAAACCTGTCCACTGTCCATAAAATCTCAGTGTTTTATTGGAAAATGGCATTTAGAAACCTAGAAATGAGCATTGGGAGCACGTTATTACTTTACTGCTTTGAATGAAAAAAATGCCTAAGAAATTGAAAATGCTGTTTAGACCTAACACACCATTCATTATAAGAAGCATCTCAATTTTGGAGATTGTAAAATCTCTACATGAAATTCAGTGTCTCTTTTTTTTTTTTGACTTGGAATAAGAAAAAGCTCCATATTTGACATTTTGTTTTAAAACTAAGTAGACTATTAAGGATACCTTTTCTCCTTACAGATTGGATTTACGTTTAGTGTGCCTGTTGCGAAAACAACAGAACTTTCTGGCTCTAGTAGTATTTCAGAACCAATTACAAGTAGTAGTTTAGGTAAGTAAAAATTTCTCCCAAGTTGTTACATAAAAATGGTTGCATGCATTAGATTAGTATTTCAAATTCTTTCTTTAATCTTTGGCAGTTCTTATAAATTCATGTGAATGAAATTAGCTCTAAAAAGCGGACAGGAGCTAATATCAACCTTTGGCAATAGTTTTTAGTAACCTTCTCAGAAACTGCTCACTAAATGGATATGTTACAGTTCAGTTATGGGAAGGGATAGTCACACCAGCAGTATATCCATTAAGGTGACAGTTTATTATAAATGAACTCTCATAAGAAATTCAGGTGTTGTTTACATTTGTTATCGAGGTGAAATTCTAATTATCGTGGATCCCATCTCTGGGTTTAGTGTTCAGTTCAGAAACATTTTTATGTGTTAGGGTTATGCTGGCCTCTACAGGTAGTGATACATAATATTTCAGGAATGGGGGTAGTTGAGGGAAAGAAATGAGCAAGCAGATAATTAAATCATGGGATTTTGTTGTGATGGTGGTTTTCTTTCAAGTGTTTGCAGTTCAAGAACTGGAGAACCATCTGGGCTAAGTTACTCACCTCAGGATGTTTTGAGCAAGGGCATTTTACTCCAGAGACACACAGCAAGTGCAGGGCTATGGGAGTTAGAGAAAAAAGGATGATATTCTTCAAAATCTGTAGATCTTTTGTAATAAAGCTAAGAAGTAGCTTTAAGTTCTAAAAATTCTTGAATGCCATGCTGAAAGAATTGGATTTTAATCTGAATGTAGTAGGAAGACAGTGACTTTAAATGGCGTGAGCTGGGTGTCGTGGAGTGACAGCCGTGTCCCCAAGTGAGGGGGTGGTTGGGAGGCGGGGCTTTATAGGCTGAGATATCAGTTAAGTTCTGTCGCCCTATCCAGAAGCGTGCATTTGTCTGTCTCAGTTTTTTTACCTCATAGTTTTGGAATTTAAAAAATTCTAGATCCTCCCTCAAAGGGTAGAGTAAAAACAGCAGCAGCAGCAGCAACCAACAACAACCAAAGAGCTAGGACATAGAAGCCAGATGTTCTAGCTCTGGATGAGCTGGAAGATAAGAGCATAGATTATGAGAGTGGCACAAAATAGGAATTTAGTATGTTTGCAGTCTTGTTTTTTATTGACTAAAACAGCCTTGTGTAAGAGAAAGTATTAACAGGCACATTTCAGGTATACTTTTTACCACGAATTTTTTCTTCAATGTTATTATGAATTCAAGAGGAATAAACTTCTACAAATTCCTGGGGTGCCTGGGGGGCTCAGTTGGTTAAGTGCTCAACTCTTGGTTTTGGCTCAGGTCATGATCTCACGGTTCGTGAGTTGGAGCCCTGCGTTGGGATCTATGCTGATAGTGTGCAGCTTGCTTGGGGTTCTTTCACTCTCCTCTCTCTGCCTCTTTCACGCTTTCTCTCTTAAAATAAAAAAATACATATTTAAAAAAAAAACTTCTGCAAATGACCATTTTCACACCTGGTTACGACGAAAGGCATGACAGTCCTCCAGTTTTTACTAATGCGTTATTGGTGATAACTGGATGAGCGGCAGCTTGTTCAAGCAACCTTTGTATTTCATTACATCTGGGAAATTATCCATATTTTTAAGGCATTTATTGTAAGTGGCATGTATACAATTGTGACAGTGATTCTCACCACTTTGACATTAACAAGCTGCTTGAAAATGTAGAAGTCACGATTAATTACTTTGTGGCAGATGCTAATTTTTCCACTATCTTTTTCCAGCAGTTTGAATACACTTCAGGGTATCCTTAAAATTTACTTTCAATTACTAAAAGCAGTGCCATTTTTATTCTAAAGGAGGATAGACTATGACAAAGTGATACAATTGTATGTTTTGACACAGTTATAAAAAGTAGTAGGTACAGTGTTTTGTTTCTTGTATGTTTTTGTTACTGTAGTGAGATTCATGTGAGATAAAATTAATTATTTGAAAGGGAACAGATTCAGTGGTGTTCAGTACATTCATGGTGTGCAACTACCACAGCCTGTCTAGTTCTAGAACATTCTTATCACCCCCTACAAAGGAAACCTGTACCTATTAAATAACAGTCATTCCGCATTTCTTCTCCCCCACCTCCTATCAACTACGAGTCTGTGTTTTGTTTGTATGTATGTACCTATTCTGGAATCCTACCGTGTGATTTTTGCATCTACCTTCCTTTACTTGTTTTCAGGGTTCATCTGTGTTACAGTATTTATCAGTACTTCACTCTTTTTTCTTTGTAAAATTTATTTATTTACTTACTTTTTATTCGAAGTAGGCTCCATGCCCAATATGGGGCTTGAACTCAAGACCCTGAGTTTAAGAGTCATATGCTCTACTTACCGAACCAGCCGGGCACCCTAGAATTTCATTCCTTTTATGGCTGAGTGAAGTTCCATTGTATGGATATATCATAGTTCTATTCATCCATTGATGGACTGTTGCCAGCTTTTGGCTATTGTGCATAGTGCTGGTATGAAAATTCAGGTACACGTATTTATTTGGATAGTGGTTTCAGTGCTCTGGGGTATATACCTAGAAATGGAGTTGGTGGTCAAATGGCAGTTCTATGTGTAACTTTTTGAGGAACCACAGAACTGTTTTTCTCAGCCACTGGTTCCTTTCACATTGCCACTAGCAGTGTATGAGGATTCTAATTTCTCCACATTCTCACCATGTGTACTTTTCACTTTGTGTTGGTAGCCATCTTAGTGGGTGTGAAGTGATGCTTCTTTTTGGTTTCGATTTACATTTCTCTAATGGCTAATGGTGCATAATGGAGCATATTTTCATGTGCTAGTTGGCCCTTTATCTTCTTGGGAGAAATGTCCATTCAAGTCCTTTGCCCATTTTTAAGTTGGTTTGTCTTTTTGTTGCTGAGATGTTAGCAGTTTTATGTAGTCTGAATATTAGATCCTTAAGATACATGATTTGCAAATAATTTCTCCCGTTCCGTAGATTGTCTTTACACTTTCTTGGTAATGTCCTTCGATTCACAAAGGTTTTTAATTGTGGCGAAGTTCAGGTTTTTTTCTTGTGCTTTTGATGTCATATCTGAGAATCTATTGCCAAATCCATGGTCATGAACATATATCTCCTGGATTTTCTTCTGAGAATTTTATGGTTTTAGTTCTCATGTTTAGATCATTGATCCATTTTGTATTAATTTTTGTTTATGGCGTGAGGTAGAGGTAGGTAGGATTTTTTTGAAACTTCTCTACTCCTTTTAAAATTGGCAAACACTTAAGAAAAACCTTGCTTGTATTTTATTATGGAAAACTTGAAACATTTTCGGAAGTAGTAGACTGAATTTCCATGTACTGTTTACCCAGCTTTGACACTTCACATTTTTTGGCCAGTCTTGTTTCTCTTTCTCTCCTTTCCCCTTCCTTCTCACACACAGAAACACACCTATCAGGTTATATTGAAACAGTTCCACACATATTTCAGCTGTAAACAGAAACTTTCCCCCTTAAAAATAGAACCACAAAGCCATTATCATACTGAAAACATAGATTTCTTATTTTAAGTCTAAGGGTATATTTATTTTGGAAAATTTAGGAAACATAAAAAGTAGAAGCAGTAAGTAAAAAGTCACTCAACACTGGCAGCCACCATTACTCTTGTATCATTCAAAATCTTCTGGGCTTTTTAACTTGTCTTTTACCTATAACTGTGCTTTTGAGAATGTTTTGTGGCCACATAGTAATCTATCGTGTCGGTATTCTGTAATTGACAGACTCAGTCCCTTATTGAGCATTTATCATCCAGATTTTCAATATTATAACTGAAGGATATTTTTAATCATAGGATCAGTTTCTAGAAATGAAATAACTGCTCAGTTGAGTATTTATTTGAAAGTTTGGTTCAATCAGTACTGTAAATTGCTGTGTAGTCAGATGCATATTTCTTGTAGTGTGGGAGCTTGCTCCGGGTGCCATAACCTCTCCAGTGTTTGAGTTTGATTGTTTTGATTACCAGTTAATTTATTGGGTAACAATTATAGTTCATACTTTCTGCCTTTTTGGAGGAGAAAAATGTACAGTATATAGTATGGGAAATATTATCTTTGCTTTCTTGTACTAGCAAATTAACCTTGTATTTTTAAGTAAATTTGTCCATTATCTTTGAATTACAGTGACTTTCATGATGTTTTAGAAGTTGATCCAAATTGGCTTTGAAAGCTCTCTTTAATACATTTAACTTGATCCGGTGCTTCTTCTTGACATAGTATCTTTTCTACAGCTCAAGATACCAATGCAGTGAATAGTACAAGCTGTAAGAAGCAGCCAGATGAAGATTGTGAGGGTCCTTTTAGACCTGCAAAAACCCTGAAAGAAGGAAGTGTCCTAGATGTTCTCAAAAGCCCTGGTAAGATAAGAGCTGCCTTTGACATACTCTAAAATCTTCATTACAGATTTGTGGTCCTATTTTAATGTCATGTGTGGCATAAATTAGGAAATTGACTTGAATGTAGATGTAGTTAGATGCAGTTCTTCTGGAGTAAATATCTTAGAAACTCTACTTGTTTAGAATTCAAAGACAGTCCTAAAATGACATCTCTTAAGGAGGTGAGGATAGCAGGAGAAAGAGGCAAGTGTAGAAGGGAAAATGAATTGCCTTTTAATAGAGATAGGCCAATATGGAATACAAGTAAATAAACCTGATGATATACCTGCACATATCTTTCTCTGATGAGATGCTGACCTGCCTTGTTCTCAGATTACTGCCCAGTTGTGATCGTCTTATAACAAGACCAAACAGAAAGATAACATTGGATGATTCGAACATACATATATGTAAGGGACAGTACTCACTTGAAACAAGAATTGAAAGCTAGTAATAAATAACTTGAAGGCAATGAATAGAAGTCATCAAATAGGAAAAAGTTTTCAATTTGAAAAACAGAGGATAGATACAATTCCGATTGTGACATGTACTATAGGAATGTATAAATGTTTATAAGGTGATCTAGTCACTCAGAGAAAATTTAGATTTACCTAGCAGATAGATGTGCTCATGTATAATTGAGTAAGAATTTCCAGATAAGAATGGCTTCTGCAGCCAGATTTAGGTCTCTCTGGTCTAGCTTTCTCGTTTTATAGATGAGTACACTGCCTACAAGGGTCCCAGCAATTTAGACGATTTGACGCCATTGGGGCAGAGCTCCAGGACGCCTGTGCTAGTTAACTGAGTGGTAGATATACATCAATTCATATGCTCTATCTTCATATAAGTTATACTTTGCATTCATGATGCCCACTCCTCCTCCCCTTTAATTTTCTTTAAATAGCAAGAATTTGGAGTCCTGTGTTCTTTTGAGAGAAATTAGAAAAACTTGAAAAGGGGGAAGGAAAATAAGTCTCTAAAATCTTGAGATGATTACTGTTAAAATGATGCCAACCTTAGTGACTCAAATTAATCATTAACAAAACAGTACATTTTAGACTACTGGGAGTAAGTGAAGTATATGGGTTTTGCCTTTATGCTAAAACTAGCTCTAGGTTGGATTAATTGTAGCACTGGAAAATCTCAAAATCTTTTATATATCTTCTTACCCTCCACTTTTCTTTTCGTTTGGTGCCATGAGCTGGAAAAACAGGTCACTGAGTTTATTGGCATGTGTAAAACAAAGGTTAATTGGTCCAAAGTAAAGGATTGGAAGGTCATTCCCGTGGATACAAGTTGGAGTGAATCGATTCGTTTCAATGACAGCAGTTCCGGTAGTGCGGAGACTTTTTCAGTTCCTGTTATTCCATGGTTCTGTGCAAATACCTTAATTGTCTGAGTACACCTTTAATGGTTACCAAAAGGGGACCCTTACAGTGTGAAAGGTTCTGTGATTATATTGGAGAACTGTTGGAGGCAGTTTGTCTGCGTTAGGGTTTGGTGACTTTCCATGGGCAGGTCTTTGAGTAGCATGAGCTCATGCTCCTCGAGGGTGGGCTGGGTCTTCATTTCTGTAATTTCTAGACCTTGCCAGATGGTTTGGTTCTTCTCTGTTGGAATTTACATCGTGTTTCTCATTGAACTGTTACCATTTTAAAGTCCTGTATGAACTTAGTATAATTAAGACCAGTCCTTACAACTCCGTTGTACTTTGGAGGGACGTCTGTCTAATATGCATACCTACTCAGCTCAGCTGGGTGTACTGAAAGTAGAGGATACCACAACAGTGGGTTATAAGTGGACAGAATTAAAAGATTATCGACGTTGAAGACATTTGGCATAGCCAGGAGAACACCTGAAGGAAAAAATAGATGCGGGAGGAAGGCTGTGAATATACTGCAGATCTGTATTGCAGCAAGAATGTAGCAAAACCTAGATGCCCGCAGGGTGTGTCAGTAAATTACTACAGATCAAAGCCTCAAATTAGATATTGGTTGAATTATAGTAAGTAGAAATTCCTAGAGGAAGAAGGTGATACACTATAAACAATACATCTTTTGTAGGATTTTAACTAGGTTTGAGTGTCACTTATTGATTATGTGATTAATAAAAACTGCTGGGACACCTGGGTGGCTCAGTTGGTTAAACATCCGACTCTTGATTTCAGCGCAGGTTATGATCCCAGGGTTGTGGGTTCGAGCCTTGCATCAGGCCTTGTGGTGATGATGCGGAACCTGCTTGGTATTCTCTCTCTCTGCCCCTACCCAATTCCTGCTCTCTCTCTCTCTCTCAAAATAAATAAACTTAAAAAAACAAATGGAAAACAAAACAAAACAAACAAAACGGCTGCTGGGGCGCCTGGGTGGCTCAGTCACTTGAACGTCTGACTTTGGCTCAGGTCATGATCTCACGGTTTGTGGGTTTGAACCCTGCATCTGACTCTGCTGACAGCTGGGGGCCTGGAGCCTCCTTTAGATTTTGTGTCTCCCTCCTCTCTGCCCCTCCTCTGCTCATGCTCTGTCTCTGTCTCTCAAAAATGAATACATGTTGGGGCGCCTGGGTGGCTCAGTCAGTTGAGGATCCGACTCTTGGTTTCGGCTCAGGTCATGATCTCATAGTTCGTGAGTTCAAGCCCCACATCGGGCTCCACGCTGACAGCATGGAGCCTGCCTGGGATTCTCTCTTTCCCTCTCTCTCTGCCCCTCCTCTGCTTTCTCTGTCTCTCAAAATAAAGAAACTTAAAAAAAAATTTTTTTTTTTTAATGAATAAATGTTAAAAAATTTTTTTAAATATTGCTTAGGTGAAAAACAACTCTACTTCTAAGTAGCTCATGTTGGGATTTAGGAACTCTGCAATAAATGTGTGTAAATACATGTTCTCCCAGTAATAGCATTTCAGTTAACGTTCTGATTAGAGAGCTTCTCTCTGTGTCTCTCTGTCTCTCTCTCTTTTTTCTTTTTAACTTACGCTCTTTTGCCTATTACAGGTTTCACATCACCAAAGGCAGATTCTCTTGCTGCTCAGCCTACTACCACAAGCCCAGTAGTTTATACAAGACCAGCAATAAGTAGTTTTTCTTCTGGGGGAGTTGGGTTTGGAGAAAGCGTAAAATCTGGGTCATCTGGATCGTCGTCGTGGCAGTGTGATACTTGTCTGCTCCAGAACAAAGCTACAGACGGCAAGTGCATAGCCTGTCAGGCAACAAAATTGCCGGCAAAAGATACTGCTAAACAAACTGGAATCGGAGCACCAAGCAAAAGTGACAAGTCAACTCTCTCTACATCAGGGACGGGTTTTGGAGACAGATTTAAACCAGCAGTCGGGACCTGGGATTGTGACACCTGTTTAGTGCAAAACAAACCCGAAGCGATGAAATGCGTAGCTTGTGAGACACCGAAACCCGGAACTGGTGTGAAGCGAGTCCTTACGCTGCCAGTGGCTGCGGCGAGCGCTGTGCCCGTGGCCGCCGCACCTCCCACCTGCACTGTGACCACGGGCGCCGTAGGATTCGCAGATAAATTTAAAAGGCCCCTGGGATCTTGGGAGTGTCCAGTATGCTGTGTTTCTAATAATGGAGAAGACAGTAAATGTGTGTCCTGTGTGTCTGAGAAGCCAGGTACGTGTATGGCTGTTTGAGATCATTTTGTTGGTTATTTTAGTAGAACACTTACACTTCTCTGCTAAGAACAGCCTTAATATTTTTAATGTTTCAGGATGAGCATTTCCTCCTGCATCTTAATTTTTCTAAGCTGTCTGAGGCAAAATGACTTACCTGGGACTGGATCTGTGTGTTCTCTCAGGATAGCCCAGTGTATACTTGTGTATACTTATACCTCTTTTTTATGTACACTTTATCAGAAACTTTGCTTTTCATGATCGTTTTCAAAGCTGACTAATACAGATGCTGAAGGAACTTAGAAGGGGCAGTCCTTCTCCACTGTTATCCAGAACAAAATGTCACTTTGTCTCTTTTCCTTGAAGTGCAAGTGAGGATGACAGATGGTCATTCCCAGAGAAGGTTTCACTAAGCGGTAGACAGTCTTGCCTTTTGAAACAGCTGTGGCTGAATATTAATGCGGAGACCTATACCTGAATGCCAGCTGCCAGAGGTGTTGCAAGGATAGTCAATTACTGAGTCACTAATGAAAACATTCTAACTTGACAGCAAGAAGAAGGGAGTTAGGCTTGAGTTTTTCCTGTTTCTCTGTTCAAATTTGAAAAAGTTACTGAAGAGTCCCATCTGGAAATGACTCTTTAATATTTTTGTAATCTCATATAATTATTTGGTACCGATGTATAGTAACATGGGTATTAAATAAAAACTGTTATGGATACCCTGGGAATTACACTTCCTTTTTTATTGCATTATTCATGGATGTGTAGTCTTCTGTCTGCAGTGGAGAGCTCCGGGTTTGTTAGCCTATACCCCGTGTTTGAACACAAGAGGTGAGCCGTATCTCTAATTCTTACTGGACATCTCCAGAGGAGTAAGATTTCAGAGGCTTCGTTCTGAAATAACTTTCTCCTTCCAGCTGGCATACCTCTTCCTCCTCTTAAAAAAAAAAAAAAAAAAAAAAAAAAAAACGAAAAACAAAAACAGGCCCTTGATCATGCAAGAAACCAAAATTAATTGAGTTGATTGGGAGAATAAAACTGAGTTAGGAAGTAAAGTGTTACTCACAAATAAAGAAAGCTCATATATTTATTACACAAATCTGACATCATCCCGTCAATGATGAACCATCATTCTAAGCAAAAGGAGTGATGTAGTTAAATTTGTATTTTTGACACATTGCCTGGTGGCTTTTTGGAGGGTCGATTTGAAGGCAGTGAAATTTGGAGACCAGAGGACAGATGGGAGGTTGTAGCGGTAATACATACAGGCCCAGAGAACAGTGATATGTGCTGGTGCGGTCAGGTTGGGCGTAGAATACGGCGTAGCTGAAGACATGGTGATTTGAAGCTGTGCAGCCCATGCTCACATATACGTGAGGACTCGGGATGTACTGTAACGGATACTCGGGGCTGGAAACACAAATATGAGAGTCATCAGGCTACAGTTTTCAAATAAGCCATGGGAGCAGAGGCGACGTAAAGTGAGGGCGGGAGGGGGTAGAGGAGATGGCCTAACCCTGCGCTCCGCCATGTTAAGGGAGTGGCAGGAACAAAGCTTTGGAACGGTTCATTTTAAAGGAGGAACCAGTGAGGAAAACCAAAACCTACTTGGCACCGGTTGCTTTGCAGCAGGATGGATTGCAGGGAACGAGAGCAGAGGTCTCGGTGAGAAGGCTGTTGTTTAAACAAGAGGTGAGGGCCGCTTGGCATAGAGTGGCGGTGGTGGGCTCCGCAGAAGGGGATGAGATAGATAGAAACATGTGAGGCAGGAGGAGATGTGAGCCATGCTAACCAGGTAGAGGGTGGCCCTACAGCTGAGAAGGGGACCGCAGGTACAGGTCAGGAAACCGTCCGAGTAGATGAGACTCAAGAGGAGGACAGTGGACCAAAGATGGAACCTCTGAGAGTGGTTTTATTGGCAAGGTGGAAGACAGCATAGCGGTGGAACAGAGACCAGTGGCTGGGAGGGGCGACAGTCAGAGAACGTGTGGAAACGGGAGGTGCCAGATGGATGGCTCTGCTCCTAACACACAGGCTTCTTGATCGCTTTGTGGAGCCACCTTCCCATGCCCCCCCCCCCACACCCCCCGTGCTCCCTACAAACTTCTAGTTCTGTCTCAGAATTGAAACGTCATGTCTGTGAATCCGTTCTGCTGCCCCTTAGTCACTTCCTTCCTTCTTCATGTATCACTTTCCTTTTTGGTGATGGGATTACTGTGTGTGTGTGTTTACTTGCCCCCTTCTTAGACCGTTAGCACTTTTAGAAGGTAAGCAGCATTTCAGTTGTCTTTATGTCCTTAGAACCTTAATAAATGTCTGTTAAATACTAATGCCATGAACACAGTAGATGGTGGTGAGTCGAAATGCAAAGTGGATGATAGAACACTTCTGTGCAAAACTGATCATTTCAAAGGCAGAGACCTGTGCTTTGAAATCTTAAAATTAGTGTGGTCTGTGGCTGTGTATTTTATGTGTTAGGATATTATTGCCTGCGATTTATATCTCATGTATGTATGTATGTATGTGTGTGTGTATATATATACACATATATATATAAATGTGAAAATTTTTTTAATGTTTAGTTTTGAGACAGTGTGAGCAAGGGGAGGCACAGAGAGAGAGGGAGATACAGGATCCAAAGCGTGCTTCAGGCTCTGTGCTGACAGCTCAGAGGCTCGAACTCGCCAACTGAGAAATCATGACCTGAGTTGAACTCAGATGTTTAATCTACTGAGCCACCCAGGTGCCTCTTATATGTTCGTTTAAAATGTGCTGTTTGAAGAAATCTGACAAAAATTCCTTTTTTTTTTCTATTTTTTTAAAAATTTATAGCCAAGTTAGTTAGCATATAGTGCAATAATGCGTTCAGGAGTAGAATCCAGTGATTCATCCCCTGCATATCACACCCAGCGCTCATCCCAACAAGTGTCCTCCTTAATGCCCCTTGCCCGTTTAGCCCATCCCCCTACCCACAGCTCCTCCAGCAACCCTCAGTTTGTTCTCCGTATTTAAGAGTCTCTTATGTTTGTCTCCCTCCTGTTTTTATCTGGTTTTGTTTCCCTGCCCTTATGTTCATCTGCTTCGTATCTTAAATTCCACATATGAGTGAAGTCATATATTTGTCTTACTGCCTAATTTCGCTTAGCATAATACACTCTAGTTCCATCCACATTATTGTAGATGGCAAGATTTCATTCTTTTTGATTGCCGAGTGTATGTGTATACACGCGCGCGCGCACACACACACACACCCCACATCTTTATCCATTCCTCTGTCAATGGACATTTGGGCTTTTTCCATACTTTGGCTATTGTTTGACAAATATTCTTAAGGACATTTTATTTTTTTGACTTTAAAAAAATTTTTTTTTACTGCTTATTTTTGAGAGAGAGAGAGAGAGACACAGAGTGCAAGTGGGAGAGGAGCAGAGAGAGAGGGAGACACAGAATCCGAAGCAGGCTCCAGGCTCTGAGCTGTCAGCACAGAGCCCGATGCAGGGCTTGAACCCACAAACTATGAGATCATGACTTGAGCCAAAGTCAAACACTTAATTGACTGAGCCCCCCGGGAGCTCCAAGAACATTTTAGTTTTTTAGGTTCTGATTTGTGGTCCTGATAATTTTTTTTAAACCATGATTATTCAGACCTCAGATTAAGAAGAGAGCTGTCACTAGGCCGGGTGAGCATAAGCTGCTTGTTTATAAGATTAAAAGAAATCTGAGATGTCTGTACTGTTTTTAACAATGTGAAGTTTATGTTTCTGGCATTTTATCTGTCTTAATAGGAAACACTAATTGAACACTTAGACTTAGTGGTGTCTTTTTCTTTTTTTTTTTAATTTTTTTTTTTTTTTAACGTTTATTTATTTTTGAGACAGAGAGAGAGCATGAACGGGGGAGGGGCAGAGAGAGAGGGAGACACAGAATCAGAGGCAGGCTCCAGGCTCTGAGCCATCAGCCCAGAGCCCGACGCGGGGCTCGAACCCACGGACCGCGAGATTGTGACCTGAGCTGAAGTCGGACGCTTAATCGACTGAGCCACCCAGGCGCCCCAGTGGTGTCTTAAGATATTGACATAACATGACATAACATGGACTGGAAATTTTATGTGTTTCCTCATTTTTTTTTTAGGAAGTTCAGTACCTGCTTCAAGTAGCAGCACCGTCCCTGCCTCTCTGTCTTCTGGAAGCTGCCTTGGGTTAGACAAGTTCAAGAAACCAGAGGGAAGCTGGGACTGTGAAGTGTGCCTAGTGCAAAATAAAGCCGACTCTACCAAATGCATAGCATGCGAAAGTGCAAAGCCAGGCACAAAGTCTGAGTTCAAAGGTAAGGCCTGGGTGAAGTGCCTCCTTGTATCATCATTTTATTTTATTTATTAATGTTTATTTATTTTTAAGAAGAGAGAGACAGAGCATGAGCAGGGGAGGAGAGAGAGGGAGACACAGAATCTGAAACTGGCTCCAGGTTCTGAGCTGTCCGTACAGAGCCTGATGTGGGGCTCGAACTCAGAGACCGTGAGATCATGACCTGAGCTGAAGTCGGATGCTCAACTGACTGAGCCACCCAGGCACCCCTCGTATCGTCATTTTAAAGTGAAATATTTGCAAACAGCTTTAGTTTAAAAATTGTTCCTTCTCTTATTGAAAATGCATGTAAAATAAGGTATTGTTTTGGACATTTTGACCTCACATCTGTGTCCGAGTTACTGTAAAGTTAGATTATTAGACTGCACAGCAGTGAGGTATCTTCTCTGCAGCTGGGTGAGGAACTTCTCTCTTGAGTAGTTGAATCTGAGAGAGTTTCAGTTACTTGTTTTTCATTGTTAACCTGTTTGGCATCTAGATGAATTTCCTCTTATCTGGGAATTTACACCCCTAGAGCCTTATTATAAGTACTCTGGATGTGGGATTTGGTTTCCCAGGGTATGTCCCAGAAAAAGAGCTCTCTTCATATTTTGTTCTGTAAATATAAAGGAGGAACCTCTAAAAATAATTTATGCTAAGACTGTCTATGGAGGTCAAATTTTTCGTCTTCGTAGTCATTAATGATTTATTTCATACTTCACATGAGGTACATTTCAGTCAAAATCTTGATAAAAGCTGGGAAAGAGAAGAGATTTTAGATCTGAAGGAACAGTCAGGGAGAGGGGAGAAAGAGTTTAATCTGTAAGGGAATAGGCCTCGAAGGTTAGTCTGTGAGGGCATTAAAAAAGAATGCCAAGCTTTATCTGCTCGTAACCATTCTGTGGACTAGTGGCTTTCAAACTTTTTAACTGGAAACCAATCATTAAACTTTTACATTGTGACCCCCTCTCATGCACAGGGTGTTTGTATGATTGAAAAGAAGTTTTACAAGTCAGTTCTTACTCTTTAGTATGTTTAAGTTACCCTGTTTCTCTTCCTTTTTCATTTAGAAGAAAATTACTGGTTATAACCCATAAAATTGCATGACAGTGAGTCACAGCTGGTTTGAAAAACACTGCGTTTGGGTGTGGTAGAAGATCCCTACTTTCCAGCCCACTTGAGGTCGTTAACCTCGTGGTCCTTTTCCCATGTTCTCTACCTGCAGCACAGTAATCAGCTTCCCTTTAAATCTGTCCCTTTGAGGCAGAGGTGATAATGAGTTAATTGTCTTCAGCACCTTCATTTTTAACTTCCTGTCTAAAGAAGTATCGCTTAAGGTATTTAGAGACCTTGTGGATAGGCCGCTCTCTCCTGAGATTCTGATAATTTTCAGTTACGTTTCTTAGCAAAAGAAGGGAATGTATCATCATTAAAGAGGGGAAGGTCTACAGGTCTGAGGGCTTGTAAAGTTTGGCTGTCATTTGTCTTATTTATACGTGGGTAAGCAGAATGAGGGGTAAATATCTTGGCACACGAATTGTATCTGTTTTGAGCTCATCAGTCAAGTACTGCGTTTCTAGTTTACTCAGCTACAAAAAAAGCATTATGAAACCAAGACTTTGATCTTGTCAATATAGTGTGAGCTTCTGCTTATGCAGTTCTTCTGGTTCTTTGATGCTGAAGTCTTTTTAAAAATTTTTGATTAGTAGCCCATTTACAAGATTTCAAACTCCAGTTACGACAGGATTCACAGAGGAAAGTTTATCTCTTGTCCCCATTGGTTCATTTTCCATCCTTCCTCCCCTACCAACAGTAATAACTGTGGTTAGTTCCTTACAACTTTTCCGTAGTTTATTTATGCACATGATAAGCAAATTCTATATATTTTTCTATATATAGAAATTCTATATATTTTTATTTCTGTCTGTTTTAGAAAATGTAGATCATACTGCCTTTCTGCCCCCTTGATTTTATCACAGATTAGCTTGGACACACCTTTGTTCTTTATTCTTCATTTATAGCTGCTGGGATCGCATATGGCATTTTATGTGTCTTTGAGTTTCTTTAAAATAAAGACTTATTTAACAGAAGACCATGGGGGAGGGAAAGGGGGGGGGGAAGTTACAGATAGGGAGGCAAACCATAAGAGATTGTTAAATAGTGAGAACAAAGTGAGGGTTGATGGGAGCTGGGGGAGAGGGGAAAGTGGGTGATGGGCACTGAGGAGGGCACCTGTTGGGATGAGCACTGGATATTGTATGGAAACCAATTCGACGATAAATTTTATTCTATAAAAAAAATAATAAAGACTTAGGATGTGAGGGTGATCTGGCTGTGACATCTGTCACTCCGAGTGATCTCCAGGGTTGATTTGGCCCATGTGGCTGGCTAGGCTGGTGTCCCCTTCCTCCCTCACGGCTCCATGTGGGTTCCCTCCCGAAGCTGTGCACTGGGCCCAAGAGGATGACCTTGTATGACAGAGGGGGACTGACTGTTGCTCAGGCAGAAGTGTAGAAGTAGCTGCGCTCCCCTCCTAGAACCTCCAGACAAGCTCTCCAGGAGAGCTCCCTGCAGAATGTAGGGTAGTCAAGCTTCCAAGACTCCAGGCACATCCAGATGAGGTGCCGCGTGTGGCTGTCTGCCTTTCTTAAGGAAGTAAATGAATAAATAAAATTAAAAAAAAAAAAAAAAAAGACATAGCCCTAGAATTGCTGGGTCAGAGGATACATGTGTTTGGAAATTTTGGTAAATATTGACAGTTGCCTTCCACAAATTTCATGCTATTTTACACATCCACCTGTAATCTATAAAGTGTCTCTTTTTCCTAGACCCCTTGCCATTACTGTCTTACCAAATTTATGTGATCTCTGCCAGTGTCCCAGGTGATAAGTGGCATGTCAGTGTGGTTGTGGGGATTGAGGTGTGATTCGTACGCTGAATACTAGGCAACTAGTTGGCGTTCACTGCCACTTCCTCACACTCTTCACCATAGGCCTTTTCGAAGTTACTCCTGTGTCTCTCTTTCTGTTTCAGGTGTACATTTTGTTTGAGAGGATAGCATTAATTCGGTGTCTTTTATATTTTGAAGGCTTTGGCACGTCTTCCCCGTCTCCGAACCCAGCTGCCTCGTCCTTCAAATTTGGTCTCCCGTCATCGTCTTCTGGGCCTTCTCAGACTTTAACAAGCACTGGAGATTTTAAATTTGGAGAGCAGGGAGGCTTCAAAATAGGTGTGTCTTCAGATTCTGAGTCTCCAAACTCCATGAGTGAAGGCTTTAAATTTTCAAAACCAATAGGAGATTTTAAGTTTGGAGTTTCGTCCGAGTCCAAGCCTGAAGAAGCTAAAAAGGACAACAAGAACGATAATGGTTTTAAGTTCGGACTCTCTTCGGGTTTAAGCAATACGGCATCGTTAGCTCCGTTTCAGTTTGGGGTGTCTAATCTTGGGCAGCAAGAGAAGAAGGAGGAGCTCCCTAAATCTTCATCTACAGGCTTTAGCTTTGGTACAGGTGTCATTAACCCGGCACCTGCTGCTGCCGTCACCGGGGTGACCGCTGAGAACAAGAGCAGCTTCAGCTTTGGAGCCATAGGAGCCAAGAGCGTTTCGGTGGCTCCGTTCACAGGGAAGACGTCAGAAGCAAACAAAGAAGACACGCCCGCCACCAAGGGAGGGTTCACTTTTGGTGGCACGGAGCCTGCCCCCGTGCCGTCTGCCTCTTTGTTCGTTTTGGGAAGGACAGAAGAGAAACAGCAAGAGCCGGTCACTTCTACTTCTCTGGTGTTTGGGAAGAAAGCGGACAGCGAGGAGCCGAAGTGTCAGCCAGTGTTTTCCTTTGGGAATTCAGAGCAAACCAAAGATGAGAGTTCTGCAAAGGCCACCTTTAGTTTCAGTGTGGCAAAACCATCTGAGAAGGAATCGGAACAGCCTACGAAGGCCGCGTTCGCATTTGGGTCTCAAACCAATACCACGACTGGTAAGTATTAAACACTTTTCTTTCCTTCTTTTTTTTTTTTTTTTTTTTTTTTTTTTTTTTTTTACAAGGCACCTCTGGTATCTGGACAAATGCAGCAGGTCAGGGAATGGTTTACACTGGACATAGTTGAGAGAGACCAATAAAGACTCTCTGGGAAGGAGCCTAGGATTTGCAGTGTTCACTGCTCCAAACCCTTATGATGCAATGGTGTTACCCGCAGATCTGATTCTGAGAAATACACCGCTGATGGAGAGCCCCCAGCATTTCCCATCTGTCCATGTTTCTCCCTTCTGTTTGAGCTTTGACAATCAGAATTGGCATACTGCTCAGGAAAGTAGGCCTTCTTTTGTCAGCTCATGAAATATTTTCTAACTAAATCTTTCTGTGCAGGCGTTCGTTCACAAATAGAGTTACCCAGTCATCATCAGGCGTCCAAGGAGCATAGACCACAAATAGAGTTAATCTCTGAAACAGAGGCGATTATGAAAACTAAAATCCTGAAGAGAAAATGAAGTAGCATTTTTTTAAAACTTAAAAACGTGCTTGGTGAAATAAAATCGTTCTGTGGGCTGAGCAGCAGAAGAAACACAGATGATAGATTGGTGAACTGGGATTTCCCAGAGCCCATGCCGAAGTGTAGAGAGAATGGAGTCCAGCTGGTTCTCAGGCCATTGCAAGAAGAGTGCTTAGAAGAAGAGGACAGGGCAGAGGAGAGAGCAAAGCAGTGACGGAAGAGTATTTCCTCCCTGTAGAGCAAGACCCTGGCCTTAAAAATGGAAATGGCCCACTCACTGGCAAAGACCAGTGAAATTACAGGACACCAAAGCCAAAATCCTGAATGCTCTCTAAGAGAGGAAAGCTGTTTGCCACAAATAAACAAGTATCAGGTTAGCATCACACTTCTAATTTGTAACATCATATGCTTAAAACAGTGGAGCACTGTCCTCAACGTGAAAACGGTCTTTTTATTTTCTAGAGAGAGAGCACGTGCTAGTGCGAGCACAAGCAGGGGAGGGGCAGAGAGAGAGGGAGAGAGAGAATCTTAAGCAGGCTCCATGCCCAGCCCAGAGCCCAGTGCAAGGCTTGATCTCACAACCATGAGACCATGACCTGAGCTGAGAGATCAACAGTCGGGCGCTCAACCGACTGAGCCACCCAGGTGCCCCGTGAAAATGGTCTTGGGTACCTGGGTGGCTCAGTCGGTTAAGCATCCGACTTCGGCTCAGGTCATCTCGCATTTCGTGATTTTGAGCCCCGCGCTGGGCTTTGCTGACAGCTCAGAGCCTGGAGCCTGCTTCGGATTCTGTGTCTCCCTCTCTGCCCCTCCCCTGCTTGTGCTCTGTCTCTCTCTGTCTCTCAACAATAAATAAATGTTAAAAAAGAAAATGGTCTTGATCCTACAATTTTATATCCAGCCAAATTTGGTCGAACGTGAGGGCAAAATAGAGATGTTTTCAGGCAAACAAAAAAATAAGAATTGAACACCCATGAACACTTCTGAATAATGTATTGGGAGCAAGATGAAAAATTAACCTGACCGGGGTGGGGGGGGTGGGGTGCGGGGAGAATGGAATTCAGTGAGTAGGTGTGAGCAGTTTGTGTCTATTGTCTGTTTGGAAATTCAAAACACTCTCCAAAAAAATAAAAACTAAATTATATATGATTTGGAAAGGAATAAAAATAAGATCAGGTTTAATCGGATATTATTATGGTGTTACTATACTCTTTCCATTGAAATAGACACTCTTAACCTCTCATTAACCAACTTGAAAGTGAACCAACTTGTTCCATTGTCTGTAAATCATACTAATGCCCGTTTCATATTATGGCCAGCCCTGTCCAGTAGACAGTATTGGAACTGAGACAGTATTGGAACAGTTGAAAAAATGTCTTCAGTAAAGTGGGTGGTTTCAGGATCACCATATAAAAACCAGTAGCTTTCCTCTGAATCAGCAATAAATAGTTGGACAAATGTCACTTGTATTTTCTAACATCTTTAATTTGTGTTTTATAACAGCAACAGAACTTGTAACAGGCTAAATAATTAAAAGAACAGAAAAGACCTATTTATTAATACCTGTTCCTGAGTGAGAATAGTCTCCTGCCCAGCTCCCCCAAGATAATTTGGTTTTTTGTGTTTAGTTGAAGTGTAGTTGACACACAGCATTACTTTAGTTTCGAGTGTACAACTCAGCGATACCCCAGCGCTGTGCATTTGCTGTGCTCACCACAAGTGTAACTGCCGTCTGTGACCACACAACACTGTTACAGTGCCGTAGACTGTCTTCCCTGCACGCTCCCTTTTATCCCGGTGACTTGCTCATTCCATAACTGGAAGCCTTAATTTCCGTTTCTTTTTCTTAACGTTTATTTGTTGTTGAGAGACAGAGACAGAACGTGAGCAGGGGAGGGGCAGAGAGAGAGGGAGACGCAGAATCCGAAGCAGCTCCAGGCTCTGAGCTGTCAGCACAGAGCCCGACGCGGGGCTCGAACTCACAAACTGCGAGATCGAGACCTGAGCCGAAGTCGGTTGCTTAACCGACTGAGCCACCCAGGCACCCCCTTAATTTCCGTTTGTAGAGGAATTTTTGTGGAGCGTGACAAGCTAAGGTCATTTTAAAATTCACATGGAAGGGAAAATGCACAAGAAATTTTGGGGAGAAGGGCAGGCACACAAACAGGTTTACTATCAAACCAGACTATAAAGCTACAATAATTAAAACAGTCTAGTAACAGTAGCTATAGAGGAAACAAATGCGCATATACTTAGAAATTTAGCGTGTCGTAAAGGTGGAGTCACAAATTAGCGAGTGAAGGACGCGCTGGTCAGTAAAGGCTGCAGAGAGAATTGACTGAAGAATTGACTGGTTGGAGAAATGATAATTTTGCTAACATAAATTGCAAAGTCAAGAGCACAGCTGTCTCCCACTATCCGAGCTGTTACCCGTAGTCTTCAGTTGGATGTGTTGAATTTAAGGGATATTTTTATTCTTATTAATCTGAATGCTGAGGGCTTGCCTTCTTCTGTAAGACAGACTTCAGAAGCCGTAAAAGGGAAGATGGATGTATTTGCTTACATCATAATTTAATATAGTGTGTGCATTTGCTGAATGAATTTGTATAAAAGTTACTGTTTCTGTTTTCTAGTGAATTTGTGGACCGTAGGCAAGGGAAAAATGCTTTCTGTGATCCCTTGTTCTTAAAGATTTTTGTTTGCATCTTTATTTCTCTCTTACAGATCCAGGTGCAGCAAAACCAGCGTTCAGTTTCTTGAACAACAATTCTTCTAATTCAAGTGCACCGGCCACTTCGGCAGCCGGGGGCATATTCGGTAGCTCCACTGCGTCCTCCGGTGCGCCGGTGGCTGCCTTCGTGTTTGGACAGGCCAGCAACCCTGTGAGCAGCTCCGCTTTTGGGAACTCTGCGGAGGCCAGTACTTCTCAGTCTCTGCTGTTTTCTCAGGAGAGCAAACCTGCAGCCACGTCCAGCGCGGGCTCAGCGGTCACCCCGTTCGTCTTCGGTCCAGGGGCCGGCGGTAGTAATCCTGTAACCTCTGGTTTCAATTTTGGAGCTACCACCACATGCAGCTCTGCAGGTACATTTATTTGCAAAAGAAAAACAGGTTGTAGTTGCATTGTTTCATCCTGTCTGCTCTTAGCAAGTAACCTGTCGCGGGTTGTTACAGAACAGCCCGGGTGCAGTTAGGTCGCCTGCCCCCTAAGGTTACGGGTGTGGCAGCCGTTCACTGCGTGGAATCCCGTGCAGTCTGTGTTCGGTTTAATAGAATTAACTCTTAGGAGGGATTTTTCTGATCTCGACGAGAGTGTAATCTTTAGATTTTCCAAGTGTTCTTTTTGAAATGTTAGGTTGTTAAGTAACCAGACACTGGGGCCTATTTCATTAGACGTAGCCCCGCATTACGTATATATACATGATGACGACATTAGCTGATTTCTGCAGTGCGTTGAATATGTGGTGAAAATCAGTTATCTTCTTGGATGGATCCCTTTACCTAAAAAAATTTGGCTGTGAAGGTGGGGACTCTTGGCTAATAATTTTTGTTTATATGAATTCTATATGGCTTTACTAAATAATAGGATTGTATTCTTCATTATTATTGAACACTGGCCCTGATGGGACTTGTTCAGCAAGGTAAAGTGAAAAGAGGCTCGCGGTTTGCAGCTAAATTTTTAGACCTTTCTTAAGGATTATCTGGTTGTAGCTGTCAGGTGACGTGATTGTTTCTCTGGGTCTCTAGGATCCTCCTTCGTGTTTGGCACTGGACCTTCAGCACCGTCTGCCAGTCCAGCATTTGGTGTTAACCAAACCCCGACGTTTGGACAGAGTCAAGGTGCCAGCCAGCCGAATCCCTCAGGCTTCGGAGCCCTGTCCTCTTCCGCAGCATTGTTTTCTGCCGCTTCTCAGCCCACGCCACCCACTTTTGGGACAGTGTCAAGCAGCAGCCAGCCTCCTGTGTTTGGACAACAGCCTAGTCAGTCTGCATTTGGCTCTGCAGCAGCTCCTAGTTCTAGTAAGTGTGTGCTGTTCACATAGTTTGCATCCGTACCCAGGTGCTGGTGGCTCCCGATAGAATATGGTTTCTGAATGTTGAAGCCACGTATGTGTCTTAGTTTTTCAAACGTCTTATACTTGGCAGAATAGAGGAAGTATGTGTTTGGACTTTGTAATATAAACAACATTCTCAACTTCATACCGTTAAAAGTAAGCGCTTGAAGGTATTCATGTATGTGATTAAAATGTAGTCATTTCTTAGTCTTTGATGTAGATTGGACATTCATTCAGTCCCATTTCTCCCCATCTGAATTTGGGAGCACTCCAGCCTAGATTCCAGCTATATTTTCTAGTCCTCGTCGTGGGAGGTTACGCCCCCAAGTGCAGTGCTCTCCTGGGACCGGACAGCCCCGTTGTCCCAGGAACTTTCTGTTGGATGACACTTGACTGGCAATATGTAAACAAGTGCATTGTTTTCAGTCTGGCTAATCACGTTGTACTATGATGTGTTTCCTCAGAATTGCACGATGTGTCTTTTTCTCACTGTGAAATACAACTTCATGTAGAAAAACCTGAAACATAAATGAACAGTGTGATGTTGCAGCAAAACGCTTGTGTAGCCCGCCGCCCAGGAGCCCCTCCGGTCTCCCTTTTTGATCACACACCTCTTTCCTTGCTCTGATGGGTCCTGGCCTTTATGATCATCACTTTCCTGGGGTTTTTTAAAGTGAACTACTGATACGTGAATCTCTACAAGATACCATTTTGCCTTATTTTTAACTATGTATATATATATATATATATATATATATATGGAATCTTACTGTATTCAGTGTTTTGCTTCTTGTGTCTTTTGCTTTACTTGTAAAGCACATCCATGTTATTACATATAGTTTGTTCATTTTCATTGCTGTAGAGTAAATCAGTCTATGAACATACCGCGATTTATCCATGTACCGCTGTTTTTAGCTGTGAGGACATGCCGTTCTGCTCGTGCCTGCCCACGCTGCGGGGTGCACGTGCATGTTTCTCTAGGGTACGTACCGGGAAAGGGGCCGCTGGATTCCGAGGTGCGTGTGCGTATCTTCTACGTTACAGCAGAACACGAGCTTGGCCTGGCAGATTGTTCACATTCACATCCTGCTGTCTTGTATGAGGATTCTCATGTCTGGATTCTACTTGATTTCATTTTTTGTGAATTGTTTTTATAAGGGTTTTTTTTTTTTTTTTAATTTTTGTGGCTGTTTTTCATTTCCATTGTTTTGCTTTTGCTTATTTTGTAGGAATTATTAATGTATTCCGGATATTAATACTTGGTCAGTAGTACAGGTACCGGAACTTCTATGACACGTATTACCCATTTTAATTGGGATTAGTTGATTCTTCTCACTGTGAGGCGTTGGAGAGTTTAGCTTTCTTTCACACAGGTGACATTTCCCTCAGTCCTCCTGATGTGGGGGCCACTGTGTGCTTGGATCAGTGGCCCGAGTGTGCAGACTGTGTGATATATACTTTGCTATTCTTCTCTCTACAGGGTTTTGTTTTCTGCAGCACGAATGATCCCCGTCTGTGTTGATGTCTTTGTACCTGTCAGTAGTTACAACTTTGGCTCTCCTCCTGTTCATCTAGATCACTTCTCAGTATTTTCAAATACATTGGCTGTGTGCTGTTTAGTACCTGAGAGAAACTTATCTGCTTCTCCCACCAGAATCCTCCCACAGAATCTTCTAATCTGCTCCTTTCTAGGCCCACTGTTGAACTGTGGTCTCGGCACCTCTTTTTACCTTTCTCTTGGAGATTCTGGAACCCTTCCTCTCAAAAGAATCTCTTTGCTGGATGATGTCAGTGTTGTCTTATTTCTTTGTTTTAATAGAGCAGCTCTTCCAGTGATTTCTGAAGTCCTCAGGGAAGAAAGTTTTGAGACCTTACATTTCTGGAAGTATTTTCATCATGCCCCTGTGTTTGGTAAGATTTCAGTTGAGTACAGATTTAGATTGGACATAATTTCCATAGTTTTGAAGGCATCTCTCCATTATGGACTTTCTGGCTGTCTCAGAGTTACTCTTGAATTCTTTCTTCATCTCTGCTCTTTGACCATTTCTTCTTTCTGAAATCTCATTAGAATCTTTTCTTTTGCCTCCAGTGTTCTGACTTATCAAGAAGCTGTTCCGGAGCGCCTGTTTGGCTCAGTCGGTTAAGCGTCCGACTTCGGCTCAGGTCAGGATCTCACGGTTCGTGGGTTCGAGCCCCGCGTTGGGCTCTATGCCAACAGCTTGGAGCCTGGAGCCTGCTTCGGATTCTGTGTCTCCCTCTCTCTCTGTTCCTCCCCTGCTCTCACTTGTCTCTCTCTCTCTCTCAAAAATAAATAAAAGATTTAAAAAAGAAAAAGCCATTCCTTGGCCTGTCCCACTGATTGTGTAAGGAATTTAGTCTGTCCTTTTGTGAACTTTCATTCTTGGGAATTTTCTTGAATTGTTTCTTGGGAAATTTTTGTGCCTCACTCTTCTTTAACTTCTGTTCTTTTTGTCCTTTCTGCGCTTTCTGGGAAGATTTCTTCCACTTATCTTTTATTCCTCCTTCTGTTGAGATTTTACTTCTGCTAGTATTACTTTTTAATTTCAAGTGTTCTTTTTTGTTGTGTGGATGCGTCTTTATATCCTTCCGATTTTGTTCCAAAATTGTTACCTCTTGGTCTCCCAGCAGTCACCATCCGTCTCTCTGCTTCTATGGTTTGGCTGTTTTAGATACCTCATAGAAATGAAATCAGGCAGAACTTGTCCTTCTGTGACTGGCTTATTTCACTTAGCAGAATGTCCTCCAGAGTCCATGTTTTGCATATTGTAAGATACTCTCTTTTTTTTTTTTTTTTCCTTAAAGGACGAATAACCATTGTATGTAATGTACATTGTTTAACTCTATTCATGTATCAGTGGACAGTTAGGGGGGTTCCACATGTTGGCTATTGTAAATAATGCCACAGTGAACCCCGGAGTCCAAGTATCTCCTCAAGATTCTGATTCCAAATCTTTTGGATAAATACCCAGAATGGGATTGCTGGATTATGTGGTATTTCTACGTTTAATTTCTTGAGGAACCTCCATACTTTTCCACAGTGGCCGCATCAGTTAGGGCACAGGGTTCCTTTTCTTCACATGCTCACCAGCTCTTGTTGTCTCTTTTGTTTTTGGTGCCGACAGCCATCCTAACAGGTGTGAGGTGACACCTTACTGTGGTTTTGATTTGCTTTTTCCTGATGATCAGTGATGTTGAGTGATGTTAATGTTTGTTTGCCTGCTGGCTGTTTGTGTATCATCTTTAGAGATGTCTGCTCAAGTTTTTGTCTATTTTTTTTTAATGTTTATTTATTTTGAGAGAGAGAGCACAAGCAGGGAGGGGGCAGAGAGAGGGGGAGAGAGAGAATCCCAAGCAGGTTCCACACTGTCAGCACAGAGCCTGACACGGGACTCGATCTCATGAAACCCTGAGATCATGACCTGAGCTGAAATCACGAGTCGGATGCTTAACCAACTGAGCCACCCAGGCGCCCTGCTTTTTGTCCATTTTTAAATCAGGTTATTTGTGTTTTTTGACCATTGAGTTGTAGGCGTTCTTGATATTCTGGATACTTGCTTCTTATCAGATATGTGGTTTGCAAATACCTGTTCCCATTCAACTCAAAATTTAATTAGTGTAGGATACCTAAGTACCACTTGATAATTCTTTGTGTTTGGATAGGCTTGTAGATCTTGAATTTCCTTGTAGGTTTATCTGACTGGCCTGTTTACTTGGGAAGACCTGGATGTTAGTGTCAGCAGGTCTGGAATCCCCAGAGAAGATTATTCGGTCTCCTACCTGGAGGGCACATGTACTCCCCGTGGCCAGGGTTGGTGGGGCGCGGGGCAAGGCCGCAGCTCTCGGCCTTCACCCTGCTTTTACTCCTCCTGGTTTCTGTAGGGTGTCCTTGCCTTTCTGTGTGATACATCCTGACCCCTGGCCAGAGACCTCTCTAGAGACTTGCTGGGCTGGAGAATGGCCTCTTGTTTGTACCGGGGCGGGACAGATCTGGGCGTCTGCTGCCCACACGGATGATCTCCCGCCTTCCCTGTTGTAGCCCACCCGCGGCCTCCCTTCCTCGGCCGTCCGGCGCCCGGGCCCGTGGGTGTGTTTCGTGTCCGAGGAGTTGCTCCCGTGGGCACCCGCCGCTAGCTCAGTGCTTGGCTCCAGTCCGCCTTCTGGCGTCTCCTCCCTCATCTTGCTAAAAACCCTGTTCCTGTTATTTTAGCATCATCTGTGAATTTGTGAAGAAATTGGCGCTAAATGTCGACTCTACTGTCTTTGTCCAGAAGTCTCTTCTACCCTTTCCTCCTTGGTCATAGGGAAGTCGGGTCACTTGTCAGGAGGGCGTGTGAGTCTGTAGCGTGCGTCAGTGGAGAAAACACTTCCTTCTAGTTTTCTTCCTATTAAGCGAATGTAAGTAAAGGAGCTCAACCCCTCCCACGCTGCGCGTGGCCGGGTCAGAGTCCTTACTAGAACCAGTAGCATTTTCACCTTAATGACGTTTTTCTGCTTTAACTATCGTAGCTTCAGTTTTCCAGTTCGGCAGCAGCACCACGAACTTCAACTTCACGAACAACAACCCGTCGGGAGTGTTCACGTTCGGTGCGAACC
The DNA here is from genome assembly GCF_007474595.2 of Lynx canadensis. Classification (NCBI taxonomy): domain Eukaryota; kingdom Metazoa; phylum Chordata; class Mammalia; order Carnivora; family Felidae; genus Lynx; species Lynx canadensis. Next base: position 11,569,818 of record NC_044307.1, read on the forward strand.
CCAGCGCTCCTGCGGCCGCGGCCCAGCCCTCGGGCTCCGGGGGCTTTCCGTTCAGCCACCCCGCGGCGGCCTTCACCGTGGGGTAAGAGGGCCTGGCCCCTTGGGGCTGCGTGCGTGCTTGCGTGTGCGCGCCAGCACGTGTCTGTGCCTGTGTGTGCGTGCGTGTGTGGGCGTGTGTGTTTGTGTGTGTGACAGCGACATAACAAAGTATGTTTACCAGTATGTCGCCCCCCCCTTACCCCCCCCCCCCCCCCCAGTCACTGGGAGCCCTGAGTAGTAGGATTCTGAGGTTTTGTCCGCGCACTTTGTCACATAATGAAGTTTTTGTTTTCCCCAGGTCAAACGGGAAAAATATGTTCTCGTCTTCTGGAACTTCAGTTTCTGGGCGCAAGATAAAGACTGCCGTCAGGCGCAAGAAATAAAGGTCACTTTGGTGTTGTGCGCAACACTTCCACAGCAGCCGGTGCCCTGCTTTCCAGATACTGGATCGTCCTGTGTGCTGGGTTATCTGACGTCAGATCCGCCTCAAGACTTCTTTAATTTGGGGGTTTTCCTCCTTGTTTTCTTTCTTTACAGAAGCCCTGCCCTCACCTCTCCCACTCCCGTTTTAAAACAAATCATAGCTAGATCGGTGACTGATTCTTCAGCGAAACTCTGACCCGGCGCATTGGTCCCTGGCCCGGCGCAGGCTGGCCGGGCCCAGGGAGGGAGCCCGCTCCGCGAATGGCTTTGTAAAGAACCCCTGTGTCTGCACCACCGCGTGCGTTGACACGCGTTTATGGAACGCACTGACGTTGTAATTATATCGGAGGACCCCCGTGTAGATTAGAGAGTGTCGAAGTGAGTGATTTCTCTGCCGAGTTTGTGCTGGTGTATGTGTGGAGTGAGTCGGGTGTCTCGTGCACTAAGATTTTCCGATAGAGGAAGCCTGATGAAAGGATGGTCCGTGCTAAGGACTTACTAGATCTAGTTCATTCTCCATTTAATAATTCTCTGCTATTTCTATATTTTCATTCTCCTGACTCTCACCTGTCTTGCCTTTTTCATTATTTTATTATGAAACTTGTGTAAATACAATTTTGTTTCTGTACTTTTTTGGCATAACATAAATCTGTGAACTTGAAATTTTAATTTTGTGTTAGAAAATTTGTTCTTTGTTTAGTCTCGTCTCAGATTTTATTATGTAAATCCCATTATTCAAAGTTGCCTAAATCCATTTGGAAATCTTTAAAAAAAAATTGGGGATTCTTAAAGTGAATTTATTGGCTTTTCTGATCCAGTTTTGTTTGGACCAAAAACCAGTATTGTACAAAGTATTAAGCATATATTTTTATATTTACTGAAATGGACTGTGGTGACTTTGGATAATAAGGAAAAGTTTAATATTAAAGCCATGTTTATTACAGTATAATTAACATGTTAAACCATGGGATAAATGCCATCAATAAAAAATTATGAAATATTTTTCGTTCTAGTGTTAACTTAAAATGAAGGTACCGGTGTTAACGGAAGGGAACCTTTGTATAAAGGTTCGCCACGGTCAGAGAAATTCCAAAGAATCCATTTAAGTGACCTGGACATCTCCTAAGTGAAGCGGGGAAGTGTCCGAACGTAAAACGTGTAGAAGGTACCCTGCTTTTTGTCTGGTGCTAGGAATCACGCCTACTTTGCATATAAATTGACATACCTTTTTAAAAGTTGAAAATAAACACACGTGACCATTTCTGTTTGTATTTGTATCTTCCTTGAGAGGTGACCAGACAGCCGTTTATCGATTGAGCTTTTGGAGACACGTGCCCAGAGCAGCCTGCAAAAACTTGAGTGGTTCTGTCGTGTGGAATTCGTGTGGATTATGTTAGCAGATTTTTTTTTTTTCTTTCTGACTAGGTCTCTTCGGTGGTCTGTCAAAAAGAGCTGCTGGGATACCATTTGCCAATTCAGAACTTGAAAATGTTTATAAGCTTTTTTATATGTGTTTCCAATTTTGGCGTAGGATGTTTGTCGTCTTGAAAACCTCTTAGGCCATCGTCAGATGCTGGTTTGGGGGTAGACATTTTCTAATTCTCACTTTATTAGTAATACACATTTGACACGGGCCTGTCTGGGGGCAAATGGTGATGAGTCCTGGAAATCCAGTCTTAATGCTCGGATGTTGATGCCGAACTAAATTGCGGGCTCGTTCATGTTAGCCATTCTCTAGGCCTGTACGAATGGGGACATTAGGCTTTCTACTGTGGGAAATTCTCATAAGAAATGTGCTAGAAATACTTAGTAGAAGTGACTGAAAATCCTACTTAAGGCGGTTGAAGAAGGAAATCTTCCGGCGCCCAAACTGAAGTCTGTAGAAATGTGTTCGGCGTGTGGCACTTGTACTTTGCATCTCGACTGCGGCTCTTCTCCGGCTGCACGGGGGAGCTCTAGGGGCGCTCTCGAAAGCAGCTCTAGCCTCAAGCCTGTCTGTCCCCTGCTCGGCGAGGTCTCCCGCCCGGACCGGCTCCGGCTGCAGACCTGCTCTCGGTGGCTGTGGGAGCAGCTCGGGCAGGTTTCTGTTACGTGTTCTATACACAAGTGGAAACTGAGGGCGGTTGGTTGGAAGAAGGGGAAATAGCACAGGAAGAAAACCCCCTTCTCTGGCTGGAGGACTCCAGATGCAGGAGGTCCAGGCCTGCCACTTTGGGTGTCGGGTGATTTTCAGTAATTCAGGATTTGGGGCGTTAAGAAACAGTATGATGTAAACAACTGGGAAATCTCTTCAAGCTAGCCGCCTTTGTTCACATCTGTTATAAATTCTCTCCTGCAATTGTTTACATAATTAGGATTTTGTTATTTGAAATTGAAGTGTTGGGATAACTATTATTTTTTAATGTTTATTTTTGAGAGAGAGCGTGTGTGGGAGGGGGACAGAGGATCTGAAGTGGGCTCTGTGCTGATAGAGCCGATGTAGGGCTCGAACGCACGAACCGTGAAATCATGACCCGAGCCGGAGTCCATCGCTCAACTGAGCCACCAAGGCGCTCCTGAAGTGTTGGGACGAATTTTAAAAATTTGTAACCAGGCTATAAAGTAGTCTAACACTTTAATTTCAAATGATAAAATCCTAATTATAGGAGGTTTATTTTTAAAATTTATTTTTAACTCTTGTTGACCTACCATACTCGTTTCAGGCGTACAGCAGTAGTCTCTCCTTCGTGCTCCCCACAGTTCAGTGCAGTCACCGTCGGTCACCGTACGTTATTCCAGCAGTACTGACTGTTACGCTGTCCTTTTCATCTCCGTGACTTGTTTCCGGGGCCTGTTTAAAGTGAAACTCCCTGAAAGCTGTACGAAGGTTACGAGCCTGTGTGTTTAATGGAAACTGCACATTTGGTATAGTCAGGTTGAGGAAATGGCCGTGTACTGGGTCTAGTGACACACACCAGCTGAATTTACGAATAACACGGGGCAGCTCGTAAAGCTTGCTTTAAAAGTTCCCTGTAGTTCCACAATGTGTAGTGTGCGCCTGGGCTCAGATCAACACGGTCTACAGAGCTCAGACCAGGCCATTTTAGCTCCATTTAGGTTTCTCAGCTTTGTTCTTCTTGGGGACCTGTTTTGTATCCTGTCCTCCTCTAGATGTGTTACAACAGGAAATGCTTGTTAAGATCAGAACTAGGTTTAAATTGCCCAGCGCGGTCGTTCACCACCTATGAGACTTTGAACTTCCGGTTCTTTGGGTGTAAAATGCGTTCTTAGTATCTTGTATAATGCGGGACGGTTAACCACTTTAAGGAAAGGACAGGACTGGCTTAATATGAAGCTTAGTCATCTCTGGGGAACTTTTGAGTGACTTTTGCTACAGGACTGTACAACCCCTAAGGGTGGATGGCTTGTTGCTAGATCTTTCTGAAAGCACTCTAGCTGACTGCCATTCTCCTGAAGGCAGAGAACGCTGGAAAAGCTGAGCAAGGTCTCCGTGAGCAGGAAATTCTAGAGCAAATCTCAACAGTCAAAAAACGAAAGCATCGGTGATCAAGTATTTATTGAGACAAAGAATACAAATCGGTGGCATACAAATTATTAAAAATAGAATGCTGAATTTTACTTATAGGCAGGCCATCAGATACTGTTTGTGGGTCAAGTCTTACTATAATGAACTGCAAGAAAATAGACACACAGCTGGAGAGGAGGAACGTCACCCAGGCAAGCACTTCTTGTAAAAGATTCTGGCCTCTGGGATGGAGGCCGGGCAATGGCAAGTATGTGAAATGACACTGGTCAGGTTTTACGAACACTGCTGTTGGCATATTCCTCCAAAGGAACCACAGCTTTGAACAGGGTAAGTGTAGAATGAAAACGTCCTACCCCTCCTCTCAGAAAGCCCTCCTCCCGAGTAGCAAGTAAACTCCCTTTTTTGTCTTCCTTTGCTGGAAACACATGCATAAGTAAAACACCCAAACAAGTCCCATAAGGGAACAAATCCTTTTAATGCAGCTAAAAACCACTTTTCCTGTCATTTGAAACGATGGACACTAAAGCCTTAATTTTATAATTTAGACAAAGGGGCCCTCAACCATTTTTTTTTAAATCCTAAATATCTGGGTAAAATCGGAAGGTAAATGTTTAAGTCACTTCTGAACCAGTGCTACACAGGTATCAGCTGGGCGATACTTTGAAGGCTTTGTATCCAAAAAAGCGTTGGCTTTAGTTTTATGGTCACAGATGAGTCAAAAAGAGCGAGGCTTGTCATCCTCGGGTTTCCTCACCTCGGCCCGCGTGAACACTCAAGTCAGACTTCTCTTACGGTGCACTACCACTCTAGCTACTTTTAGTAGGTACTGAGATTTTTCTAGATGCCTGAGTTAACTGCCTATTCTGTGGTTTTCATTAGGGCACTTTCACTGCAATAGTGTTCTTTTACTCTGCTTACTTTTGATTTTTGTTCCCTTATTATCTTGTAAAAGTGATTAATAATGTTTGTAAACATTCTTTGAAAACAACTATCTTTTTGCCTTTTTAGGCTAGAGCTTCGGCATGAGAATTATACTCTGATGCAGAAATTTTCTATAAATGAAATACATCAAATAGAAAAGTGTTTTTGAAAAGATGGGAGGCTTCCCACCCCCCCTCCCCCCCCCACCACAACCCGAAGAGAAAAGAACTCTCCCTCCTTCCCCATTTTTTGTCATTTTTTCCCAATGATCTGGGCATCAAATATCTTTTCCTAAGTGCATTCAGAAATACAAACAGCCTTGCAATTTGTTGTAAAGGCAAAGCAGGAATACTTTTATTTTATCGGGCTATGTAACTTGAACCCTAAGATGGACCTAAATGAACCTACATAGATATGATTCTGAATAACTCAGATACAGAAAATATGCAATTTTTTAAGAAGTTAAACTGGGTGACGTGACTTGCTTTTGTTTGTATACATTAAAATAGCCTAGAAGGTGAACCTTCCAATTTTCTGAGAGGAAATTATAAAGATCTCCAGAGCTACATGGCTGAAGGACATTGCAACTGGATCTCCCCCATCAGTGGCAAAAATAGTGTATCCACCAATGCTAATGTAGTACACTACTGAGTGGTACGTTTGGGTAACACTTACCCTGAAGGGCCGTCAAGCTAAATATCTTCCCAGGGGCAACAAGTGAATGATTTGTCGAGTACCTGGACGCAGTTAACGGACAGGCTTTCTGTGGTGTTGAATTTAATGTAAAATTATTTTGAAAAACATGGCTTATGAGATTTTATAATAAAAAGGTATTAATAAGGACACTGTTAAGGTTTCTATAGACATCAAATGTGAATACTTTCAGTTTTAAAGGAAAAACCCACTTTAAAAACTGATACAGTGATAATATACCTGTCTTTCATTCGCTATCAAAGACCAAAAAGTCAAGATCTTTTAAGCAATCTAATTATGAAGTGTCCAACAGAGGTTAGTGTTTTTTGGGAAAATAGTATCAGGGTTGGAGAAAACGCCTAAGAAATAAAACTTTTTCAGGTATTCTCTCAACACAGCTAACAGGGCCATCTAACAAAACATGCACACATACTTAAAACACTAAGCTTTGCCTCAGTAGAAGAATAAATTAAAATGGCAATACACAAACTGTTACTTAACATTTCCCTCAAGACACCATCCCTGACAGACCCAAAGTGAGGTTTTGGCCCAAAGAACTTAGAAAAATGTCTGGAAATACCTGTCCTTGTTTTAGAATAGTTCATAATGGGAAAATCGCTAATATTTAATAGGCTACCTAGTATTTTACCATGAAATACTATGATTATTTAACTCTTTGAGGTTTCAAAAGTCCTAGAACTATATAAAATATAAAAGGAAACTACCTAGTGTGTAAATATCCTTATAGAAACAGAAGTTCTATTAGAACACTGAAAAGCACTAACACTTTCTTCATGCTGCACACATACTGGGAATGTTGTTTTACAGTAAATATGCAACAATTTGACGAATAATTTCCCCCCACATATAGTTTGATTTAGGGCACTAAAAACACTTGCACATGAATTGTAATTTTAATTTATGGTGAAAATTTAGGACCCCTCTCCCCCCACCAAAAGCAATCACTAACTTACCTTTTCTTTAAAAAAAATCAGTAATACAGCAATATGACTTAATACTTTTTCATCATCATGCAAAACTTGCCCCAAATACATGTTAGAACAGTAACGATACTTGTAAAGTGGCATCATTCCCACAGTGCATTGCAGTACAGATCTGAGAACGTCAGTAAGGGAACCTAGGCCTGCCTCCTTTGCCCCTCTCTCTTGCAGCTGACTCACTTCCTCCCAGAGTGGGAGATAAGCGGGTTATCAAATTTGTGTCCCCACCCCCCTCCCCAAAAGCAAAGACAATAATTGCCCCAAGAAGTGTTGACTAAAATATGAATTAATGTGTTTACAAAACACAACTGGACTTTTCCATCATTCTGGGATAAACCAAAATTTTTTAAGTTTCATCTGGAGATTTCAGAGCTGAAAATGCTTTCAGCAAATTCTAATGCCTTAGATCTTAAGAAAGTATATATTGTCCATTGTTGATTATAAAATCACTTGCCTTCTTTTCAATCTAAAAATTTTTAACATTTAAATTTAACAGATTTTTCTTCTGGAAAAGTTCTTTGGCATTCAAGTAATATCAATACTTTCAGAATAGTCACCTGCATCACACTGGAGCGACTGCTTTAATTTCTAAATCATCAATTAGTGTAACCCAGGGATACTGATGGCCTTGATACATAATTTAGTCTTGTCATCATTCCAGAGAGTATGGAATTCAGGGCTCTTTTTGGGGCATCATCTGACCCCATTTCTCTTTACCACAATGGTTCCTGCTACAATGTCATAGGCTGTTCGATTATGCTGAAAAAACAGCAGTGTGATGAAAGCAGGGAAAAAAGAAGCAATAGAAAAGTTCTTGATCAAAGCTCGTATAGTGGACCTAAAAAATTAAGGCAAAAAAATCAGACAAATGATATACCAACCACGCGGAGATTAATAGTATCCTATCAAGTTCAAAATACATACTTAAAACATACAAAGTCCTGACAGTTTTTTATCTTTGATATGAGTTACTTTCAAGTAGCATTATACTCTAGTAAGACCATCTGGGCTTGTTCTAAAGACATCATCAACATAAAAAGATTCAGAACTGTCACATGAAAAGCAGTAATAAACAGGTCTTGTAGAAGGTGAACTAAAGGTTACAGTATTTTCTCTGATATTTTGTAGACAAATATCTATTCCCTTTACTTACCTTTTCTACAGTCATTTGTGTTTAGTTCCTTCTAAACTAATATACAAAATGCAGTCCCATTTTCCACCTTCTATGAAGCACTCACATTTTAAATTACTGGGTATTCTTTCTTTGTGGGATGCTGTGATTAAAGAAAGCTTAAAAAAAAAAAAAAGCTTTCAACCACAGCTCAGAGTGGAAACTTACCCTACTAGTGCTAGATTTCTGAAAGGCTATAGAAAAAGCACAGTGGCTGAGGGTGTGGGCTCTGAATCCAGACTAAATTGTTTCTATCAGTCACTTGTGTTTCATTTCTGTAAAAAGGGGATAATAGTACCTATGGTACCTGTCTTATTAGTTAATACATATTCAGTGTTTTTAACAATGCCTGTTACAGAAGAGGTGCTCAATAAGCAGCCATTATTGACTCATTAAAAGTAGCAACCAGGATTATAGTCACAAAACTGTAAGGAAATTTTGGAGATATTAGCAAAATCAAGGCTTCCAGAGTCTCTCATATTTCTTTATCTAACAACCCAGTTCTGAATCACTTGGGCAGCAATTCCAGCCAGTATCCTGTTTTGCTCAACTGACAGCCCCTTAACTAACTCTCTAGAACTTGCGTTAGCACTGTTTGAACCTCCTCACAGAGACAGACACCAACAGCTAGCCATGAGTACTACCAAGAGTTACACGCTGTCACTTAGAGCAGGAGCTGGACACACGCGTGCATCTCTGTCCAAACTCCTGCTGCCTGTTCAGGACGGGATGGACAGGATTACCGATAGAGGCTAAAGGCGGATCAGTAACTGGCCCGATAACCACAGATTTATTAGAGAATAATCAAACTAGATACAGAGCACTGATACACAGACCACCACCACCCAGACCCTCTCATTATGGTGGCTGATAGTTCATAAAATGACTATCTTGAAATTGTACACTGAAGAGTGGTCTATAATCATATAACAATTGAAAAACTCAAACTTTTCCATTTTAAATCTAACAATGTCTGTTACACGCCATGAAGAAAAATTACCAACTAAAAATGCTAAAAATACTGTATCAAATGGTAGAACTTACGAATATCGGATACTACGCTCAAAATTTGTTATTTTCATAAGTAAATTAAGCTAAGAGAAGAACTTACGTTGTAATGCTAACATTTGAGGAAGGAATCACTAAAACCCGACTCGGTGCAATAAGCACTGATGTATCACACGTCACAACTCGAAGCCCCAGCAGGAACTTCCCGGGGGTGGCTCCGCCTGCTCCCCAAATGCAGATTATCTAAGGAAAGAAGGATAATTTTAATTTACTAGCTCAACGCTACCAGTTTCAAAGGTTAAGTTTTTCTGTCATCTTATTCCTTTAAAACAATTTTCAAGTTGAAAGAATTTCCTAGAATACTCAGAGGTTACCCTTGTAATGCATTTCTACTGGTCTCTCAACCCCTCCATGCCACAAGATGTGTACTGTAAGATTTCTCTGTAGCCCCCCCCACCCTTTTTTTTTTAGCAAGTTGTTTCTATGGAAAAATACATTTCAAGTTCCACAACCAATTTACAAGTATATTTTTGGACCACAAGACTGAAATATGTTACAAAGAAATTGTAAAACGTCTCCACTCAGGGAGCTGTATTTTTTTATCTTTTTATTTTTTTGATATTTATTTTTGAGAGAGACAAGAGACAGAGCGTGAGCAGGGGAGGGGCAGAGAGACAGGGAGACACAGAATCCAAAGCAGACTCCAGTCTCTGAGCTGTCAGCACAGAGCCCGACGTGGGGCTTGAACTCACAGACCGTGAGATCATGGCCTGAGCAGAAGTCGGACACTTAACCAACTGAGCCACCCAAGGTGCCCCACGTATTTTTTTTATCTACATTCGAGAACATTTGGAAAACATTTTTAAACAGAGACATTTGACAAAAATATGAATAACTGTAAATTCCCATTTCTTTTTGTATTGGGGTGATAATTTAAATTAGATTGTTAGGGGCACCTGGGTGGCTCAGTTGGTTGGGAGACCGACTTCGGTTCAGGTTATGATCTCGCAGTTTGTGAGTTCGAGCCCCGTGTTGGGCTCTGTGCTGTGCTCGGAGCCTGGAGCCTATTTCGGATTCTGTGTCTCCCCCTCTCTGCCCCTCCCCTGCTCATGCTCTGTGTCTCTCTGTCTCTCAATAATAAATAAACGTTAAAAAAATTAAAAAAAAAAAAGATTGTTAAGTGTTAATATTTGCTGAGTCAGTAGCTTACCTCATAGAAACAAACTAATAATCTGTATATAAGAGCCACAATCATCATTTTCTGCAAGTCTTCCATTGATGTGTCTTCATCTATTTCTTCTATTATATAATGCATAGCAAACTTAGAGATATCCCTGCATAAAATAATAGTTTGGGGTTATAAAGACTTAGTCACCAGCACAACTGCACTGATATTTTTTCCATTAGTGTAAGTCACAAACTTGAACTGAAATTCTAAACTAATCTTAGGTTTCCACCCGTTTAGTTTCACAAAACATTCATTAGTCTGTTCAACAGATAAACAGCACTATTGTGAGCAGGCACTGTACTAGCCCTGGGGACATAATGGTGAGGGAACTCAACTTGGTCTCTGCTTTCAAGGAGATTCTTACCTACTAGACAAAGCAGAACAATTAAGTAGGTAAGAATAAAGTGGGATGAGGGCTATTACGTAGACCCATAGGGCAGTATGGAAACGCATACCAAGAACATTTACCACGGTGAGTGAAGCCTTCCCAGAAATGACATTTGAGCTGAGATCTGGAGGATGAAGAGAAGTTAGCCAGACTAAGAAGGGGGAAGTTTCAGAGAGAGGGACTAGCCAGAGAGAGAGAGCCTTTGAAGGAGACTGTGATGGAAGCTGTAAGCACTTGGGTATGGCTCAAATATTAAGTATAAAACAAGTGATTAAAAAATGAGAGCATCTGTTAAGCCATATGAAGACTAGACTTTATCCTGATGGCAGTAAGAAAGGTTTTAAGGTGGAGAGGGGAAGAATCAGAATTTATGATCTCTTTGGTTTATATCAGAGACTGGATTGAGATAAAACAGGAGTTGGGGGACTAAGGTACCAGTTAGAAGACTTTTGCTATGATCTAGAAAAGCGATGACAATAACTAGACTAGGGAGAAGCAGTGATGACGAAGCACCGTCTGTCAGTCAAGAGGAAATTGTCTGAGTTGAAGGCTCTTCAAGAGCCTGAAAAGAAGGGAGCTGGTACCTGACTGGATGTGTCCCTGGGAGGGACAGGGAGGAATCTCAGTAACACTCAGGTTCCCAGCAAGGGCTCTAAAACATGACCACAAGGGTTTGCATCTTGACACTATCACTTCTTACCTTTGCAATGATAAATCCTGGGCTTAACTTCTTACAAACCCAAACTTCAATATATAAAAACGAGGGTATTAAACTCTACATCTCATAGTGGTTTTAAGATTAAAGAATCCATATTATTTCTACCTGCTTACTTAGCATGTATAAAGTGCTTAGCAAGTGATAAGTGCTATATGCTCATTAATAGGAGAGGAGGTTACTCAAATAGATGGCCCACTGTGTTCACGTGGGACATGCCTGATAGTATAATATGCAATCCCATTTGGAAATGCCATCTAACTTATAATCAACAGTTGATTTACCAAAAGCTCTTTATGCCTTTGTCTTTACTCTGAACAGGATAGTAAGAGGGAAATTAGTGCCTGGCCCAACAGCTGAATTAAAAAAAAAAAAGAAAAAATCAAAACCTTTACCTAACTTTTAATAGGTGAGAGTCCCAGATCTTTCAGAATTTATTAAATGTTTTTCTCTCTTTTGTAGTTATTTCTTAAAACTACCAAGAAAAAAATACGACAAAGAGATTTCCCTATTAGAGAAACCATGACACTGGCACACAGACTGTCCATTTAGTGACTTGCAGCTGTGAACAGAACCTCAGAAAACAAGATCTCTATGCAGTAGACATTAAAACCTTTCTGCAAATAGCCTTAACTTACTTTATTCCACTGAGGTGCATAATACTTAAGACAATCGTTGCTTTTATAAAGAACAGAATAAAGAAATCCACCATTTCTGCCATAAATCTGTGGGCCAAGGATGGAATAACATACTCTCTGCCTGTAAATTAAAAAAAAAAAAAAAGTTAGTAAAACTACTTATTTCACATAGGCCTTGGAACCCAAGCTAGGTAATAAATCAGAGAACATAAAGTCAAGGTACAACTTGCTAATTAAAACCTTAACGACAATTATTGGTATTGCCTACATGAATAGTACATGTTTTTACAGCAACTCTATTCCACTATTTACTGAACAGTTTAAAAGTTTGCTTTCATCCTCTTAATGTTTAAAAAATGATTTCACAGATAAATTTAATTATTTAAGGTACTCAATACATTTCACTAGGGACTCAAATGAGAATCCAGGTGATCACAAGCCTAGGTCACAAAACTAAACTTTTTTTTTTTTTTTAAGTAGGCTTCATGTCCAAGGCTGATCCCAAAGACGGGTTGGGGGGATTGAACTCAGGCTGAGATCGAGTTGGAAGCTAACTGACTGGGCCACCCAGGCGCCCCCAAATTAAACATTTTTTGTAAAAACCAAGGTTAAGTATAGACGATTACTCGAAAGTAAATACCTGTGTTCCTCATTTTACCCCCTATTCACTTTGTCTTGCTTTCTATGTAATAAATCCAATGATTATCAATCTGACATCTCAAATTCTGAGCGGGATCAAATTCAGGAAAACTAGTTTTTGTCCCTTGTATCTGTGGCTGAATAAAGTAAACAAAGAGTCTAGATAATAAACTAAACCGCGTAACTAATGCAAAACATTCTAATTCCCATAGAGAAGTAAACAGACAATATACGAGATCATTCAGCTAGGTCCCAAAGGTTCATAACTCCACTTATATTTATGTAAATCTTTTATATCCGTCAGCCCCACTGTTCTTCATATAGGTAATATATAATTATATAAATTACACATTATAGAAAAGATTATATATCATATATCCTGTCATGCATAATAAATCCACGTCTGGATTTTTTCCAGCACTACCGGCACCCTCCAACCGCCACCAGCCGTCAAAACGGGTTTGCCATCTGACAATTAAGCTTTGGCTCTCTCCACGTCGTGGAGATCAAGGGCACGGTTTCAGGAGCAAAGACGTCCTTACACGTGGAATAAGGAATCAATTCGGAGAGCCAGGTCTAAAGGAAGAACAAACTGTGCAGCTTCGGGCCACACGTTGGGAATTTGAGGCCTGGGCAGAAGACAGCTGACGAACGTGGAGAAACACCAGTTCCAGATGTAAAACGCGTGCCCTCTCTCCCCACCAGCGAGCTCCCGTAAGACCCCTTCGCTCCGCCCAACCTTCCCGACGCGCTACTCACCTGCTTGCCGCCCGGTCTCGCTCGGGGTTCGCGAAGGAGCGGCCGATCCCACTCTGGTCACTGGGGTTGAGCGGACGGATCCCTGCCCTTGCGGGGCCCGGGGTCCCAGGCCCGCGACGGGAGCAGCGGTGGTGACGCCGGTGGCCACCCCCGGGTCGGGCCCGGCGGCCGCGGCGCTCAGGAAGTAGAAGGGGTTGTAATAGCCGAGCTGGGGGGGCGGCGGCGGCGCGGGCTGGGGGGCGGCGGCGCCTCCGCCCGAGGGGTAGCTCGGCGGGGGCGGCTGGGAGCTGCAGTAGGCGGGGAAGGCGGCTAGGCCGCTGTGCCAGGTGAGGTAGCCGCAGTAGGACTGCCACAGCCACTCGTGCACCTGCCGGGAGTACTCGCGGGCGCTCAGCCGCGCCGGCCTCTCTCGCGGCGCGCCGGCCTCGGGCGCCTCGCGGCCTGCCGGCTCCTGCGGCCCCGCACTGGAGCCGGGGGCCGCCTCCCCGCACTTCCCGGGCTCGCGCGGCGGCTCCGACTCCTCGGCGGCGGCCGCAGCTACCGCGAGGCCCGGGGCCGGGGGCCGGCCCGGGGCCTGGGGTTCGGCCTGCGGCCCGTCCCGGGGGCGTGGGGCGGCGGCGGCAGGAGGGCCTCTCAGGGAAGGGACGGGCTCGGGGTCCCCTCCGCCGTCGTCCTGCCCGGGAGGGCGGCCTCGGGCTTCCTCCGGCCCCTCTGCCATCGTCGCCTCAGCAGCACCCTCGGCGGTCCTGTCACTGCGCCGTCTCCCTCCCCCACTAGCCCCTCCCCAACGGCCCGGTCGCCACCGCAGCAGCCGCAGGCGTCAACAATTCGCCACCGGAAGCGGAAACCCCGCCTCTCCCCAGCGTCGCCGGCCGCGGGGCGGGGCAGGCGGAGGGGGGCGGAGCGGAAGAGGGGTTGCGTGCTCCTGGCGGGGGCGGTGGACGTCGGGGGCCCTTGGTTCGCTGGTTGTGGGGCTCGCGCTGCCCGCTCCCCCGCCACCTTTCACGTTCTTCATGAAACCTAAGGCCTGTGGCTTCCCCACATCATCCCCTGGGAAGTGGACTCAGGCTGTCCCTGGAGACACTGCTGGCGGAAGAAGAGATTGCCAAGAGCAGTCCCAGCTCCCTATTACCGAACCGCGACAGTTTGGGTCTCCAGGCCCTGGGCTTGTTGCTTATTTCCGCCTGCATTCATTCCAGTGAATTTGTCGCTGGCCATTTGTACCCTAGGGAGTGACAAAAGACATATGCCCTTAAGAGGATAAGAAATTAATAACCAAGTTAAACTGAAGATAGTATGGCTCAGCTGCAGAGATTTTCAGTGTATAAAAGAAGGGAGGGGGGGATTATGTTGATTTAAGATCTAGACCCTGTCCTTATCCTGGAGCTCATTTGTGTCCGTAAAATCTTACTTCCACTGCTGTAGACTGTAGCAAAGCTGCCTTGTGTTAACCTTGATGCCTGTTCCTTTATTTTCCGCTAAGGCAAGACCCGTTCGTTTCCCAGGGCTTTGGAGCCTTTTCTGAATACCCTGGCCCAGGCATGATTTCCCCTTCCTCTTTCTTTCTTCTCTCTTTCTCTCTCTCTCTCTCTCTCTCTCTGTATGTGTATATATATGTGAATATGGTATTGAATGAGTGTGAAATATTGTCGTGATTGGAGACATGGACTTTGTTTTGAATATCGTTGATTATGTAGCACCTGGTAGAGTGCCACCCACATAGTAAACATTTATGTTAATCAGGACTCTTGGCTGCAGTTGTCAGAAATCCAACTGTAATTGATTTAAGAGAGAAAAAGATAAGTGAATTTACTGACCTAAAAGTTCAGGAGTAGTTTAGGTTTCAAGGTAATTACTTCCGGAGTCACCTCTTTTTCAGTTTCTTTTCTCACTTGCCTTTTGAGGAAAGTAAGAGTGTTTCTGTTTCAGTGACTTAAAAAAGCCTGAATTCTAACTGGCTTGAACAAAAAATAACTTTTTTTTTTTTTGCCTATGCAAATTAACAAGTTCAGAGGTTCTACATAAAGTGAAAACGTTCAACCGGACATCTAATAGGCAGCCCACGAGAGAGAACAGAGGCAAAATTAAAATAATGGCCCCCAAATTTTCTAGAACTGAAGACAGATTATTACTCTTTAGATTGAAAGAAAAACCCAGTCTTGAGAAAATAACATACACATCATGATGAAGTTAAGCAAAGAGAACATTTTAACAATAGCAATCAAAACTTAAACTACTGACAAAGAAACAACATTGAGACTGGAAGCCAAGTTTTCACAAGTAAAAATCAATGCTGAGGAGAACAGAATACATTCAGTACTGCAGAGAAGCTACGGACAACCTAGAAAGTTACAAGCAAGTAATCACTCAAAAATGAAGACGTGATGTGACACGCCACTGCCACTCCAAGCAGCGTGCTGATTAACCCTAGCCCTTTACCGTCACACCCAGCTAAGGAGTGAAGCCTCAGGAATATAGAAAGAGAAGTATTCATGACTCAAAATGTAAATGGATCCTGGAAATACGGCAGTACGTGACTTCTGAATCTCTGGAACTCCCCACAAAGAAACAGACTAGTTAGTAAAACCAAAAATGTATGAAACATTTACAACAAAACTAATTGACAGGTAACACCACCAACCCCAAAATACAAGAGGATGATGTCAAACCACAAATGCAAAACTTGCACAATATCAGTGCAAAAAAAAAAAAAAAATCACGTCAAAAGTAAAGATGTTAAAATGATATAAGAAACAAAAGAGCAAAATAAATCAGAGAAAGAAGAACTCAGAAATGAACTAATAGAACTTGGGGAAGAATTAGGAATAAAAGAAAAAAATATTTCTGAAGAGAATACTAAACTAGGAGGAGGGGCGCCTGAGTAGCTCAGTCGGTTAAGTGTCTGACTTTGGCTCAGGTCATGATCTCACAGTCTGTGAGTTCGAGCCCCACGTTGGGCTCACTCTTGTCAGCACAGAGCCCGCTTCAGATCCTCTGCTCTCCCCCCCACCCCCCGACCCATTCCTTCCCTGCTCATGTTCCTTCTCTCTCAAAAATAAACATTTAAAAAAAATTATTAAACTAGGAGGAACCCAGGAGTAAACAAACACTACAGATAGTGTCCAAAGATAATGAGAATTGGGAAATGAGATTTTTTTTTTAAGTAAAAAAGAAATTTAGAGAAAAATTATTTTACAGAAATGATAAACATTGAAGATTGGCAAAGAAGATCCAATATATGGATAAAGAAGCCCTGATAAAGAATAGTTTGTTAAAAGAATACAACATGATAATTCAAGAGAACTTTTCCTAAAATAGAAATAGATTTTTGTACTTATATGTAGTCAATATGTTTTATATTAATGTATTAATATGTATATCCATATATCTATTTAAAACCTCATGTTGAAAGAATATACTGTGAAAACACTGAATAACAAAATACATTCTAGTAAAAATTACTCGACTTTATATTTTGGTCATTTAGGCCAACATTCATGAGAGAAAAAAACCAGATTATCATAGGACTTCAACAGTAACACTTCATGCAAGAAGAAAATAGTGAAGCATTTAAAATGTTCAAAGAAAGAAAATGAGAGGGATACCTGGATAGCTCAGTCAGTTGGGTATCCGACTCCTGATTTCAGCTCAGGTCATGATCCTAGGGTCGTGGGATTGGCCCTATTGAGCCTGCTTAGGATTCTCTCTCTCCCTCTGCCCGTCTCCCGCACTCATTCTAGCTCACTCTTTCTAAAAAAAAAAAGAAAAGAAAAAAGAATGAGAACTTAGGACTTTGTATCCACCAAAACTGACTTTCAAGTACAAAAACATAGGCTAATTTGTTATCATAATGGAGGAACTCCAAGAATGTCATTCATTTGAGTTCTTCCTGACAAATCTAGAGAATGAAACTCAGCATCAAACTGACTAACAATGACAGAAGGACAGTGGTGAGCATTCAACCTTTCATTACGTCTAGCACTAAGACTAAATGAGGGCGTGTTTCAGTCAGGGCTTATTCAAGGGGAAGAAACCAAGTAATCTGAAGGAGAACGTTTACTGTAAAGGATTGTTAATGGAATTAGGAGTGAGGTTGGCAAGTAAGAGTCAAAGAGGACTCCTACCACATAGAGGCAGTAGATCTGGGGAGCAGCCACCAATCCTAGCACTGAAATTGAGTGGCCAAGGAAGGGCTCCTCACCGCCACTCGGGGCTGAGGTCTGGACCTTGTTGGAGAGGACAGGACTCTGTCTCATTGCTGTGCACAGAAGATCCCTGCAGTGTGGCCTCAGTGGGATCTGTTAGAAGCCCTTTCTGTCTGCAGTGTGTGAGGATGCTCTCCACTGGGTAGCTCATCTCAGGTGCCCCATCTCAGAATTCACCGCAAAGTGAGAGAGCCCAACGTGGGGCTTGAACTCACAAATTGTGAAATCATAGCCTGAACCAAAGTCAGAGGCTTAACCGACAGAGCCACCCAGGTGCCCCCAGAAACCAAATATTTTTAAAAAGAAAGGCCACCCTTTCCTTGCTGCCTAGAAAGAGGTCCGTATTGTGTTGTTCTGAGTTCCTGGCCTAACTTAAAGAGAAACTTTTACAATGTCTGGAGCCCTTGATGTTCCACGAAAGGAGGAGATGTCCTCAAATTCCTGTGGCAATACAACTTACATGGCAGCAATCTTGACTTCAAGATGGAAAGTACATCCACAGAAGGAAAAGTGATACCTACATCGTAAATCTGAAGAGAACCTGGGAGAAGCTTCTGCTGGCGGCTCGTGCCATTGTTGCCTTTGAGAACCTGGCTGATGTCATATCACATCCTCTAGGAATCCCGGCCAGCAAGCTGGGCTAAAGTGTGCTGCAGCCACTGGGGCCACTCTTATCACTGGCTGCCTCATTCCTGTAACCCTCACCGAGTAGATCCAGGTTGTTTTCTGGGAGTCATACCTTCTGGCGGATACCCCTCCCAGGGTTGACTGCCAGCCTCTCAGAGACATGTCTATGGTAACCTGTTGACCCTGCTCTGGGAAACACAGACTGTCCTCCGTGCTATGTGGACGCTGCCTTCCCTCACAACAACAAGGAGCTCACTCAGCGGGTCTGACGTGGCGGGTGCTGGCCCTGGAGTTCGGTGCATACATGGCACCGTCTCCTGTGAGCACCCATGGGAGATCATGCCTGATCTCTATGTCAACAGAAATCCTGAAGGGATTGAAAAGAGACTGATAATCGCACTGCTGATGAAAAGACCATGGCCAGGGAGGAACTGCAGCATAAGTGGACTGCTCCAGGTCCCAAGTTTACCGGCACTCCACCTGAGGTCAGAGACTGGCCTGGAGGTGAGCCAGCGCCCTCTGCCTATGCGGCAGGTCCCTACTGGGGCCTGGAGAGCTCAGCCTGCCGTGGCCTGTGGTTCCCACTGCCCGGGCCCCTGAATGGCTAGAAATGACCAATAGTCTCAGGCTGTTCTTCCACAGACGTTTAAGCAGAAGATGGAAATAAGGGTGATGGAAAATAAACAGTTAAAAAATATATCAGGAAAATTTTTTAGAAAGCTCAAGAGAGGAAAGGAAACATAATCATAATTACAACTTCCCTTGTCATTGAATAATATTTACAAGAGTAATAATGTCAATATTATTATTTTAGCCGAAATCATGATGTATTACTTTGAGAGGAAGAGAAATGAGACGGTAGGGGAAGGCAGAAGGTAGCTCAAGGCAGATCTCCTACTAAAGAGTCAACAGACACCTAAATGACATGGTATCTAAAACAGATATAAAGAAGTTGAAGTACACGTATTATTCAGAAATATGAAAGCAAATGACTTGAAAGTGCTCAGGGTTGCCTTCATGGAAACTAAATGCAGGCTCCCCTTTTTCAAGACCCATAAACCTGTTAGAGAGTTAATTTAGTATCCTGATTCTGTAAACACACACACATACACACACACACACACACACACACACACACACACACAAACCCACCGCCACCAGCAAGAAAATAAACAATATGCATGTTGTGAATACACCTGCTAGGGTTCTGCAGCACCCTGCACACCAGTGAGCTTGCTTCCAGGGAGTAGGATGGGGTGCTCGGAGCGGGGAAAGGTGGGGCAGAGTATTGCCATTTTTCTTCTATTGTGTGATTAAAAAAACTATATAGGGGCGCCTGGGTGGCGCAGTCGGTTAAGCGTCCGACTTCAGCCAGGTCACGATCTCGTGGTCCGTGAGTTCGAGCCCCGCGTCAGGCTCTGGGCTGATGGCTCGGAGCCTGGAGCCTGTTTCCGATTCTGTGTCTCCCTCTCTCTCTGCCCCTCCCCCATTCATGCTCTGTCTCTCTCTGTCCCAAAAATAAATAAACGTTGAAAAAAAAAATTTAAAAAAAAAAAAAAAACTATATTACTCTGTTGGCAAGGACGGAAGGAAAGGTGGAAGAGAAAGAAAAGAAAGAAGAAATGGGAGGCTGACTTCAAGTACGGCGGAATAGGGAGGGTTCAAATAATGTCACCAGGATCTGGTTTCTGTGTCAGGAATGCAAACTCTGCTGTTAGGATCAAAAAACAAACAAACAAAGACTTCAGCCTTCAGATTCCATATTCCTAGTCTTGAGAAGGTGCGTGGTTTCTACAGGTGAAAAGTTGCGTGCTAATAAAAGTTGTGTGCACATTAGTTAAGGGACAGGAGAGTCCATGAAAGGAGACAACAGTAGCAGGAAAGAACATTTACAGAATCAAATAGAAATAGAGGATTAAAAAACAACAACAGCAAGGAAACTGTTTAAAATATAGCAGAAAAGTCAAGGAAAAGGGAGATGGAGAAAAGACCACAGAATTGATGAGGACATTGCTGACTTTGAGAGAACAGTACCATGGAGCAGTGGAAGCCAAATCTATCATAGTGCTTTACAAAGTCTGGTTCCTGGACCAGAAATAGCAGCATCACCTGGGAATGTGCTAGAAATGCAAACTCTTGGGTCCCACATTAGACCTTCTGAATCAGACTCTAGACCCGAGGGTCTACCAATCTGTATTTTTTTTTAATTTTTTAACATTTATTTTATTTTTGAGACAGAGACAGAGACAGAGCATGAACGGGGGAGGGGCAGAGAGAGAGGGAGACACAGAATCGGAAGCAGGCTCCAGGCTCTGGGCTGATGGCCCAGAGCCTGACGCGGGGTTCGAACTCACGGACCGCAAGATCGTGACCTGAGCCGAAGTCGGACGCTCAACCGACTGAGCCACCCAGGTGCCCCTACCAATCTGTATTTTAACAAGGCTTCCAGTTGATTCTGAAGCACGCTAAAGTTTGTGGGCAGTGCACAATCCCTATGTACGGCAATTTAACAATATCAGTCATACTTGGAAATTCGTGTACCCTCCGAGCTACCATTTTCACTTGCAGCAATGAACTCTACAGTTAATCTGCATGCAGACAAAATGATTTATGTACAAGGTTGCAGCATTATTCGATTGGAAATTACAGGACTGGTGAATCTGTACCATGCAGTGCTGTGTAGCTGTAATCAAAATGAGCACATTCTTCATGCACCAGTATCTCCCAGATGAGTTATACCAATGTCTCCAGATTAAGCTGCAAAAGCAAAGTGAAGAAGAACATCTCTTGAGTGCTGTCATTTGTGGGAGTAAAAGGAGCAGTATATATAATGCATTGACTCTACGTGTGTTGACAAGATCTCTTGAAGGCCAAACATGAAATAACTGGTTACCTATCGAGGATGGAAACTGGATTTTAAGGAAGAAGATAAGAGGATATTTGAACCATGGGACCTTATTACCTAGTTGAAAAAAAACAACATGTATTTTAAAATTGTGCAACAAATTCACCTCTCTGTCTTTATTACCGCAAAGCAGGCTGTCATCAGTTGTTATAACTTCTACAGTAGGGTTACTACCGTGATACCTACCATACCACTGGCCTCCCTGCTTCATCTTCTCTAGTCTTGACCTGCTCCAATTCATTTCCTACACTGTTATAGACAGATTTCCTCTAAATCGAGAGAAGAGAAAAGATAACGCCTTTTATACCTTTCCTGAGCCCTGTACATCCTCCTCTTCCCCAGGGGATTGATACTGGAAACGACCACCCCCATCCAAGGTTGCTGTACAGAACATACATTTGGGAAGCTCAGGAAAATCCGCAGCAGCTGCCCATGAAGTGTCAAGGGAGCCATTTATAATTTGTTTTAAAAGTCGGCTCCATGCCCAACGCGGGCTTGACCACGCCACCCTGCGATGGAGACGGGGGATCAAGAGTGCGTTGCTCCATCCACTGAGCCACCCAGGCGCCCCTCAAAGGGGCCATTTTATTTCTTCTTCTGTTAGTAAACATTTTGGGTTTCAGATCCAGACTGGAAAATTTTACTTTAAACACATTTGATATTTTTAGTTGCTATATGTAACAGGATTGCAGAAAGGTGGCTTTTTCTCTCTCTGATCCTTACTCTGGCCTCTGAGGTTTGGGAGGAGTTAGTGTTTGGGTGTGAGTGGCAAGGACACTTGACATGAGATCTATTCTTGACAGATTTTTAAGTGGATGATACAGTATTGTTAATTACAGATACTGTATTGTACAGATCTCTACAACTATGCATCTTGCATAACTAACTTGCTATCCATTAGCTTTTGGCTTTTACTACTGAGTGTCCTTTTCCCCTTTGAGCAACCGCATCCTGCTTATGATTTGGAAAACTGCCTCACCCCAATATTTTCGATTCTTGTGGGAATGGGGCCGTCAAGCACCATTCTACCAACCTGCCCACTCCTCCTTACATGTGGGCCAATCCAGTTTTTGTCTCAGTAGAACTTCAGTCTTGAATGGTGACTGCCGGTGGTCGGATACCCATCAGTCTAAACAGACCATCCGTGAGCTTCTGTGACTGGATCCTTGGATTGTCCCCGGTTCCTGATCACTTTAGAGTCCTGCTCACCTTTCCCTTTTATTCTGTGAGTGACCCATTATTCTTACAATACTCTTTTTTCTCTTGTTAGCCAGAGTCAGATTCTTGGGATTATGACCCCAAAATAGTAACCATAACAGGATACTAATCGGAAAACTGTACCAGTTGAGCCACACCAGTTGAGCCTCGTTTTTCACTATTCAGCACCTCACTGGAGAAGTCTGTCTCCCCTCATTTTTTAAAATATTTATTTTTTAGAGCGGGGGGCAGAGTGTGAGCAGAGGAAGGGCAGAGAGAGAGGGAAACACAGGATCCGAAGCAGGCTCCAGGCTCTGAGCTGTCAGCACAGAGGCTGATGTGAGACTCAAACTCACGAACTGTGAGATCATGACCTGAGCCGACATCGGATGCTCAACCAACTGAGCCACCCAGGCGCCCTTGTCTCCCCACATTCTTAATCTGTGGTTCTGATGAGACTGACTGCACCCCTCTGGCCCTACAGGTAGGCACACGAGAGTAACCCCCTAGCCACAGGTTCAGGGATAGGGTAACCTCTGGGATTTTGTCATCTGAAAAGGGTGTCTGTGGTTCACCACACTGCTAGATGCATGCCAGGATGGTATGAACTTGTAGCTGCTGGTGGCCATTTCTAATTTTTTTTTTTTCAACGTTTATTTATTTTTGGGACAGAGAGAGACAGAGCATGAACGGGGGAGGGGCAGAGAGAGAGGGAGACACAGAATCGGAAACAGGCTCCAGGCTCCGAGCCATCAGCCCAGAGCCTGACGCGGGGCTCGAACTCACGGACCGCGAGATCGTGACCTGGCTGAAGTCGGACGCTTAACCGACTGCGCCACCCAGGCGCCCCTTATTTTTAATTTTTTTTTTTTTTCAACGTGCTGGTGGCCATTTTTGATGCCATGTGAATGACTTTGCCTGTGAAAGTGAAACCGACATAGAGAAAAGTAGAACTGAGAGATGGAGAAACAAAGAAAATACTCTTGTGACATGTTTCTCTCTTGGACCCAGTGATGTCCGAAGCAATCTCCTTGAATTTTAGACTTGCTCAAGCTAGTAAGTCCCCTTTTCCGTTGTTTCTGTCACAACCAAAAGAATCTGAATACAGAGTGGGGTTCCAAAGTTCTTCACCTTCTTTTTTCGTCCTGTCATTGAACTAAATAGCTTACAAGTTCTCTCCTGCAATGTTCTCCATGAGGAGGAGGAAGGTAGATCACTGTTTATAGCTTCCTACCAGTATTCACTTTCAATAAACTTCCTTAGAGCTGGATCATAAAATATTTAAATGGTACCATCTGGTGTTGCTCTTGAAAGCATTCTTCCTCATTGATTACAAACCAGTGCCCAGGTCAGAGACCAGTGGTGTTGACTGATATTCTTCCTTTGGTGGGAGCCCTTAGTCACCTGGGTGTTCTGCTCCTTCTTGTCCCACAGTCTGGCTATAGTCACAATTTCAGGAGTACTGTGCACCAGTGGTCTCAATCCTGGCTGCACACTATAGTCTCTGAGGAACCTTTACAAACCACCCATGAAGGGGCACCTGGGTGGCTCAGTCGGTTGAGTGTCTGACTCTTGGTTTCAGCTCAGGTCATCATCCCAGGGTGGTGAGATCGAGCCCTGTATCGGGCTCCATGCTGACAGTGCGGAGCCTGCTTAAGATTCTCTCTCTCCCCCTCTGCCCTTCTCCCTTACTCGTGTGCTCTCTCTGTAAAGACAAACAAACAAAAAACCACCCATGTCTGGATTCCACCCCTAAAGATTCTAATATAGGTCTTGATTAGGGTCTAGTGATCCACGTTTTCTGAAAAGTCCCCAGGCAATTCTGTGCAACCAGATTTGAGAGAGTCACTGACACATGCAGTGCACCTCTAGATTGGCCTAGCTGGTTCTAACCAAAAAGTGTTGGTGCTTCTGCTCTCCCTGACCTCTTCAAGTGAGAATGTAGATGTTCTCCATCTCCTCTAGCCACACATTCGTTTTTGTACCCACCTTCCTCAACTTACCACGGGGCTGTGTCCCAAGAAACCCTGTGTAAGTGGGGAAAATACATTTAGTACGCATAATCTGCGGAACCTCACAGCTCAGCCTAGCCTAACTTAAACATGCCCAGAATTACCCTACAGTTGAGCAAAATCATCTAGCACGAAGCCTATTTGATAATCAAGTGTTGAACATCTCATGTAATTGATTGAATGCTGTACTACAATTGAAAACAGAATGGCCATCCGTGTATCAGTGGTTCACCCTCGTGATTGCAGGGCTGAGTGGGAGCTGTGGCCCCCCTGCATCACAGGAGAGGGCCACACCATACATCACTGGCCCCGGGAAAGATCCAAATTCAAAATTCAAAGTATGGCTTCTACTGAATACCTATCACTTTTGTACCATCATGAAGTCAAATATTTGTTAAGTCAGACCATCATAAGTCAGGGAAGTCCTTTCCTGAGCATTTTAATCCTGAATGCTATGCCAGCTACTAGGAGTACAGAGGTGAATTAAGTCCAGTCTTCATACTTGAGGGGCTACAGCATAGATGGGAGAGATTGGTAGGTGAATAAGTACAAAGCCAAAAAAAGCGTGAGCCTAAGGAGGGAGCGGCCAGTTCTACTCGCAAGAACGTGGAGGTCTGATTCAGGAAGGGCTTTATACAGAGGGTGATCTTGAGCTGAGGTAAGTCTTACAAGTGTAAGAACCACTAGGGAAGGTGATTCCAGGGAGAGGGTGCAACATGGGAAAAATCCATGGAAATAGCAAAGCTGATATTTATGATCTGAGGTGGATAAATCTGGAAAAGTTGGGAAGGGCCAGATTGGGAAGGGCCTTTGCCTCTTACAAGACAGCTTGGGACTTAATCCAGTGGGCAGCAGAAGCCATCAAAGAGCTTTAATCAGGGAGGTCATAGTTTTTTTAGAAACCTCTGTCCAGGACCATGTGGGAGGTGGGCCGGGAAGGTGTAAGACTGAAGACAGGGACTGCAGGTGGGAGACTGTCACGTAGATGACACGGGGGGAGCCAGAACCAGGGCAACAGCAATGAGATGGAAAGGAGAGGAGGCATTTGAATGAAAGCAAGGAAGCCCAACTTGCAGAATTTAGTGACTGGATGGATGTGGGGAGAGAGAGAGAAGCTCAGTCTCCAGCTTGGATGCCCGAGTGAGTGGACTGTGATGCCATTCATGGAGATCAAAGGCAGAAGGGAGCACAAGATGGTGGAAAGGAGGACCGGTAAGATGCCTGTGGGATGTCCAAGGGGTACTGGCTCTTGACTCTACTGTGTCTGTAAAGATACTGACAGAGGAGTCATAAGCATGCAGGTAGTCCTTGAAATAACAAGCAGGTGGTAGATATGAAATGACAAGAAAAGAAAGCCAAGAACAGAGGCCAGGGGAACACTGAAGAAGGACCAAAAAAAAAAAAAAAAAAAAAAAAGACCAAGAAAAAAAATAGGTGGGAAGGAAAGTAGGGCTGAGTAGGAGACTTTCCATGAGAAGGGAGCTACATCTGGTGTCTAAGTCCTAAAAAAATCAAGGACAACGAAAATGGTGGTGGGTTTTTTTTCTTTTCTGACCAGCCTGCCTCTCTCTCCCTCTTTTGGTAATAGCAGTCCAGTCTCGCCTTGCTGATCACCCCTCTCTTGCTGTGTGCAACTCTGGTGGGGCTGTCGGGGAGGGCAGAAATTCTGCTGGCGGGGTGGGCACGCCACCCAAGCTTCGTCAGCTGATTGGACGTACCCTCTTGGGACTTGGAAACTAGAGCCAAGTGACACAGAGATGGTGTACATTTCACGTCAGCATCAAACTATGATAATCTCTCTCTCTCGCTCTCTCTCCCTCTTGCTCTCTCCCTGGAGAGAGGGAGAGCGAGAGAGAAAGCGAGAGCGAGAGAGAGAGAGGACTGTGAATTATCTGTTGCTATCGACATTTCTTTCTCTAATTTTAGAGGCTGTGATAGCCTTCCAATAAATTCTTTAAAAAAATATTTCATTTTATGGGGCACCTGGGTGGCTCAGTCAGTTGAGCATCCAACTTCGGTTCAGATCATGATCTCACGATTCGTGGGTTCAAGCCCCGTGTCGGACTCTATGCTGATGACTCAGAGCCTGGAGTCTGCTTCAGATTCTATGACTCTCTCTCTCTCTCCCTCTCTCTCTGTCCCTCCCCTGTTTGCGCTCTGTCTCTCTCTGTATCTCAAAAATGAATAAACATTAAAAAACATTTTCTTAATAAAAAAATATTTTATTTTAAAGTAATCTCTACACCGAACATGGGGCTGGAACTTACAACCCCAAGATCAAGAGTCCCATGTTCTACTGACTGAGCCAGCCAGGTGCCTCCCAATAAATTCTTCTTAAGTGTAGATTAGCAAATGCTGGCTTATGATCTTTGTAACTGAAGGGTCTTAACTGGATTCAGCCATTAGGAGGTCAGTGAGTAGTTCAGTGAGGTGAAGGGTGAAATGTTAATTGAAAAGAGAAGGAAGGTGAGGAGGTAGAGATAATTGCATTCGTCAAGCAGTTTGATTTAGGAGAGAATATATTAGGAAAGTAGCTAATTACTTTTAGCTACATTTAAACCCATGTTTTGCTAAGACAACAGAAAAGGAGTTCCTGAAAACAGCAGCCATGAATCTTGTCTTAGTACTGATTTCTCTAATGTTTAGTGAGATTTCGTTTATCAACATATTTCACCTATTCTTACTAATTGTATATGACAGAGTCACCCATGATGGGAAAATTATTCTTTAAAATGTCTACTTCGGAGGGACAGCTGGGTGGCTCAGTCAGTTAAGCGTCCAACTCTTGGTTTCAGCTCAGGTCATAATCTCATGGTTCGTGAGTTCAAGCCCCGCACTGGGCTCTGTGCTGACAGCACAGAGCCTGCTTGGGATTCTCTCTCTGTCCCTCCCTGGCTCGCTCTCTTGCTCTCTCTCTCAAAAATAGATAAGTAAACTTTAAAAAAAATAAATAAAATGTCTACTTCAGAATCAAGGTTTGTCTGATTTGATATAGTGATAGAAGAAAATAATTTGAAAGAAATAATAAAACCACCACCAAAAGAAACCAAAGAAACCAAACCACGAAAAGAAACCAAAAGTTTCTTCCAAAAAGATGTCCAGGGCACCAAATAAAATATTACATTTAAAAATAATTTGATTTTGCTACTGGATTTTAGAAAGACATAAAATAAGGCACCTTTTCCTTGTCCAACCAAACTTGGAGTGAATTTCTGTCTGATGCTTTTCTGCCCTCCAGTGGTTGTTAAAAGGCATTGAGAAATGTATCATCTTCTTTTAAATATTTTATAAGGATATATTTTCTTTGCAACAGACTTTTTGGCTTTAGGAATTCAAAGCAATTTATAAATGCCTCAGCATTCACAAAATGCACACGTTCTTAAAAATGGGCAAAACTCAGAAAGCAACCCAAGCCTCACAGAATGTAAACTTGACTTTAGGCAACCAGTAGGTGGAGGAATTTCCAAAGCTAAGAACTCCACCACACTATCCAAACCCAGAACCGGAGGATCTTTAAAATAATAGATCTGGATCTTCATTTTATACTAACAGAAACCCATGACTGTCTGTCAACTAGCTCCCAGGTGTGTTTACATATACACTTAGTGCCCAGGAAATGCAGGAAAGGAAGGACTACTTTGGGATTTGAATTAGATATTACTTGCAAAATATGAGAAGCGTGGCTGAAGTGAAAGCTCGAAAGGTATGGACAGTGTAAGGTAAAAAGCTGAAAGAAGTAGATGTGTGAAGAAAGTGACTGACATCGAGAGGAAAGAAGCCAACAGAAAAAGTGCCCAGGTCACACGTTGGAGAGCGGTGATGGTGCCCAGATAGGTCACAGTGGGAGGCTGAGTGTGGCTCCCACCCAGTCAGCAATAGAAAGCTATTATGAAAGACAAAGGCCAAATATTTATAAGGTGTTGGTACAAATGAATGGGGAAAACACTCCTTTGCCTCTGTCTGCACCTTTCTTTATTAGCACTGAAAGCAACCAGTCCAGGGAAAAGCCACAAAAGCTCTTGAACAGCCAGCTCATCTTAGCCCTTTTATTTATGCTCAACTCAGATTCTTAGAATTTCACCCTTGGCTCAGACACCACTCCATCCAAATCTCTCCCTAACTTCCCTCCAAGGCAGAGCCCGCTAGCCTAATGCCACTCTTTCCCTCCTCATGATTATTTTACTTTATTTACATGATTTCCCCCATGTATTCTCCTTATCATAAAGTGGGGCCCCACTGCCAGGCTAGTCTGGAGTTGAAATATGCAGGATGTGAACAGAAACTAGAACCCAACTTCGTCCAGTTCCCACTCTGTTCTTGGCCTCCTCACTCTTGGGGTCAAAAGAAGGAAAAATTCCATAATTCCTCATTGCTTCTCCATTTTTCTCTCTTGACATGGAGTTTTGTTGACCTGTACACCCTTTTCTAAATTTAATATCCTGGCTCAATTTTTTATTCATACTACCACGATGACTTACCCTCTTTTTATCGAATAAGCTTTTCCCCACCCCCAATCAATTTTGTGTACTCAAATAAGCCATATCCCAACAGGCACATGAAAGATGTTCAACATCACTCCTCATCAGGGAAATACGAACCAAAACCACAATGAGATACCACCTCAAGCTAGTCAGAGTGGCTAAAATGAACAAATCAGGAGACTATAGATGCTGGAGAGCATGTGGAGAAACAGGAACCCTCTTGCACTGTTGGTGGGAATTCAAACTGGTGCAGCCGCTCTGGAAAACAGTGTGGAGGTTTCTCAAAAAATTAAAAATAGATCTACCCTATGACCCAGCAATAGCACTGCTAGGAATTTACCCAAGGGATACAGGAGTGCTGATGCATAGGGGCACTTGTACCCCTATGTTTATAGCAGTGCTTTCAACAATAGCCAAATTATGGAAAGAGCCTAAATGTTCATCAAATGATGAATGGATAAAGAAAATGTGGTTTATATACACAATGGAATACTACATGGCAATGAGAAAGAATGAAATATGGCCTTTTGTAGCAACATGGATGGAACTGGAGAGTGTTATGCTAAGTGAAATAAGCCATATAGAGAAAGACAGATACCATATGTTTTCACTCTCATGTGGATCCTGAGAAACTTTACAGAAGACAACAGGGGAGGGGAAGGGAAAAAAAAGTTAGGGAGGGAAGCAAACCACAAGAGACTCTTAAAAACTGAGGATAAACTGAGGGTTGATGGGGGGTGGGAGGGAGGGAAAAGTGGGTGATGGGCATTGAGAAAAGCACCTGTTGGGATGAGCACTGGGTGTTTTATGGAAACCAATTTGACAATAAATTTCATATTAAAAAAATAAGCCATATCATGCTTTTGTCTATCAGACTGGAAGAATTACCAAGATGAATGGTACCCAGTGTTGATGAGGTATGGAGAAATAGGTTACTCATGCACAGTTGGAGGGAGTGTAATTTTGCACAACTTTTTGGAAGGGTAATTTGGTAGCATCCACCAGCATTCAAAACATCTGAGCTTTGTTGACTCATTAATTCCCCTTTTAGAAATCCACCTTTCAGAAATATGAGCATGAGGGTATAAAAATACAAGTCAAGCATATTTCCTATAGGATTATTTGTAAAAGTAAAACAATGAAAATAAATGGGATAGCCATCAAAAATTAAAATCCAGAAATCAGAACAGTAGTGTAATCTGTCAATAAATTCAATAACTAGTTTTTTGAAGAAAAAACCAATACAATGAACAAAATTCTGGCAATGTTAATAAAGAAAAAAAGAGACTACAGGTGTAGAACACCAAGGAAGAACAGTTTAAGTTTAAGCCTCAAGCCCTCAATCCTTTGTGGAAATTCAATAATTTTATTCCTATGGTTTTTAATACCAAGAACTCAAGCTCCAGGAGGGCTAAAGTCTAATTTGTCCTCCAAACCAAGTAGCAGTGCAGTTTGTTACCACTGAGGCTGACCCATACAGACTTCAAGACCAAGTCCAGAAGACATTATATAATACCCTAGAAGGTCTGAAAAATAATTACTCATTTACACAGCTGGTCCTTCAGAGCTTTTTACCTATGTTTTCTGATGAACATTATTCAATGTACCAAAGATACATTGATACAATATGACAGTTTCATTCCAAATAATCCAAATGGATTATTTTTTAGAAAAAGAAAAGTTGCTAAAAGTTGCTCAAGAACACAAAAACCTAAAGATACTTATAACTGAAAAAATTTAAAAAATCAAAGAACTCTCTATTTAATGGTTAATCTTGTAGTTAGTTTTTAATTCTCATTTTCTAGCCTCATTGTCTTAATCTCAGAAATGATGCTTGTGTATTTTTTGCATTTTAGAACTTGATACTAATTTTGAACTACTGTATGATCAATTTTTAAATGTTTCATAAGGTATTGGAAAAATAATCAATGTAAGTGGCACTTTCTAGCTAACCTGCAAAAGCCAGAATATTCCTTATTTGCCTACCTGTCATCTATTTTTTAATTGTAAAATATGCTTGTTATAACAAATTCAAACCACAAAGAAATATCTTTGCACCCCAACGGATGGTCACGTTGTCTATATAGATCTTTCTACTTGTCTTCTTTTTCAAACATAAAAAATATTTTAATTGCTACAACTCTTTAATATTTGCCTTATTAATTTATTTCTCCAGCATTCCTTTAATATGGTTTGTTTCCCTTTCTTAACTTTTTTGCCAGTATGCTTATCACTCTATAATCTTTCATATAGTGTCTCCATTGTTACTAATTTATTATTGCAGTATTGCTGTCTTCTTTGGTTCAAGACTTATTTAGAAGTGGGGTGCCTGGGCCCCTTGGTGGCTCATCAGTTAAGTGTCTGACTTTGGCTCAGGTCATGATCTCATGGTTTGTGAGTTCAAGCCCACCTTGGGGCTCTGCTCTCAGAGTGCAGAGCCTGCTTTGGATCCTCTGTCTCCCTCTCTCTCTCTGCCCCTTGCTTTCAAAAAGTTATTTTTGAGAGAGACAGAGGAGAGAGAGAGAGACAGAGTGCAAGCAGAGGAGGGGCCGTGAGAGAGGGAGACACAGAATCCAAAGTAGGCTCCAGGATCTGAGCTGTCAGCACAGAGCCTGACGTGGGACTCTCATTTATGAGCCTTGAGATCATGACCTGAGACAAAATCAGACACTTAACTGACTGAGCCACCCAGGCACCCAAAAATTAAAAAAAAATTTTTTTAAAGCCTGAAAAGACTGTAGATACTGTATATAAAAAAATTATTTAGAAGAGTAAACTTTTTCAGTGGTTGGGCTATCTTACTAAATCTTCTCTTGGTTTTAGCTTTACTACCTTGTCCTCAAACACCATGGCCCATATAATATTTACTTTTTAGGCTCTTCAATTTTCATTTAACCTTCATAAAGGATTAAGTCCATAAGACACTGGAAAAACAAGTATTTTCTCTATTTTTAGAGTTCTGATCATCTTTGAAATGAATCTCATTAATAATATAATTTCGATTTTTTTAATCAGAGTCATAGTTATTTTGCGTACTCAGTCTGTCCAAGACAGAAGTGCATATTAGAGCCCACTACTTTTGTATTTTTAAAAGATTCATCTTTGTGCATTTTTAACAGTTATTGCTGAACACATTTTCATGAAAAACAATTCAATGCTGTGGCAGGCAGAATTCTAAAAATGTTTCCAAAATCCTTGCCCCCTGGAGGACATCTGGGTATAATTTCTCTCCTTGAGTGTGAAAGAGTTCTGTGAATATGATGGGCTGTTACTCCCATGATTAGGTTACATTATATGGCAAAGGTAGAAGGGATTTTGCAGATAAAATTAACCATACCTAATCAGTCAACTTGAAGTTAATCAAAAGGGAGATTATTCTGAGTGGGCTTGACCAAATCAGGTGAGTCCTTTAAAAGAGAATTTAAAGGTCAGAGATGAAAGAGGTTGCGAGAGCTGCGGGGAGAGACAGATTCTCATGCTGGCCTGTCGTGAACTGCTTATGGAAGGGGCTGTGAGCCAAGGACTTGAGGGCAGCTTCTAGAAGCTAAGAACGATCCCCAGCAAGGGAACGATTATCCAGCAAGGGAATACAGACTTTGGACCTACGACCTCAAGGAATGTAATTCTGTTAATAATCTGAGTCTAGAAGAGGACCTCAAGCCTTGGACAAGTTCTAGAGGAGAGAGTACAGCTCTAGGGCATCTTGATGGGATTTCAGTCTCGCTAGACCCTGACCAGAGCTCTCACCGCGTCAGACTTGTGACGACAGAAATGATGGGATAAGTGGGTGTTGTTTGAAACCATTTGGTGAGGTAATGTGTTATGCAGCAATAGAAAGCTAACACAGCCCCATAAAGACTTCTGAGAGTTGTGTTTTCAGTGTGATGTATATCCTTCATCATTATAAAGTAGTAACCTTTGATTTTTTGCTTAATGTATTTTCTTTGAATTTTATTGTATTATATAGTATTAGTAATGTGACTCCCACTTTCTTATTTTTTACATTCCCCTATTTTTCTTTACCCATCCTTTTAGTTGTAATATTTTGAGATGCTTGGTTTTAGATGTGGCTTTTAAAAATAGTGTGTACTGGGGCGCCTGGGTGGCGCAGTCGGTTAAGTGTCCGACTTCAGCCAGGTCACGATCTCGCGGTCCGTGAGTTCGAGCCCCGCGTCGGGCTCTGGGCTGATGGCTCAGAGCCTGGAGCCTGTTTCCGATTCTGTGTCTCCCTCTCTCTCTGCCCCTCCCCCGTTCATGCTCTGTCTCTCTCTGTCCCAAAAATAAATAAACGTTGAAAAAAAAAATTTTTTTAAAAAAATAGTGTGTACACTTGTTGAATTGAGTTTCTGTTTTCCTGTGCTATAATGTATCACATTTATCAAACCCTATGTCTACAAAAAATTTGGTCTTAGGTTTCCTCTTGCTGTTTCTTCTATCTCATTCTTCCTTTTATTTTCTGTACTTTGGCATATAACTTTTTTGTTTTCTCTCCTCATGTTTTAGAGTGGGTGCATTTATTTTTTAATAATTTTTTTAGAAATTAAAAAGAAAATTTTAATTTTTTCTAAAGCATCTTCAACCTATATTTTTCCTCAAGGTAGAGACTGTGACACTTGTCCCCTTGTATCCTCAGTCCCAATCACATTAAAGTGTCTAAAAAAATGTTTCATTTGCCAAATCAAAATCACTAGGCTCTAAGCAAGTGTCCTGGTTAAATAGCTTTTAGCACTTTTTTTCAAATTTTTTTCAAAGGCACTTAAAAATATTTGATTTTTCCCTTTGGACTGTATTTTTTCACGTTGATTACAAAACATTTTCTTCATGTGTGCTCTTTTGAAACAGAAACCTGTAATCTGTAGCAGACAAAAATAAACTGATAAAAGGTAATTATGTTCTTTCGAATGTGTTTTAAATTTCACTGGGTGTGGGGCCTGGCTGGCTCAGTTGGTAGAGCATGTGACTCTTGATCTCAGGGTCACGAGTTCGAGCCCCATGTTGGGTGTAGAGATTATTTAAAAATAAAATCTTAAAAAAAATTATTGGGTCTTTAATAACAGAGGATTATGAGAATTTTAGTAATCAAATGCATATAATGCTTATTCTGACAAACTCAAACAATAAAGAATAGAAAGAGAAAAGGTCCTTCCTTCCTACCTCATACTCCAAAGATAGCCATTATTGCCATGTTGCTATCTTTCTAAATAGTATTTTTCTCAATGCTATAACGATGACAATAATATTGACTAACAGACGAGAGGCCAAGATGGTGGAACAGCATGGAAGCTTTTATTGTGTGTCTCTCGCCCCCTGACATGCAGCCAGATCAACACTAAACCATCCTGCGCACCTAGAAAACTGATCTGAGGATCAACAAAACAATCTGCACAACCTGAACCACAGAACCCAGCAGGTGTGCCGGGTGGGGAGGTGAACTTGGGGAGAGAGAAGCCACGAGGGAGGCTGGAGATGGGAAAGCATTTCCCACACCCCCTGAAAGCAGCTGGAGAGAAAAGAAAGAGTGTGAACAAAGGGACTGAACAAAAAAGGGAGAAAGGAGAAAGGAGAGGGTTTAAATTCCATCAAGACTCTATAAACAGGGGGAGCGCAGAGTCTGAAACAACACAGCTGGATACCCGGCGGTGCTCTGGTGGGAAGGGCGAATCCCCAGGAGCAGAGTGAAGACTGGGGTCTTTGGGCCACACGGGGAGAAGCGGTTCCCCTGCTGGGAGGACGCCTGGTAGAGGCTGTGTGGTCACCTGGTCTCAGCAGACCCCAGAGAACAACCACATTCGCTGGCGCTGGAACAAGGTCGTTAAGGGGGAAGCCTGGGGTCAGATGTGGGTCGTGACTTACCATAATCCCTGAAACGCTGCTGCTGCTGCACGATCGCGTGAACTTTTTCTGGGGCGGGCTGGCACCCGGCTGCAGTCTCGCGGAATCGGCAGCGGCAGGGTCTCGCGAACGTTCCTGAGGGCTTCCGGCACCGGCCAGTGCTCGGTGAGACCCTCCTCCAGAGGATCTGAGCGGTCGAAGCCTCGGTCCCTCAGAAGTGAGGGGTTGGAACCGGCCACATCTGAGATAAAACTCAGGAGGCAGGTGCCTCTCGGCAGCCTGACGGTTTGGTCACGGACAGTGTAAAAGCGGGGGGTGGAAGGAAGCCGGAGACAAAGGAGGGGTGCTCAATTGCCAGGGAGAACACAGAGATTTGATACTGGAGAGTGGGTACCTGGGTGACGACATTTTCACACCTCCCGCGCATGCGTGTACACGGCTATGAGCGAGGCAACAATCCACCCGCGTAAGCTAAGCAGCGCCATCTCGTGGAGAATGGAGCCATTACACTAAATCCCGCCCAACTGAGCCAAGAGTGCTTTTGACAAACACAAGTCTCTCCACCTGCTTAGTTTACCGACTATAAAGTACTTCATAGTTTGACTTCTAGGGGAAACTGGATATAATTTCAATTGTATTTCAGTCTGATCGCTGGTCCATCTATTCAATTTTTTTCTTTTCTTATTCTTGAATACAGAAAGAAAAAATGTATTTTTATTTTCTATTTTTATTAAAAATGTTTTTATTTTTTAAATTATTTTTTACTTGTTTGTAATTGTTAAAAATTCCATTTTATTTCCATTATTTCATTTTATTCTATTTTAGTGTATTGATTTTTTCAAATTTTCAAACATTTTCTTTATTTTTCATTTTTTTCCCCCCTTTTTTCTTTTCTTCTATTTCCCTTTTTTTTCTCTAATCTATCAAGCTCATTTCAACACCAGACCAAAACACACCTAGGATCTAGCATCCTTTATTTGATTTTTTTGTGTTGTTTTTAATTTTTTAATTTTATTTTTTTTTTACCTTATTAATTCCTTCTCTTCTTTCAGAATGATGAAATGAAGGAATGCACCCCAAAAGAAAGAACAGGAAGAAATGACAGCCAGGGACTTAATCAACACAGATACAAGCAAGATGTCTGAAGCAGAATTTAGAATCACAATAATAAGTATACTAGCTGGGGTTGAAAATAAAATAGAATCCCTTTCTGTGTAGATAAAAGAAGTAAAAGCTAGTCAGGATGAACAAAAATTCTGTAACTGAGTTGCAATCTCGGATGGATGCCACAACGGCAAGGATAGATAAAACAGAGCAGTGAATCAGCAATATAAAGGACAAACTTCTGGAGAATAATGAAGCAGAAAAAAAGAGGGAGACTAAGGCAAAAAAGCATGATTTAAGAATTAGAGAACTCAGTGACTTATTAAAAAGGAATGACATCAGAATCATAAGGGACCCAGAAGATAAAGACAGAGAAAAGGGGGTAGAAGGTTTATGTGAGCAAATCACAGCAGAAAACTTCCTTAACCTGGGGAAAGACACAGATATCAAAATCCAGGAAGCACACAGGACTCCCATTACATTCAACAAAAACCAACCATCAACAAGGCAAACCAATAGTCAAATTCACAAAATACTTAGGCAAGGAAAGAATCATGAAACAGCAAGGAAAGAAAAAAAAGTCCTTAACCTACAAGGGAAGACAGATGAGGTTAGCAGCAGACCTATCCACAGAAACTTGGCAGGCCAGAAAGGAGTGGCAGGATATATTCAATATGCTGCATCAGAAAAATATGCAGGCAAGAATTCTTTATCCAGCAAGGTTGTCATTCAAAATAGAAGGAAAGATTAAAAGTTTCACAGACAAACAAAAATTAAAGGAGTTCGTGACCACTAAACCAGCCGTGAAAGAAATTTTAAGGGGGATTTTTCTCTGAGGGGAGAAAAGATGAAAAAAAAAAACAAAACAAAAAAACAAAAAACAAACCAAAAAGACCAAAAGCAACAAAGACTAGAAAGGACTAGAGACCACCACCAGAAACTCCAACTCTACAGGCAACATAATAGCAATAAATTCATATCTTTCAGGAGTCACTCTAAACGTCAATGGACTAAATGCTCCAATCAAAAGACATAGGGTAACAGAATGGATAAGAAAACAAGATCCATCTATATGCTGTTTATAAGAGACCCACTTTAGACCTAAAGATACCTTCAGGTTGAAAGTAAGGGGATAGAGAACCATCTATCATGCTAATGGTCAACAAAAGAAAGCTGGAGTAGCTATACTTCTATCAGACAATCTAGACTTTAAAATAAAGACTGTAACAAGAGATGAAGAAGGGCATTATATCATAATTAAGGGGTCTATCCACCAAGAAGATCCAACAATTGTAAACATTTATGCTCCAAATGTGAGAGCACCCAAATGTATAAATCAATTAATCACAAACATAAAGAAACTCATTGATAATAATACCATAATAGTAGGGGACTTCAACACCCCACTAACAGCAATCATCTAACAGAAAACCAACAAGGAAACAATGGCTTTGAATGACACACTGGACCAGATGGACTTAACAGATATACTCAGAACATTTCATCCAAAAGCAGTAGAATACACATTCTTCTCCAGTGTACATGGAACGTTCTCTAGAATAGATCACATACTGGGACACAAATCAGCCCTCAACAAGTACAAAAAGATCGAGATCATACTGTGCATATTTTCAGACCACAATGCTATGAAACTCGAAATCAACCACAAGAAAAAATGTAGAAAGATAACAAATACTTGGAGACTAAAGACCATCCTACTAAAGAATGAATGAGCTAACTAAGTTAAAGAGGAAACTAAAAACTACATGGAAGCCAATGAAAATGATAACACCACAGTCCCAAACTTCTGGGACGCAGCAAAGGCAGTCATAAGAGGAAAGTATATAGCAATCCAGGCCTTCCTAAAGAAGGAAGAAAGTTCTCAGATACACAACCTAACCTTACACCTTAAAGAGCTGGAAAAAGAACAGCAAGTAAAACCCAAAACCAGCAGAAGAAGGGAAATAATAAAGATTAGAGCAGAAATCAATGCTACTGAAAAAACAAAAACAAAAACAAAACAAAACAAGACAAAATGGTAGAACAGATCAATGACACCAGGAGCTGGTTTTTTGAAAGAATTAACAAAATTGATAAACCACTAGCCAGTTTGATCAAAAAGAAAAAGGAAAGGACCCAGATAAATACAATCAAGAATGAAAGAGGAGAGATCACAACCAACACAGCAGAAATAAAAAACAATAATAAGAGAATATTATGAGCAATTATATGCCAATAAAATGGGCAACCTGGAAAAAATGGACAAATTCCTAGAAACATATACATTACCAAAACTGAAACAGGAAGAAATAGAAAATCTGAACAGACCCAGAACCAGTAAGGAAATCGAATTAGTAATCAAAAATCTCCCAAAAAATAAGAGTCCAGGGCCAGATGGCTTTCCAAGTGAATTCTACCAAACATTTAAAGAAGAGTTAACACCTATTCTCTTGAAGCTGCTCCAAAGGGTAGAAATGGAAGGAAAACTTCCAAACTCTTTCTATGAGAAGAATTACACATCGTTAAAGGTGTACCTGCGTTTGTCACACGGACACACCTCTGGGTAGTAGCACATCCTGGATCTTCTGACTTCCATGCCAGCGTTCCTTCTAATTAGTGCAAGGCCTGCTTTACTCTCTTGAAGAGTTAATGAAATATGAGCTTTTTTTCCTCAGAAGATAAGCCCTGTTGGAAATATGCCTATCTGGTGAGATGTTGAAGACACTTATTTCTGAAAACTAGAGAGTATGGAATTGATTTAATTTGATGTAATAGTTGGATAGCCATTCAGTAGGAGCATCTTACAGAATGTAGACCATATTGCTGGTGTAGTTATTTTAGATGCTAACAAACGAGAGAACATTTTGATAACTCCTTAGAGAACTGGATTTTGGTTGTTAATCATGGGACATCACTCTCTGAATTCCACATCCACTGAATGCGCTTACATTAAAATATTCCTTCTTTATTCAGATACTCGCATATCAGCAGCGTTTTAGTATATATATACATAGGGAAGTTTTGACCACTTATTTAATGAATGTAGGCAGGTGATTTGGATAACTTAGGTTTTCAAATACAATTTTTAAAAAAGTTTACTTATTTATTTTGAGAGAGACAGAGAAAGAGAGAGAGAGAACAAGCAGGGGAGGAGCAGAGAGAGAGATTCCTAAGCAGACTCCATGCTGTCAGCACGGAGCCCTACGCAGGGCTGGAACTCATGAACTGTGAGATCATGACCTTAGCCGAGATCATGACCTCAACCGAAATCAAGAGCCATATGCTTAAGTGACTGGGCCACCCAGGCGCCCCTCAAATACTATTTTTTCCCAGTAGGCATATCCAATTAATTTTGTTTTGCCTCAATTAGATAAATAGCAAAATTTCTGTTTTGATTTACCATTGCCGTCAGAGCTGACAAAGTAAGGTCTGTAAGAGTGGAGGAAAATTCCTGGTTATTCGTCCAACTTTTCTCTATCCCAGGATATGGAGAGTACATAGGACATACAACTCCTATAAATACCATATTGCCATATATTTCTATCTTTTTCCTGAAAATACATATCATATATGCCTCTTTAAAATATTTCTCTAGATCTCTGTACATCTTGCAGTAATGTTACAGGGCTGTGTCTCTAAATGTCCATAGAGGATCATAGATTTTAGCATGCTTGATCGCAGATGGCAGTCAGTCACCTGGAACCAGCAGTCTGCACCTGCCTAACTCGGGTATTTTCTTCTGAAGAAGAATGCCCGAAACAGGGGGGTGTCATAATATCGGCTGCATGCAGGGCAGGCTGCTGGGGGACATGTGTCATTAGCTCACCCCTGCTAGGACATGTGTACCATTCATTATGTGTAAACATAATGTCCCCCACAGGACAACGAGCAGGAAAAAAAATAAGTCTTCCCCAACACATCTCACTTTCCCAAACAAATCTACAAAACTGTTATGTTCATGGGAAGAAGGTCCATTAGAAGTCTATTGATTTACAAGTTGAAGAAATGAGGCCATGCAGTTATTATTAAAAATAACACCCCCCCCCCTTTTTTTAAATGCACACCTCTGATTAGTTTCCAAGATGGATTATTGATGTCATGGGAAATTTGTAACTGAATGTGAATAAGGCACACCTTTGTGATATTGGTGAATGGGATTTAAAAATACACATTATGGTTTAGTAAGTGTGGTCAACGATTCATTTCTTTTACCTGGCTCTTCATGAAAGTATGGGATACCATTTTTTGACTGTGACGGTCTTAATAAAAAGCAAGGCATTGCAATAAAGGGGACTTAGAACTCAAATATTCAAAATTGTACCTTTGGGCAAAAAGCATCTTTCGATATAAAGTGTTAGGTTGTACTAGAGGGAAACGTGAAAAAACTTCTCTCCTGATAGGCAAATGTTACCCTTTGTTAGTTGCATGTTCTGTGCAAAGTCACAAAACAAACTGTAGAAGAATGAAAACCGTTTGGAGAAATCTGGATGGATCATCATTGGTTAACTAGAGCTGGCTTACTTTTCGCTTGTAGCACAGATACAAGCTTATATCAACTTGTCTGCCAAAGCCATTAAAAGTCCTTAAATTGTATCTGTATCTGAAGTACAGAAAGTGCCAATGGTTTAAAATAATTGTTTTGAAATGAGTATGTTTAATGAAAGTCATTTTTGGAACATGAAACTTAGGAAATGCTTCCTAAAGATTTCATGTCGCAGGCATTGGAAAAGACCCATAACCAACTGCACGCTCTTCATTTCCAATTAAATGTCACAAAGATATCCGGAATTAAGCACATTTAAGACTAAACCATGGTTCCTTCCAGATCTGGTTCTCTTTGGGTGTTTCCTGTCACAGGAAATGTCCGGTTGTAGATCTGTCAATGACAATTGACTGCAGCTAGAAAGGCAGACGAGGAAGATACGGATATGTGTGGCAAACGTGTATTAATTTTTGGCACGGGGAATGCCCTTGGGACAGGCAGGTAGAAATAGTCTATGGGCACTTGGAGTTAAGACACTGGGGACACTGGAACTGGGCTGGGGATGTGGATTTGGCAGTCATCTACACAGAAGTGATAGATGAAGTTAAGCGAGACAAATGGGCATCTGAGAGGGAGAAAAAGAAGGGAGAGGAACCAGAGATGTTTACTGGGCATCACAAAATCAAATGGAGTTTAACAGGGAAACGGTAGCGTCCACAATTTCAGTGGATGAGGAGTGGGATAAAACCACTGGATTTAATGTCCTTGGAGAGTTTTCAGAAATGTGGTGAGACTCAAAGTCAAATTGTAGTAATTATCAAACAGTTATAAAACAGTGTTGCTTGCTTTATGCAAGTTGCTAATGTCACTGGACCTCAGTTTTTTCTTCTTTAAAATGAAGGGGCTCTTTAGATAAACTCATCTAGACTCTAAGAAGTTGAAGTAGACACTTTCAACTGAATGAATGAGTGAATGAATAAAACTGTATGTATTTCCTACCAGTTCTAGAAAGAATTTCCATAAATAAGGAGAAGTGGTTTGTACGGACCTCTCACTTTAAGACGTCTTGTGAAAATAAGACTACGAGTAATAGATATATCTGATGGAAACTATATTGTCAAGGAAAGAATTTTCAAAACAATAGACTCTGGATTCTTTAATCATTTGATTCTACAAAAGGATAGTTGGTAACATCACAAAGCAAAGAGATACAGGAGACCCTTGCACTTGATTTGCTGACATTTATTTTTGCTCTGATTTTTTTGGTGAATGTATATGACATTCAGTTGTGCTACTCTGGATTTCTTACCCCTTTGCCAATATTTATTAGGTCCTCATATCACTGGTAACGCTGCAGTTCCATAATGTGCAAGAAAACAAGCATATTGCAAAAGCAACATTGTCTTGGTAATTATTTTCCTATATATGCCGGTTTTATTTTTTTTTTCTTTCCTTTTTCAATAAATTCAACCTACTCATAAAACCAGTAGGTAACTTAGGGCCCCAGGGCTGGTAAAATAATTGAACCTCAAGTCCAAATTCTCAGTATCTGTAATGAAGCATTTTGAAAGCCTGATACAAGCCCAAGGCCAGCCAACAGAGTCTAAGAATTTTAAGTGAACTTTTTCAACATAAAATTAGGACTACTTTTTTGTTATTATGACATTTAATTTAAAAAATTATTTATTTAAATTCAAGTTAGTTAACAGTGTAGTATTGGTTTCAGGAACAGAATTTAGTGATTCATCACTTACATATAACACCCAGTGCTCATCCCAGCAGGTGCCCTCTTAATGCCCACCCCCCATCTAGCCCATCCCCTAAGAAGCCTCCCCTCCAGCAACCCTCAGTTTGTTCTCTGTATTTAAGAGTCTCTTATGGTTTGCCTCCCTCTGTTTTTATTTTTCTTTCCCTTCCCTTTTATTCATCTTTGTTTTTTAAATTCCATATATTTGTCTTTTTCTGACTTATTTTGCTTAGCATAATACACTCTAGTTCCATCCACATCGTTGCAAATGGCAAGATTTCATTCTTTTAGATTGCCAAGTAATATTCCATTATATATATGAACCACATTTTTGTCCATTCATCAGTAGACAGACATTTGGGCTCTTTCCATACTTTGGCTATTGTCGATAGTGCTGCTATAAACATTGGGGTGCATGTGTCCCTTCGAAACAGCACACCTGTATCCCTTGGATAAATGCCTAGTAGTGCAATTGCTGGGTCGTAGGGTAGTTCTATTTTTAGTTTTTTGAGGAACCTCCATACTGTTTTCCGGAGTGGCTGCACCAGCTTGCATTGCCACCAACAATGCAAAAGAGATCCTCTTTCTCCGCATCCTCGCCAACATCTGTTGTTGCCTGAGTTGTTAATGTTCGCCATTCTGACAGGTGTCAGGTGCTATCTCATTGTGGTTTTTGATTTGTATTTCTCTGATGATGAGTGATGTAAATTATTACTATTTAATGGATATGTAGCATGTCCTTTTTAGAGTCTTCCCACTTAAAATTTTTCCTCTAGAAGTTTATTTACAAATTTATTGTAAGTTATTTTTCCTTATATTGTACATTAAAATATATAGTATATGTATTATTGTATCCTACTAAAAAGAAAATTCATTTTCTGGGATATTTACATTAATGAAGGTCTATGAGGGGGATTTTCCTAGTGAAGAGGACTTGAATTATGGAGCTGGATTCTAGACTTTTCTGACTGACAGTCATTCCAACTGCAAATGGCTTTATCTGGTACGTTGAAGAGGCCATTCTTCAGGGAAGCTGATGGCATGTTGGATACATTCCCCAATTCAACCAGAAGGGCTCAGCCGTCTTTCCTGAATCTGACATATCTGACACACGAGCAAGGGGGCAAATCAAAGTGGAAAATAACAATTTTAACACCCAGAATTCATCACAGGATTTAAACAATTAGAATTTTACTTTATTTCAGAATAAGTTTACAGTTGAAAAAAAAGATATTTACTAAAGCCACGTAATTCATATGAACAAAACTTTTATAGCAAAACCTTGGTACATGAGCATTAGTAATTTGAATACTATATGGGTATAGAAGGTATTTAAAAAACGGAAACGACGTATCCCAAAGGCTGTAGGAGGCACAATATATATATGCTTGTATTGGGTCTGCAAGCATTATACTAGAATTCATTACACTGATCCAACAAGTTGTGGATTGTTCAGCGCTGTGTACTGGAAGGATACAAAGGAATATGCTAGTTTCTCTTGTACTGAAAAAGCATGTTCTATCAATACTACAAAATAGGAGCAGCAAGTCAAGCCAACAAACAATTTCTTAGGTTTTGGAAGAAGTGTTACATCTATGGCTTTTTAACTCTCATCGTTTTGAGACTGGTTAGAAGTCTGGAAAGTGAAAAAGGAAGTCTATAATAAAACATTAATGACATACTTTACAAGGCATCTGATTATTCATTCAACAGGTTCAACACTGGGAAACAAAAAAAATTTATGAGCTTGATCTTTGAGCAAAATTGTGAGGTAATCTGTCTGCCTCCTCCCACCAATCGTTTGGCATAAAAAAAAAAAACTTTCTGCAGAAAAGTAAAAGTTTCCCATTTGACAATGGCAGAGGAATATTTTAAGAAAAATTAGAAATGACTTTTAGTTTTAAGTTTTAGTAACTGTAAAGAATACAAGTCTTCTAAGGACCAAGAAACTGGATAATGGTCTTTAGGATGGAATTTTCTTACGTTTTGTAAAAAAAAAAAAAAAGTGCCTTGAAATATGTATCATGCTGACAATGTATCCACGCTGACAAAGGTGAACATTTGGTAAAAACGAGGGAAAAAAGGTCAAAACTTTTCAGAGCATATTACTACTGCATCACACTGAAACTGTCTCAAGGGTAAAAATGTACATCTTAGATTCTCAAAGGTTTTATTTTCCAACTAGCAATTAAACCGAAGTGTCAAATTGAATCATGCAGTATTTTTACCTATCAGCTACTGTGTTCATGATATTAGGGGGACAGAATTCTCCCCTCCCCCTTAAAATGTGTAATGCTCACTAGTCATCATGTGGAACTCAAATTACACACAAAGGCAAATCATGAAGAAACGTTAAATACTTCAAAATGCCCACGAAGGCATGCCAGAAATGGTGCTGTTTCTAGAACACAGAACTGCTGGAAGCCAAAACTAAAGCAGTAGGTGTTCCTGCGACTTCTAGGTCTTCAATGCTGCTTGTTTTTTTGTTTTTTTTTGTTTTGCTTTTGTTTCTTTTTTTGATGGGTTCAGGTCAGGGGGCTCAGTCTCTCTGGAGGTTAGCCCATAATTTCTGCAGGTTCCGTGACCAACTTGGATCCATCCCAGGCTGTCTTGAACTGTTCTGGAACAGGAAATTCTCTCTGGAAGAATGAAGAACAAAGTTACTTGAACCCGGGCTTTCTTCTGCAAACAGATGGGAGCCTGAATAGCGTCACATGATGGACGAAGACATTTTAGGGGACCCAAGCGTGTGTTGTGGAGAGGTCCTGTGTGTCATGTGGAGACCCGGATAGTTATGTGTCAGTTCTGTGACTGTTCGGGCATCGTGATTAAAGCTGGATCCTCCTGAGGTGCCTGGGGGGCTCAGTTAGTTAAGAGTCTGACTTTGGCTCAGGTCATGATCTCACAGTTCGTGAGTTCGAGCCCTGCATCGGGCTCTGTGCTGACAGTGCGGAGCCTACTTCGGATCCTCTGTCCCCCTCTCTCTCTCTCTGCCCCTCCCCTGCTCATGCTCTCTCTCTCTCTCTCTCTCTCAAAATAAATAAATTTGAAAAAAAAGGGTGTGTGGGGGGGAAACCTAGAACCCCCTAAGAATGAGGCATTCTTCTAAGTACTAGATATACAAGGACTCAGTCAATTGATAGCTCTGTGAGTGAGGTGTTACTGAGACGCCATCCATGGGAAACAGGTCTGGGAGGTCAAGCAACTGG
The DNA here is from genome assembly GCF_007474595.2 of Lynx canadensis. Lineage (NCBI taxonomy): Eukaryota > Metazoa > Chordata > Mammalia > Carnivora > Felidae > Lynx > Lynx canadensis. The sequence goes on from NC_044307.1 coordinate 11,614,769, forward strand.
CTTAAGATGCTATTGCTGTGAGCAGAGCGGCCAGCGGTGGACAGCCTCTCCACCAAACTCGAACCTGCACAGGATCAGCTGGGGGTCCTGTTCAAACCCAGATTCTGGGGCCCCTGAGGGGCTCAGTCGGTTAAACATTGGGCTTGGTTTCAGCTAAGGTCATGATATCACAGTTCGTGAATTTGAGCCCTGTGTTGGGCTCCTGTTGGCAGCTCGGAGCCTGCTTGGGATTCTCTCTCTCTCCCTCTGTCTCCACCCCTCCCCACCTCCTCTCGCAAATAAACTTAAAAATGCAGATTCTGATTCAGGAGATCTGGGGAAGAGAATGGTCATCTGTATTTCCAGCAAGTTCCGAGGGGACACTGAGGCTGCTGATGTCCAGTCACGCTGAGTAGAAAGGTTTTATCCCGGTGTTATTGGTGTACCCTTTGATGAAATAGGAAAATGTGCTTCGGGTTATAAATTTCTTACTCTGCATCCTGCCACCATCTCTTCCCACTGGGAAATATATGCCCCAGAGAGAGAGAGAGAGAGAGAGAGAGAGAGAGAGAGAGAGAGAGAGAGATGTGTGGGGGATGGAGGGGGGATGCAGGAGAGCCAAAACAAATGTAGTTTGGAATCTCTCTTTTCCCCAGAAAGTGATTCTGCGGTCATTTCAGGAGAGGATCCAGGGCACCTGGGTGGCTCAGTCTTTCCCGTGTCCCACTTCACTTCAGCCCAGGTCATGATCTCCCGGTTCGTGACTTTGAGCCCCGCGTCGGGCTCTGTGCTGACAGCTTGGAGCCTGGAGCCTGCTTCGGATGCTGTGTCTCCCTGTCTCTCTCTCTGACCCTCCTCTGCTCGCTCTCACTCTCTCAACAACAAATAAACGTTCAAAAAAAGAAGATGATCGAAAAGGAAGGTGAGAAGCAGTACTCTTGATGCTGGCTTCCATGGCCTCCCTGGACTTCCTGAACACACAGAACTGCTGAAACCCCAAGTATCGGACAAGCTGGTGTCTGCATTCACCCATCAAGGAGATGCAATGTTTCAGTGGAATATACACGCAAGTCTGTATCTTTTCAGCTGTGGGATGCAACTGCTTCTTTTGGAACAAGCTATATTTATTTTAAAGGGAAAGCCCTTTTTTAAAATTCTTCTTCTTCTTTATTTTATTTTTGGGGGGCGGGGAGAGAGAGAGCACAAGTGGGGGAGGGTCAGAGATCAAGGGAGACAGAGGATCCGAAGTGGGCTCCACGCTGACGGCACAGAGCCCAACGCGGGGCTTGAACTCACAAACAAAAATTAAAATTTTTTAATTTTAGGGAAGGCCCTTTCTCTAAGGAGCGATGAATTCTCCCTGAGTGAAATCTGTAGTGGAAAGCCGTAAGATGAAGCAAAGAAGCTGAAGTCTTCATAACCTAGTGTGTGTGTGTGTGTGTGTGTGTGTGTGTGTGTGTGTGTGTGGTCAGTATCCCATCTGGGTCTCTTCCCGATGAGTAGACAAGGAGGCTTGGTGGTTGCTCTCAAGAACAGGTCAGGTGGGGAGTACCCCGGAGTGGAGGTGCTTCTTTGCTAGTAACCATGATTCAGCTGCTTCACATCTTTTTTGGGAGTGAAGTGACAGTAATGTGATGACATTCTTCTCTGGGCGACTGATTTCCTTCAGGATGAGTCATCCCCACCATCCACCCCCAGACTGCTATGCCCACGGCTGGACCCGTGTATTGCTTCCTTCCACCTCCAACTAGAAAATGTAAGAAGAGAAGCTGGATGGGGCGCCTGGGTGGCTCAGTCGGTTAAGCGTCTGACTTCGGCTCAGGTCATGATCTCGCGGTCCGTGGGTTCGAGCCCCGCGTCAGGCTCTGTGCTGACAGCTCAGAGCCTGGAGCCTGTTTCAGATTCTGTGTCTCCCTCTTTCTCTGACCCTCCCCTGTTCATGCTCTCTCTCTCTGTCTCAAAAATAAATAAATGTTAAAAAAAATTAAAAAAAAAAAAAAAGAAGAGAAGCTGGAATGAGGGCATAAGATAATCTACCTATAAAGGGAAGACTCCTTTTTCAGCCTGGAAGCTCAGGTTTTGACCCCTACTCATGCTTTAGGTCAGTGGATCTCAAGCTTGGCTCCATGTTGGAATCACCAGAGAAGCTTTAACGAATGCAGATCCGGGGACCACGCCCAGGGATGCTAGCTCAATCACTCAGGCAAGGCGGTCCAGACCCACTGTTTTTCTTAGAAGATCCAGTTCCCGTGCAGACTGAGCCTTCTGCCTACACAGCTTCAAAGGCCAGGGACACCCTAAGTTTCAGCTCTCTTATCCGAAGCTGCTTTGTATTAGTTTTAGCTCCTCAGCAGTGTGGAGATGGAGAACGTGAGAAGACTCTTCCCCAGCTCAGGGTTATACCGGCCAAATACCGAGCTGGGAGGCATGGCCCAGTGCTGGCGGACTTCTGTTTTTCAGCCTGACAGGATGGATTCTAGGCTGTGCTACTTAGCATGAGGCTGGGGAGTACTCAAGACAGGTGGACAAAGAGAACGTGTGAGCATGGATGTCGTCTGCCTAAGGAGATCAACCTGAGTACTGACTGTGTAGACAGTCGGCTGGTGTCTGAACCACAGGCTGATGCAGTGCCTTCAAAGTTCCTTTTTCTCCCATCCTTCCCTGCTTCCCTGTCCCTTCTCCCCCCCTCCCCCTTCCTGCACAGTTAGAATCAGAGGGAATCGCCTCTGGGTTGATCTGTACTCTTCCAAGAAGCAACAACTAGAAGGAAGCAATAACTTGCTTCCAAGTTGCATCAACCACCAAGCTCACCACACTGAATGATGCAGAAAAAAGTATTCATTTAGACTTCCTTTTCGATGTGTGAGAGCATCTGCGTGCTTCTTTTAGGGGTTGCTTTGTTGGGGAGAGGAGGCATAGAGAAGAAATAGTTGCGGAATCAATTAGGCTGTGTTTCTCAGAGGGGCTGGATGGGCTGATGGCATCAGAATCACCCGGGATGCCTGTTAAAGTGCAGATCCCCAGACCCCGCCCAAAGCCCCCTGAATCCAACCTGCAGGTGCAGACTTTGGGAGCTGACATTTTCGTCAAGCTTCTCAGCTGATCCTTACACTGAGTTTGAGAACCCCTGTTGTAAGTATACCTACAGGAAAAATAGGTCTACTTATTGTCGACCTCCCTCCCATTTTTTCCCCAAGGCATTTCTCCTTCCTTTCTGTTTGCCTCCACCCCAGCAAAGGAAAACAGTCAGTCCTCAATACCGTGAACTCAGATGTATGGGGTACCATTTGAGAAAAGCTAGCCCGTTAAGGTAATTATCAGTGAACTTCCTAGAGAATCACAAATCCAGAAATGAGCCCAGTCAGGAAACTAACAGGGGAGAAGAACTGTGGAAGGCAACTCTCCGAATTCCTCTTCTGCCTGTGAATTATTCTACAAATGAAGTTCACAGGTTGGGAGCTGATTAATCAATCTCTAAGAACGTTAATAAGGATGGGGCGCCTGGGTGGCTCAGTCAGTTAAGCATCCAACTCTTGATTTCAGCGCAGGTCACGATCTCACCACAGTCTGTGAGTTCAAGCCTCGCATCAGGCTCTGTGCTGATGGTGCAGAGCCTGCTTGACATTCTCTCTCAAAATAAATAAACATTAAAAAAATGAAGAAAAAAAGAATGCTAATAAAAAATGCTCAAGAAAAATTCTTTACCGGCTTTTAAAAGGTACTTACATAATCACCATCCTGAGGAATCAGGACATTCATTTCAGATGATTTGGCACTCACGATCTCACAGTCCAGTGCATCTTCACTGAGGTAGATGTGGCAACCTTCCGTCTTATTAATGGAAATCGTTGGCACTTTCCCCATGACCTGAAATAAACAAGAGAACAATCCTGGGACCAACGTAGAGAAATAAAAATTAGAATGTCCTCGAATAAGTATGGTGCATGGGCTTCCCGGAGCTTTAGGAAGAGCTGGGTCAGGGCTAGTGAGGCTGCTTAATGGCACTGTGTCCAGGCTGAACTGGTGGGTGTCATTTGGGGACAGAATGAAAGGACCACACAAAGGGATTCTCAAGCTGCAGGGTCTCTTTCCTGAGACAAAATGAAGGGATTAATGTGAAAACAGCAGCTAAGTGTTCAGAAAAAGTCTCACCCCCCTCGAGTGGATTTGCAACATATATTTGATTTCATGATAAAAACAACAAGGAGCATTTGCTTTTATTTGCTTACAATTTTCATTCTGACAAATCTATCAATCTTAGGTTAAAACAAATACTAATATTGCCACTTAAGAGTAAACACACTGTTCTGTAATCGAGTAGGTTTTTCTTGAACCTAAATAAGAATAAATAAGAAACACTACAATTCTTTTCCCATAAGTCTTTTGCCGGATAAAAATCTCACTGGCTGAATGTGAAGCCTGAATAAGACATTGAGCGTCTAGGTTATTTTGAAATGTATTAATTCCAGGAGCCAAAACCGGGGACTTGGTTGAGGCCACTCACTGAGTAGATAAACAGGATCATACCCACGAGGGGGGGCGGTTCTTTGTATTGTTTGCAAATATCTAAGTGCTATAAAAATATTGCTCAGTTTCAAATTTCTTGTTTTAACAGTTTTGAGACATCCCCCCCACCAATCTCTATAGGGGCAGCCTGTTCCCCAATGACCATATTACAACTCTATAATTTTCCTTCTTGTAATGGTAATTGGAAGTGATAAAGACATCTGCTGTTTCACCCTGAAGAAAAGGCTGGGTTGCAAACCCAAGGAGCAGCTCCTGTCGATGGTGCAGGTGATGTAAAGAATTCCTCAGGGGGAGTCTAGCCAGGTCACCACACTTCTCTGTTTTCTCCCTCTCTCCATAGAAACTGGACACCGAGTTAGCAATGAGCCCCAGTGCCAAAAAAAAAAAAAAAATGCAGAGGTAGTTCAAGGTCAGGTAAGCATGGGATTTGCCATAAATAAACTAAAACAGTAACAATACATAGATCTATATTTCAAAAATGTGTCAGCAGTAATGTTTTGGTGATTTCTCCATTTATCTTCTAGTGATGAAAAGCATTTACAGTTGCCTAGAACGATATGGAAGCCAGGCAAGTCAAGAGAAAAGATAAACTGTCAGTGGGTCTTTGGTGATTTGTTTGTGAGGCAGAATGGGGACCCTTGAGGCAAGCACAGGACACTAATCCACTCTACTGATATTTATATATTGCTATATTGTATTACAAACGCATAAACACTCCATGTTTCCGAAAGTCTGAAAAAGCAACAGCAGACCTTAAACCATTGCCCCAATATGGTACGAATGTCCTTTTCCACAATATTTTGGTCAACACTGCATGAGCATAGATTGTAGACATGCTCTTTGTGCCCTGGTGGTCTAGGAGCACTTTGGGAACAGAAATGGCTTCTTATCAAGGGAACTGGGTCCAAGAGTCGTTCCTCTGCTGAGTGACAGGTGACGTGTGACCTTGCCCAGGCCAATGCTCTAGCATTTAATCTGTTTCTGTATTAGTTTGGTTTTTCCATAAATGTATTTCTCTACAAAAAATTTTTTTTAAGATTTTATTTTTAAGTAACCTCTACACCCAACATGGGGCTCAAACTCACAACCTCAAGATCAAGAGTCACACCTCCACAGACTGAGCCAGCTGGGTGCCCCTATTTCTCTATAAAAATTTAAAAAATTTCCATAGAATATCTGAGTCTCTTTTCTTTCTTAAAATTTGTGTGCATTTTTTGAGGGTAGTTTGCCAAAAACGGAATTCCTGGACCAAATCATATGAACTTAGGTGAATGCCCCTTTGTTCCCTTCAACCTTTTTTAAGTCATTGAGGTTAAATCCGCAAACACAAAATTCACCTGTTTCACGTGCACGATTTAACGGTATTTGATAGGTTTACAGATGTCTGCAACCATCATTTCGCCTCAGTTCTAGAATATTTCCATCACTCCCCAAATATCTCGTGCCCAATTACAGTCAAACCCCGTCCTCACTCCCTGGCCAACCACTCATCTCCATTGTAACCAAGCCCCTTCAAAAGAATGTATTAGAGGCGCCTGGGTGGTTCAGTTGGTTGAGTGTCCGACTTCAGCTCAGGTCATGATTTCACAGTTTGTGGGTTCGAGTCTCACATCGGGCTCTGTGCTGACAGCTCGGAGCCTGGAGCCTGCTTCGGATTCTGTGTCTCCCTCTCTCTCTGCACCTCCCCCGCTCCACTCACGCTCTGTCTCTGTCTCTCAAAAATAAATAAAGTGTTTAAAAAAAATTAAAAAAAATAAAAGAATGTATTAAATGTTTTAAATAGTTAATGACATTCATTTGATTTTAACATCCAAAAGCTTGGAAAGGATTCAAGAAAATGTCTCTCTCTGGTCTCTGAACCCCGTTGCCAAGTTTCAGTCCCTCTTGGACAGATAACCACGGTTTATCCTTCCAGGTTATTTTTAGAATGATCTATTTCAAACATAGCAACAAAGAAAATGTAACACGCAAATATACATATGTCAAACAGCTTTGTCAGGGTTTAACGTTTTGGTTTCTTTCTTTCTTTCCTTTTTTTTTTTTTTAGGACTATAATCTTACAGTCGAGTCGAAGTCCCCTCTGTATTACCCACCACGGCATTCACTACCCCTCTCTCATTTTCGTCTCTTCCTTTTCCAGTTTTATATTTCCCAATGATTTTTCTTGTCATTGGCTGGGTTACAACTCTTAAAGCATTATGGAACAAAGGCAATGATAGAAGAATTTTTTCTTTATTTCTGACTTTAATGGGGAATTCTGAAGATTCAAATGAAGTTTGATTTTCACTATAGGATTTTGATAGATGCCTTTAATTGGGTCACAGAAGGTAGTATATCTTCTATGACTTTTTTTCTAGGATTATCAGATACAAATATATCTGTGTATATATATGTGTGTGTATATGGAAAAATGAAATCATGCTCTACATAATCGTACAAAAGTGTTCTTTCCTCTTAACAAGGTTATCATGGATATCTTTGTAGATCACTTTTAAAAATGGTTATGCGGTAGCCATTTTTATATAGAGTTCAGAAGTTAAAAACATTTTTTTAATGTTTACTTATTTATTTTGAGAGAGAGAGAGAGAGAGAGAGAGAGCAAGCGAGCAGGGGAGGGGCAGAGGGAGAGGGAGAGAAAGAATCCAAAGCAGGCTCCACACTGTCAGCGCAGAGCCTGATAAGGGGCTCGAATGCACAAACCGTGAGACCATGACCTGAGCTGAAATGAAGAGTCAGACACTTAACCAACGGAGCCACCCAGGTGCCCCAGAAATTTAAAATTTCTAAGTAGACATAGCTTTCTTGATAATTTCTTCTATTACTTCTCAATTTAGAATTATTTCTCCAGAAATTTATGAGTATTTAAAACTGTTTTCTTCCACTTTACTATAGCTTCATGTTTTGTATTTAATTCAATTGGTTTTAATTTTGAACGTGATGTATTTTCATTAAAAAATGCTAACTCCTTATATATCATCAGTGCTACCCAATCTCATTTCTGTAAGAATAAAAGGAAGCTTGAAATATACTCTCTAAAATTCAGAGGGGGTAGATTAGATTATTTCCAGAATACTTTTCACCTGGTTAGATATATGCTCTCACCTCAGTCACAGAATATCATTTCTGTGACTTTGGGGAGGGGAGGGTTGCTTAAAAATAATGTGAAGTGAGAGAAAGCCTGGCTCTTTGTGTAGAAACTTCACTATCCAAAATAGTTCTTCAGAAACTGTGGACTTATTATTAGGTTTACATGAACCATATTTATCCTTGAGTATAATAATATACCCTTGGACTTTTCCTTTCCTTTTTTTTTTAACGTTTATTTTCTTTTGAGAGAGTGCACACGTGAGTGGGGGGGAGGGCAGAGGGTGAGAGAGAGAGAGAGGGAGAATCCCAAGCAGGTTCCATGCTCAGCACAGAGCCCAATGCTGGGCTTGATCCCACGACCCTGGGATCATGACCTGAGCTGAAATCAAGAAGCAGACACTCAGCTGACTGAGGTACCCAGGCACCACAGAACTGGACTTTTTCTGATGATGAGTGATTTCCTTAAAATTTTCATGCATAATGCTTTGGGAGAAATAGAACTATTAGATAAATGGATGGATGTGGTTTTCAGAAATGCTACATTAGAAGGTGGCATTATAGAATGTAAGCTTCACGAGGACAAGAATTTTTGTCTCGTTTGCTCACTGGTATTTGTTGTGCTGAGAACAGTACCTGGCACATCAGACACATTCAACAAACATTTGGCAAATGAATGAATGAAATGAGTGTGTTACATGTTAAGTGGCCTTGAGCACACAGCTCACATTAAAATTTTTAAAAATATTTATTTATTTTTAAGAGACACAATGCAAGGGGGGGGGGAAGGGCAGAGAGAAGAGGGGGGACAGAGGATCCGAAGCGGGCTCTGCACTGACAGCAGCAAGCCTGATGTGGGGCTTGAACTCACGAATACTGAGATCATGACCTGAGCCAAAGTCAGACACTCAACTGACTGAGCCACCCAGGCACCCCGATAACTCATATTTTTGAAACTAAAGTGTGAGCTGAGGATTCCGGTCAAGTTTCCCTGTGTACGTGGTGAAGATAACAATATAGTAAATGCCTGTGCGGAGTTATTTGGTTGCTTTCTCCTAAGTAGTTTTCTATCAGGAAATTAAATTTATGAAGAAATGGAAGCAGAATGGTTAGGGAAGGAGATTTACACAGATGTACCACAGACAATACATGGAACTGAGTGAGAAAGAGATACATGTATCCACAGAGCCTATGTGGCAAGGATATTTAGAATTTGGGCTGCAGAGGACTTAGAATCCCTCAGCTAACCTTGGGTTTCAGGGCAGGGAACTCTGAGTCAGAGGTGAAGCCAACTGCCCAAATGCATATGGCAGGTGGGGACAGAACTGGGGCCTTGCCCAGGGCTCAGGGTTCAGGACTCTTTCCATTAAATGGACGCACACAAAACCATGTCTTAAATAGTAGTGAGTGAAATGTAAAATGTCCATTCAAATGTACTTGAAGTAAAAGTGGCAGTGGTGGGGTGTCTGGGTGGCTCAGTTGGTTGAGTGTCTAACTTCAGCTGAGGTCATGATCTCATGGTCCATGAGTTCCAGCCCTGCTTTGGGCTCCACACTGACAATGTGGAGCCTGCTTAGGATTTTCTCTCTCCCTCTGTCTCTCATGCACTTGTGCTCTCTTGCTCTCACAATAGATAAATAAACTTAAAAAAAAGTGATGGTGGTAAAAAGCTCAGTAAAATGAGAGAAATATCTGTAAAACCAGAATCCATTTTTAACAAACATTATCAGGAAACATCAGGTCACAAGGGGTTAATTAAATGTATGAAACCTGTCACGGTAGAGCCTGTGATTCGGGAGTTGAGTGTTTGAGCCCCATGTTGAGTGTAGAGATTACATAAAAATGAAGTCTTAAAAAATGAAGAAATAATAAAAAATAACAACATGAAGAGAGTGTAATCGAAGGTGGAAGTTATCGCTGGCCAAAGGCAGGAAGCCCATTAACTCTTGGCATACTGTAAAATCCCACTGGGTTAAACCAAAATTTACTAAAGGAGTGCACATTTTCTCCTAGTTTGCAAATTCAATTCCAACCCTACTTCCCAGGTTGTTAGTCTGATAATCTCACCGACTCTTCACAAAAACTCTACTTCCTCCTTACTCAGAACCAACTGTCCCTGAGAAAAGAAAATTCTCTTCGGGATGGTGCTATCATCTAGGAGAATCTCTTAGAGTCTGTGTTCATTCATCAGTTGACTCATCCCAATCACTACCTCGCCAAACATTTACTGGACACTGACTATGTGCAGGGGCTGAGCCAGTGTCTGTGGCTGCAAAGATTAGTTATCTGCTCTTGAAACAGGCATGTGCAAGATAGGATGTGTTAGAGTCTAAGAGACTGAAAAGGCGGAAGTCACACTGTCTAAGAAGAAAGACAGGGCTTCAGAGAGGAGGTGATGACAGAGCTGTGTCTGGAGGAAAGGAAAGAAGAATTCTCTAGGTGGACATGGCCAGCCCCTTGGGGGGGCAGCTGGATCATCAGAGCAAAGTGGCAATGGGTTCAGAGCGCACGCTTGACAGGCCACCTACCTGCATTTGAATATCCTTGGAATTGATCACTTCCACAATGCCTACCACGTTGTCAAACACAAGGCCAAACTTCTTACAGTTGTCTAGAGGAAGCAAACAGAAACACAGCTCTGTTAGGCACACGCATCATGTTTATGCAAAGCAACTGACCATCCTAAGCGACCCCGGGTGCTGCCCTACCGACTGTAATGGAATTTATTTTTCCTTTCATCTGTAGAGTGGACTTGTTGCAGCTGAAAATGTAAGCCACTTGTTTCAGTTCGGTCTCCGAAATCACAAGGTCATGCCTGTCCTCTTGATATTCCTAAAATGAAAACACATGCAAATACTGAATACAAGGACGTATGCAGATAAATGGAATCCTCCGCATGTTGAAATTACTGTGGGGTTCAACATTAATTCTAGCTTTTCTATATGCCCTTCCTTTCAGAACCACTTTTTAATAGGCCAAACCATAGGTCTTACTCTGTTTTTGTAATGATGGGAATGAATGGAACCGCTCCTTGGAAGCGGGCGGCGGGGCGGGGAGGGGTGGTCAGTGTCCATTTGCAAACCAATATCAGGCACCCAAGAGGCTGCTGGGTGGTGGGCTGGAGCTTTTTGTTCAGTCTGTATGCTGAGTCTGGCCTTAATGCTGCAGTAAAATGTGCTGCGTCAAGGAGTTGGGCAACTAGGTTGGTGACGACCGTGGTGTTAAGTCCCTGTGTATCTGCAGCCCAAGACAACCTTTCTCGGGAATTTGGTCTTCCGGAAACCTTTGGGGAAGCTCCACGGATTGGCAGGGAGCACCAGGTCTCGTGCACATTCTCTGTGTCTCTGTCCTGTTCACACAACCAGGCAAGTGGTGGATGAAGCAGCAGATGACATCAGTGCCTCTGTCCATGGCCCTGAACACCCTACATCCAACCAGAACGGGGAACAGATTAAAAGCTTGTGGAAAGAGTTGTCAAATCCGTAGAGACAGAAAGTAGAAAGGCTGTTGCTGGGGGCTGAGCGGGGGAGTGGGGAGTTGTTGTCTAAGGGGTACAGGGTTCCAGTGTGACAAGATGGAAAGAGTGCTGTGGACGCGTGCTGATGGCTGCACAACGCGAATTCACTTGGCGTCCTTGAGTCAGTACGCACGCTTAAACGTTAGGTGTCACTGAAATGCTAATAAGATGGTAAATTTTATGTGTATTTTACCACAATGAAGAAAATGATTTTAAAAACGTGAAGAAAAGGATGCATGAGAAATAATGAAAAACCAAAAAGTAAAAAAAAAAAAAAAAAGTTGATGGAAGCATTCAGAAACACCCCGGTTTTTGCTCTAGCCAGAGGCTTGTGCCTTTGTCTTTTCACTCAGAAACCCTGAAGACCTGGGTAAGCACTTGGTCCCGTCACTGGAGCATGCCAGGAATGAAGGTTAAGGTTAAAGGGCTTCACTCACGACTCTCCATTTCTTTCCTTCCAACTCGAACACGGGAGCATGTTTCTGAGGAGGATGAGACGGGGGGGCCCTGGAGCCTGGAGAGAGGCTTTTGGTAGGAGATGGAGTTTGTCCTCCTTGAGTCCGTAGGCTGGGATTCTTGTATGTCTTCTGGTCATCTGTGACGTGCCGGAGCCCTGGAAAGGGAACACACTGCCACGTTTCTTCGTATTTTATGCAAAGGGAACTGTCCCTAACTTCTTGGATGAATATAAACAGAACAAGAAATTTTGGTAATGCTATTCTCAAGGTTAATAATATGCACAGTCAGAGACCTTATAGATTTAGAGTTAATTAGAAGCACTGTAAACATATTTTAAATTTGAGGGAACTTCTTTAAGGAGGTAAGATACATAAAAATTCTATAAAAAAGCAAAGCACCTGGCCAAAAAAAGATCACATGATTTACTTCTTTTCTCATGGCTAAGGCTTTCCCCAGGTGTAGCCTAGAAGGACAGGGGATTCCAGTAAGTATACGCTATAGAGTATGGAATAGACTTCAGGGTTATGAGTCCATTCTCTTACTTTGCAGATGAGGGGACAGCCCAGCCAGCTGGAGCCAGAGGAAAATTTAGAGTTTGGGGCTCTTAGCTCCTAGCTCAGCGCACAGGGACAATTACACCATAACTCCTATTACTGGTCTAAAACAAAAATACATTTGCATAAACCTTACTGTTCAGAATGCATGTACATCCTGATATATCTTAAAGGTATGATTAAAAACAACCGTTCACAGTGATGACAAATGTGCTTCAATGACAGAATTATTTGGCAAGCCGGTCCACTGCTTGAGGACAGAGGTACTACTGTTTGTCATTTTATTTCACTTGGTCTTAATGCCCCGGTTGTACATGGTGCCAAAGCATCGAGGCTGCTGTGAGTGGTGCTAACTTGGAACCCAGAGTCTCTGAGTTCTTCCTAATGGTCCACGTAACAGCCCACCGAGCCCGTCTCCCTCGAGATGAAGAATGCTGCAGGCTTCTGTTTCCCCACACAGCTCCCCGTGTTTTGGGGATGGGGATGGAATGATGCATCCATCACTGTAGGCTCTGGGGGGAAGCTATGTGCCTTGGAGGCAGAGGGAGACAGAGTCAAGGTCCAGTTTTCTCACCTTTTGTAATTCCTTCCCCTTGGTTAAGTTGGGCAAATAGAGCTGAGCGTGAAAGGGAGGGCTCCTCTCTTCTGTCTTCATTCTCAAAAAGTGGAGGTGGCCCTGGAGGAGGGGGTGGGGGAGGGGGCGGAGGAAGGCCAGGCCCAGGGGACAGGACAGACGATGCTGATGCGGTTGATGCTACTGGCCCCTGAGGGAGAGAGAAGACGGAAAGCATTGTCTTCAGACTCACGCTCTCGCTGAGAGTTGGGATTTCGCCACTGTCACTCAGAACCTGCTACCAATGAAGAAGTGGCGTTCAAGACTCACAACGGGCACCACAGGTCTGTCTGGAGCACTGGGACCCCCCGAGGGCGGGGGCGGGGGATGCACCTTGGGAACAGAGCATGACTGAGCTGGAGGGCCCTGTTGGCAGAAACTGCATGCTCTGGGTTCACGGTGCCAACTCAGAGGCAAACAGAGCCATATTCACAGGGTCACATCCAAAGCTCAGGACTTGAATGGAACCAGGCCTTGGCCAGCTGAGAATCATAAGAAGAATGTAGTTCAACCGATATGAGGATTCGCTCTTTTGGGCTGCTGGGAATCACAACCACCAATAAGAGAGAGAGAGTGGCAAAAATACTCAGTGGATATTAGGTGTTTCTGAACCTTTTTGAGCAGCTCAAGAGAGAGATACTGAAACTCTTTCTCTGGAACTCATTTTCCAAGTATGCATGCCTCACACTGACCCCCAAGCGGGGGCCGTGTATGGCCTGGATGCCTGTCAAATCAGGGTCCAGGACCCATCTGATGGTTTCACGCATCTAATGTTGATTGTTAATGAACCAATTAAAAATTGAATCCTTTCTGAGCAAGATCTAGGCTTACTTATTTTCGCTGCTATGTGCAATTCAAGGTTTGTTTTCGGTTTGAAGTTCTAACAAATTCATATGACAGTAAAAGGTGCTAGACAATAGAAGAGTATGTTTGAATGTTTTGAGAAAACCACCCCCTCTCCCCCATGTAAACACACATATACAACAAACTTGGGTGATGCAATATTTTACTTTTAAACCTAAAGCGGAGGGGTGCCTGGGTGGCTCAGTCGGTTAAACGTCCGACTTTGGCTCAGGTCATGTTCTCACGGTTTGTGGGTTTGAGCCCCGTATCGGGTTCTGTGCTGACAGCTCAGAGCCTGGAGCCTATTTCGGAATCTGTGTCTCCTTCTCTCTCTGCCCTCCACCCCCTCCCCACCCAATCAAAAATAAATAAATGTTAAAAAAATAAACCTGAAGTAGAGCTCTGTATCTAGGATAAGGCATTATAAGTGAATTCAATGAAAAAATAGAAAATTAAAAAAGTTGAGAGTAATGGACATGTGGTTTAGGCTCATGTATTTCCAATGCCAAATATAAAATGTAAAACATCTAAGTGCTAAATATTAACGAAGACAGCATATTCTCATTTTCATAAGCAAGTCAGTATTCCCAAGTGTCAATATTGGGAAGTTTTAATTGGTAGTAGTTTTCAGTTGAAACAACAACAAAAAAAAAAACCCAACATGCTATTTTCAAAGTACTTATATAATCTCTATTAAGTGCAGAATTACTCTAAAGATAAAAGATTCTTCTCTTATTCAGAATGCATGTCTGAAAAACTGAGTGGGCTGGAGGTCTTATCTCCTGAAGCTGTAATTTGTGATGGCTTTTTGTTTCTAAGGAAGACCAGCCTGACTCCATCAGAATGCTTGAGTCAAGTAAACCAGGACTGCACAATTCATGAGGCCGGCCAATTTTTCTTTCTTTGTATCCTAAATGTTTCCCATTATGTTGCTAGGGTGAAATTTGAGAATTTGCTCTGAATCATCAATAGCATGGAAGAGAAGCTTTGCACATCAAGCAATATTCCAGTCCTTAGTTCCAGACCCTGAAAGCCCCACTACCCCCACCAACATTACTTTTACTATTAAGCACGTAATAGCTCATAGAGTGAGTGGAGGGCCAGACCCCTTCCTCACTTCTGAAACGCTGCAGCTTTGCAGTCCTATTTTGTGGAAAGGATAGAGGATACTGGCTTCTCTATCTCAGACTGATTTTGATGGCGCCCCTGCTCTCAGAATTCAGAGCGTCTCTCTAAGAGCCATTAAAAGGACACTGAAACCAATAAGCTACAGATACAACTTTTTGGAACTTTGATACCTTCAGATGGCTGACCCAGGAACGCCAAACAAAGGATTTACTGCAACAACTGTTGAATATAAAAGCCAAAATATAAGAGAACTCAGGACCAGCTGAAACTCAACTTATCCTGAGTGCCTTCTGGCTCAGCCCCAGTGACAGCACAAAACTAGGCTCCAGTTTCCAAGGGGACTTTACAATCAGCATTCAGGGGCTTTCCTGCAGACTCAAAAGCAAACTTGGTAGGCATTCCCTTGACAGGCCTCGGGGGCTACTTTGTAGCAGAACCCGGTCTTTACCTCTTTCTTCCTCCTCTTTTCCTCCGGCAGGATCTCACGGCACCTGGTAGCGAGCACCAGTACAGAGTGTTCTGTATTCTCACATGTGCCTGGCCACGAGTGGCAGTCACATCCACTGAAATTGCAGCCCAGCACTAATCTTCAGGTGTCCCAGTAGAGACAGAAGGGAGATGGTCAGGGAAGGGAAGGGAGCCAAGAGTTCTGGAAAGTCTAGTATTTCCAGGTGTCGATTACTTCTGTTCATGTAACAAGACATTTAATGCTCAGTATGGGACAGCCTCTATGCCTCTATTCCCAAACTTGTGTGAGCATTCGAATCATTCTGAAATCTGTTAGAAATTTAAAAACCCAGCCCGTGTGCTAGAAATCCTCTCTGGGGAGGTGGGAAGCATCTGTTTTTTTTAATTTTTATTTTTTAACATTTATTTATCTTTCAGAGAGAGAGAGAGAGAGAGAGAAAGAGCACGCGTGAGTGGGGGTGGGACAGAAAGGGAGGTAGAGAGAGAGAGAATCCCAAGCAGGTTCCATGCTATCAGCACAGAGCCTGTAGTGGAGCTAGAACCCACGAACTGTGAGATCATGACCTTAGCTGAAATCAAGAGTCACTCACTTAACCAACAGAGCCACATCTGTATTTTTTGAAGCTTCCTGGGTGATTCCAGTGCTCAGCCAAGTTTGGGAAGAATCACTCCATGCTACGTGCGGAGATTAATCTTAGTCCTCACAATAATATCATTAGGACTGTCTTGAAATCCCTCCTTAACAGAAAACAAAGCAGGAAATCAGAAAGGCTGACCCAATATTAAATGGCTAGTAAATGGCAGAGACATAATTCAAGCAATCTGCTTGATTCTAAAGCCTTCTTCAGGGAAATCTTTTATGTTATATTTAGAATATTTTTTTTTAAAATAGTCACTAGTGAAATTAAAGGGCCAGAGGTATAGGCTACGTCAATACATATGTAGTGTTGTTCTTGGGCCTCTCGCTAGAATATACATGACTCAAGTATGGGGAGGTGGTGTAAGAGGGGGCTTAATTTTTATCTCCACTATTCCTTGCTCTGTTTCTCTAATGCCTCCGTGGCTGACTGAGCTCCTACAGCCAACTCTGGGACCAGGACCCCTATATCCTATGGAGATTTAGGAAGTCTTGGGTGTTGACAGTGGCCCCTCAGCATCCAAACATCCTTGACGCTGGATTGTTGTGGCTCTGAGCCTGTGCTTCTAGAAACTGGCCTCTTGCCTTATTCGCTTTTCTTGAGTACCTACTGGTTCCAGTAATAGGGTGTTTGCACCCAAATCATGGCTCCTTGCCTTAGGGTTCAAGTTTTTCTGGGGTGGGGGCCTGACCCTCCCCCCACCGGGGACTGGAGATTTAAGGGCATCACCTCTTGGTGTGACTTCCTATTACAGATAACGCACCAGCTGGTCTAGACTGAAGGAGACGCGGTGGATCAGATCAGGGCTACGGCCTCCGTGGCCTGTGGAGTGATCCACCACAACCCGCTGTCACTGCGATGTAGGCCCTGTGGGAAGCAGAGCGCAGAGAAGAGAGCAGCACGGGGAGGACACAGTGCACGCTGTGAGCTGGGTCCCTGCAGGGAGACAGGAGGACGGCTCCCAGACGGGCAAGCCTGCCTGGAGGTGCCGGGAGCAAGAGCCGGGAAGAGCCTTCGGACCAATCGTGCCTGCTCCAGGAACATGAGGGGTCCGGGGAGAGTCACAGGGGAGAGCTTTTAATTAGCCTGCAGACGGCATTCACTTCTTAGAACACAGGCTGTGGGGTCCCACGTACACATGTGGATTAAAATAAAGACATTCAGGGGCGCCTGGGTGGCTCAGTCGGTTAAGTGTCCGACTTTGGCTCAGGTGGTGATCTCACGGTTCACGAGTTCGAGCCCCACGTGGGGCTCTGTGCTGACAGCTCAGAGCCTGGAGCCTGCTTCAGATTCTGTGTCTCCCTTACTCTGCCCCTCCCCCACTCATCCTCTGTCTCTCTCTCTCTCTCTCTCTCTCTCTCTCAAAAATAAACATTAAAAAAATAAAATAAAGGGGCGCCTGGGTGGCTTGGTCGGTTAAGCGTCCGACTTCGGCTCAGGTCATGATCTCACCGTCCGTGAGTTCGAGCCCCGTGTCGGGTTCTGTGCTGACAGCTCAGAGCCTAGAGCCTGTTTCAGATTCTGTGTCTCCCTCTCTCTCTGCCCCTCCCCTGTTCATGCTCTGTCTCTCTCTGTCTCGAAAATAAATAAACGTTAAAAAAAATTATAATAAAATAAAATAAAGACATTTAATAAAAGATGTTGTTTACTTGCAAACTATCTGAATATTTCTATTCCTTCTAAAAGAAACTTTTTCTTAATAAAAAATTCCGTTACAGTGTGCTTTACCCTAACAAGTGAAGAATCGTACATCTTAAAGCTGAAGACCTACAGGATTATGATATCACATGACTTGCACAAGGTCACACAGACCAGAAGGTGAAAGTGGGGAATGATGCTGAGCCAGCAGGAAGAAAGGCTGAGCCTCACTGGGCAGCAATGACCCCACCCCCACCCCACCCCCGATACACAGATGCTTTTTAAAAATACTACTTTGAGGGGCTCCTGGGTGGCTTAGTCAGTTAAGCATCTGACTTTTGATCTCAGCTCAGGTCATGATCTCACATTTCCTGGGTTCAAATCCCATGGCCGGCTCTTCATTGGCAGCTAGGAGCCTGCTTGGGATTCTGTCTCGCCCTCTCTCTCCCCTTCCCTGCTTGTTCTCTCTCTCTCTCTCTCTCTCTCTCTCTCTCTCTCAAAATAAATAAATAAACTTAAAAAAATCCTTTGGTATTTGTATTTGGTACAAAATACTTTGATACATTGATGTCTCAAGTATCTTAGAGCCCCAGACTGGTAACAACTGAAATATACATTTTATCAAAGTCATTGTAACAATGGCTTATAATTTAAAGAAAAGCAGCACATTTAGGACTTTATTTTGTTTATTTGTTTTTTATTTTTCTTTTAAGTAGGCTCCACACCCAGTGTATAGCCCAACGCAGGGCTTGAACTCACCATCCTCAGATGAAGACCTGAGCTGAGATCGAGTCAGATGTTTAACTGACTTTCATGTTTATGATTTTAAATGGCCATATTGAAGGTGCAAAATTCACCCATGTTGCAGCAAGAGCACAGCATAAAACCTAGAAATGCTGCTTTCGAAAGCTATTCAGATTAATTCTGAGAGCAGATGTTTGATTGTATACTTTTCTTTGGAGGTGGGGAGGGCAAAGACTCAAAAACGTCTGCAAATCTCTTCCTCTAAGTTAATTTCAACTGTCCTGGGAACAGCTGCTTCCTCTGATTTTAAATATATGAACTGTAAAATAATGAAACCATTGTATGCAGCATGTGCAAAGCTTGTCATGTTGCAGTTATATATGCCATATACATATGTGATAGTACAAGTAATATACAAGTAATACAATTGTGTACTAACATGTGCCAAAACTTTTCATTAAATGTTACTTGAATTAATAACTAATCATTTTATTACTTTAGAATTTATATTTTATTCTGAAGAAGCAGCTACTTCGGGCTCTCAAATGAAGCCTCCTCACTGTTTTGCTGCTGGTAATTATGGACGTAATTAACAACTCACTTCTTTCCCCAGTGACAAACACCAGTTTGGGTACAGTGTAGCTTTGGATCTATCTAATTTACCAAAAAGACTCCCATGATCCACTTTGTTGAGTTTGTAGAAAGTGGGTCTAATGCAGTAGAATTAGACAGAGGTTTTTATCTTTGTGAAAAATTAAGCCAAAAGTGAAACATAGCCGCTTAAGTAAAAAAAAAAAAAAATCTATTTCTCTCTCCTCTCTCTCTCTTTCTCTCTCCCTCTCTCTCTCGGCTAAACATTTTCCACCAACACAGCTGCTTAAGTAAAAAAAAAAAAAATCTATCTATCCTCTCTCTCTCAGCTACCAGTTTTCCATCTATGATTTTTCTGCTCAATAACTGACTTGTTTGGAAATTTTCAACTTTCACATTTTAAATTCCAAGATTTTTCAGGCCCCACAGTAAAGGTAGCAGGGGATTGGTCTAAATAGAACTTAACTCTTTAACAGATAGACTGATAATGAATCAGGATAAGGAGGTTCGTCTGTCAGTCCATTCAACAAACATTTACAGAGCGCCTCCTTGCAAGGAACCAGGCCTGCCGTGAAGAAGCAGCAGACGTCCTGTTTGTTAAGAAGCTCGTCATCTAGGAGGGGTGTTAAGGGCACAAATAAATAATTGCAGATGCAGTTTGGTATGTGCCGTGTGGAACATGAACAGGGACATGAGGGCACAGAGGAGGGCATGACCGGCTCTCCTCAGGAGAGTGGGGTTAGCGGGGCCGGAGAAGGGCTGCTGTGCCTAACCTGGGCCATTACCATCGAATGTTTTGTAGAGGACAGGGGTCTATAAAGAGAGGTATGAGGGAGTAAGAGGGAGTAACGTACATACAGATCACACTAATCTCCACCTTTATCTTATGTTATTTATTAAAAAAAATTTTTTAACGTTTATTTATTTTTGAGACAGAGAGAGAGCATGAACGGGGGAGGGGAAGAGAGAGAGGGAGACACAGAATCAGAAGCAGGCTCCAGGCTCTGAGCCGTCAGCCCAGAGCCCGATGCAGGGCTGGAACTCAGGGACCACGAGATCACGAACTGAGCCGAAGTCGGATGCTTAACCCACTGGGACACCCAGATGCCCCCCTCCTTTTTTTAAAAATTAATCTCCACCTTTAACAACAGGTCAGCCAACCTGTATCTTGGCCTGTGTTTTTACCAGTTTTTAGAAAAGCAGAGACTAAGAAAATAAAAATATCACGGGGCAGCCTCTTGGAAGCAGTGGATTGTGTCCCATACCACAGAGCTTTTGTTACAATTTTCCTCTCTGAAACCAGCTTAGAGATAGTAATATTTTGAGCCACCTATCTTGCTAAGTATTTGTGAAGATTACAGATCAAGCTACAAAAGGAACCATCTGACGTGCAGTGGCACTGTTTATGGGTTTTGCCAGCGCCCACAGCCCCCAGCCATCCTCCTTGTGACCTCCACCCTGGCTCCCCTCACACGCACACGCACAGATGGCTGTCCTCTGATTCTTGGTCAGATTCTTTCTCGAGCTGTCCACCTCAGGGCCAAGCTGACCCATCAATCCCCTGGCGTAATGGTTTACTTATTTTTTATATTTTTGTTTAAAAAAATGTTTATTTATTTTGAGAGAGAGAAAGAGAATCCAAGCAGGTTCCATGATGCCAGCAGGGAGCCTGACACGGGGCTCGAACCCACAAACTGTGAGATCAAGAGTCAGACGCTTAACCAACTAAGCCACCTAGGCACCCACTCTGGCTTATGGTTTATGTTCTGCAGGCAGCAGTGAAAACTTACATGTGCCCAATTACACACTTCAGAAGCAGTTTTAAAATTACAAAGCCATTTTAGTCGCAAATATACTTTCATTAACATGCGACAGCTGCGGGAATGGACGATGTTTTACAGCTGAACTTTGGGGTCAAGTGCTGTTTGTTAATTTTCCCAAATACGGCACACAAAATACGAGTGTGAGAAAGCCACTCATGTACCAAAACAGGAGGGAGGGATTAAATGAAAGACCCAGCACTTTCAGAACTAAAGACTTTCTATGCGCAGAAGTCAGACCGTTCTCACTGCAGAAAAAAATACTTCACAAATTTATGATTTAGGGTTTGTTTATATTTTAGAATCAAAATTTCTATTTTTTGCAAGATGCACTTTGATCGAGAACTTAGTGAAATTGATACATTTCCAAATTTATCAATTTCTATAAGTACTTGTGAATTTTACTTTCATATTTACATCACACTTTCATTGGCAGACAAGTATCATCGAGAAAAAAAGATTGCACATAAACTAACAGATGACCATCCCGTACAACATAAGGATAAGCCAAAGAGAATTATGGCTTTAGTCTCTATTTTCTTATTTTTATCGCTTCCTGTAATTTTGAGACTTCTTCTGCCAAAGAAAACAAAGTTTCTGGGGGCCCTTCCAAGAAAACAGAATTGTTAAAAATACTACAATGAAGTACTACATAGTATTTTAAGCACCTGCTTATTAATAATTGTTAAAAAGTCAATTTAGGGAGTATTTCCTATTTCATCTATGGAAACAGAACACTGCTTGAGTTTTAGGTTTCCACAAAGCACCAATGGCACTTGTTGAAGTAAGACCATGGTCTCACAATTATGAAGGGAATGTGGGTCCATGTGGATCGCTTTTCTTCAGAGGCACGATTCCAAACACCCTTATCTCAAGAAGTATGAGAGCAGGGTGCCCGGGCTCAGTCTGTTAGGCAGCTGACTCTTGATTTCGGCTCAGATCATGATCTCACGGTTCCTGAGATTGAGCCCCATGTCTGGGCTCTATGTTGACGGGGTGGAGCCTGCTTGGGATCCTCTGTCTCCCTCTCTCTCTGCCCCTCTCCTGCACATGCGCGCTCTCTCTCTCTGTCAAAATAAATAGATAAACTTGAAAAAAAAGAAGAACCAGAGGAAGGGTCATGAAAATACATCTCACGGTCTCGTCCATGACTTCTGATGGTTTCCCTCTCATGGAGTCTCTGTACATCATTCCTTTGAGAACCTGGAGGGGTGTGTGAGCTATGGCAGTAGATGAAGAAAAGACAGAGCAACAAACAAAGTCCCTTCAGAGAAGCTTTGAGGTGGAACACGGCTGGGGAAAAACATACATAGTCTATGTGAGTTTGGGGAAACCAGTTAATTTACTGTTTTTTCTTTCTTTTTTTTAAAACAGTGCATTTAAGGGGCACCTGGGTTTGAGCCCCGGATCGGGCTCTGTGCTGACAGCTCAGAGCCTGGAGCCTGCTTCAGATTCTGTGTCTCCCTGTCTCTCTGCCCCTCCTCTGCTCCCACTCTGTCTCTGTCTCTCTCAAAAATAAATAATAAAAATTAAAAAAAAAAAAAAAAAGAAACTCTTTTGGCTCCATCTAATGAAGCGAGCATTTAGTGAGTTTCTATCAGCTGGGAATTTGTGGCAAGCAGGTGGCAAGGGACAGGTGCAGGGGAGGCATCTGTGACCAATATTCCGCCGCCTGTAATAAAATGCACTGTCCATTTCTGTTACCGCCATCTGATGGAAGAAGTAAAGAAATATTACATATGCGGCTCTTGGACAAGGAACACAATCCGTAGTTAGTTAATGGAATAACATGGTAGAAATTTCATTGCGAAGAAATGTGATTACACATGAATGCGTTTCACTTAGCAAATGTGACCGGGCACTGTGTTTAAGGCCCCGTAGCAGCCGCAGCTGCTGGTTCCCAGCAGAATGGGGAAAGCGCCCTGCTTTCAGGAGCTCCCGGCCTCGGAAGAGAGACAAGACACTTCTGTGTTCCCAGACAACAGGCACTCAGCTCTTGCCTTCATGTCTTTGCTCAGGCTATGCCTTTGTTTAGAAGGCTCTTCCCCAACGTATAATCTGGAAAACCCTCATAGATCCTTCAAGGCTCGACTCCAACGTCTCTTCCTTTTTGTACGTTGTCTCTCCCAAGAGCAAATTTCCTGTTTCTCTGTTACGAGGACCCGTGAGGAACACGCTTATTAGAATCCTTCACGCTACACTGTAATTATCTGTCTGTGCATTCAGGTTTGGTCATGAGCCTGAGCACTAAAGAGTCACTCATTATTCATCCCAAAGTCACTGGTAATGTGGCCCAGCGCCTGACACCTGGTAGGTGCTTCGTAAGTACTTACTGAAGTGAGTAAGTAACTGCTTTATAAGGTAGAAAGTGCTAAGCATCATAAAAGAAGTACAAATTTTAAGAGGTGCCAGGGGGTGGTCTGTGGAGGGAAAAGGATAACTTCCAGCTTCGGGCATGGAGATGAGCAGAGGAGATAGGCGACTCGGTTCTTGGGAAGGAGGCCATGTGAAAATGGCACTGAAGGTTGGATGGGTCGGATCTGGCACAAGGAAGCAAGAGGAAGGGGGTTCCAGGAGTGTTGTCGTGACAACAGATAACTGCAACTGAAATGTTAGCATCACACGAGAACTGACAGATCCACGTTCATGTTGCCTTTCCAGGCATCACCTTCTGAAGTGACACACTTGTTTAACCAAACTACCACTCCTCAAGACTCTCCTTTAGGACTGCCTGCAGATCTGTTTACAAAAACATAACGCACCAAGCAATCATTCATTCCGCTCTACTCTGCCCCTTCTGACTGCAAAGAGTATGACTTGAATTAATCCCTCTCCAAAGAGGGTCTCAAAGGCTTCTGGCCATTTGAAAAGATAAAAGTCACTTAAAAAATATGTTTGTTTTTGAGAAAGAGAGCATGGGGGAGGGGCAGAGAGACAGGGACGCTGAGGATCCGAAGCAGGCTCCACACTGACATCAGAGAACCCGATTTGGGACTCAAACCCACAAACCATGAAATCATGACCCGAGCTCAGATGTTCAGGTCGGACCACGGCGGGGACCACGGCAGGGATTCCTGGGGGGGGCCTGGTTTCAGGAAGCAGGCAAGTCCCCCAGGAGCAAGGGCTGAGCTTCGCCCCAGAGGTGTGGCTCCTTGGGGGTGAATGAGAACCCAGGCCTCAGCTCAGCTCTGGGCTCAGCTCTGGGCTGGACTGACAGTGGACCTCATTCAACACCTCCTCCTATTCAGGCACCCCCTGCTTTGCTCTAGGGAGCACCTCTGTCTGCACCCCTAAATCACAACCTCCTGATTTTCCTGGGAGGGGCTGAAGGAGAGGGCAGGGAACAGGACAAGGCCAAGTACATCACTGCCTTCAATGTCACACGTGAAGGAATTTTAAATGAACGCACTTTAATTAAAATATTCCCAAAGGTGATGGTTTAAATGAATTAGGAAGGTGTATTAATTTGCTGGCCCTCAGGTGAAGAGAGTTCAAGTTCTCGGTTAGAAAGAAGTTCTAGTAAATAAAATAACCCTGATTGTTAAGGTTGGCAGTTTTAAAAGCTACTACTGCTTTGATTTAGGAAGAGAAAAATTTAAGTACTCTAAAAAATTTATGTATTGTTATCAACCACCAATAAAACTCAAGAATATTTATGAGATAATAAAAATGGTTCTAAATATAAAAGGTTTACTTAGAGCTTCATAGTGCAGCTAATTCTAAACTATTGTGTATGAAATTGTAGATACTTATTTTTGACTTACGCTTACTCTACTGAAGATATAGCTCAAGTAGAAATAAAGTCCTCGGACAATCCCCAAAACTTCAAAAGGCAGAAATTGAAGCTTTAAGCAATCCCTCATTAAATCAGACAACTGGTCTACAAATGGTCAAGACATCATTACACAAAGTCAGTTGTGTTCCTTTGTTCTACAAAACTGCACCTACCTCTAGCTCTCTAGAAAGGTTGCTTTCTAGAGGTCATTAATACATCACAGCATTATTTACAATAGTTAAGATATGGAAACAACCTAAATGTCCACTGGTAGATGGATAGATAAGGAAGGTGTGGTCTGCACGCGCGCAAACACACACACACACACACACACATAGACACAAACACACACACTGGAATATTACTCAGCTGTAAAAAATGAGTTTGCCATTGGTGACAACATGGAAGGACCTAAACAGTATGATACTAAAGGAAATAAGTCAGTATTATACTAAAGGAAATTTCACTTCTATGTGGAATCTAAAACACCAAATCAAACGAACAAACGAAACAGTGCAGAAACAGACTCATAAATACAGAGAACAAAGTGGTGTTTGCAGGGGTGGGTGGAGATGAGCAAAACAAGTGAGGAGAATTAGAAGGGACAGGTTTCCAGGTACAAAACAAGGAAGTCACGGGAACCAAAAGCTCAGCCTAGGGGATATGGTCAGTACATTGTAGTAACTCTGCGTGGTGGCAGGTGGTCACGAGACCCGGCGGTGATCACTTCATAATGTATGTAAGTGCCGAATCACTGTGTTATATGCTTGAAACCCATATAGTATTGCACTACACTTTAATAAAATAAAGGTCACCAATAAGGTGGATGATGGCAGCTTTTCCCTAGTCCCTACGTTCCCCACATTGTCACAGTGGATAGTGGCAGCCAGCCCACACTTCTTCAAGTCTGGAGATCCTGGACTCTGGTTTTCTTCTCCTCCTCTTCTCTTGTCTCTTTGACGGATTGACTCCACTCCCCAGAAAACGCGGTCCCCCGGGGTGTTTTCCTCCACCGTGTCCTCCTTTTTTGTCTCTGCATCCACTTAACGATCGTCCCTAGGCCTCCCCCTTGGTGATGTCACCTGCCTGCTGCACCTCTCTATGGAGAATGTCTCACCTGCACCCCAAACAGCACGGGGAAGGCTCATGTCAAGGCTGTCTTGCTCCTCTGTAGAGTTCCCTGTTGTACTGATGTTGCTATGATTCTCCCAGATTTCCAGACTTGGAAACTTGGGTGTTTAGGTTTGATCTCTCTCTCTTTCAAAGGAAAGACAAAGTCCTCATCTCAGCATCCACTCTATCTCTTTCTTCCCATTGCCGTCCCCACCCTCCAGGTCACGTACGAATTGTCCCAGTCCCAGCTGTCCATTAAAGCCTCCCAACAAGGATCGGGGGGCCTCTAACCTCCTCCCCTTTTCCGTCTATCTTGCACAACTTCCAAATCACCATCTTTTTGCTCAAAAACCTATGATGAAGGAAAAAACCCTGCATACCACATATAGACCCATCTTTTTAGGAAAAGACATACAGACAGATTTCACCATCTGGCCCTAGTTTGCTTTTCTGGCCTCAATTCTCACCATTTTCAGCTCAAAAAACGACCAGCTTTTCTCTCAAAGTACTTTGTTCATGTCCTATATGCATGTGCCGAATTCTCTGCTAAGAATAAGAACTGCCCTTTCCCGGGGCGCCTGGGTGGCTCAGTCGGTAAAGCATCCGACTTCAGCTCAGGTCATGATCTTGCAGTCCATGAGTTCGAGCCCCGCGTCAGGCTTTGTGCTGACAGCTCAGAGCCTGGAGCCAGCTTCAGGTTCTGTGTCTCCTTCCCTCTACCCCTCCCATGCTCATGCTCTGTCTCTCTTTGTTTCTTAAGAATAAATAAACATTAAAAAAAAAAAAAACCTGCCCTTTTCCTTACTATCTACCTAGGGCTCTCCAAACTCCTATTCATCCTTCAAGACCCAAATCAAACATCAGCCCCTCTCTTGTCTTTTCTGCCTACCCAGGAAGTCTAACTAGCAAGGTTTCTTTTCCAACACAGCCTTGGTTATTGTAATTTATTTCTGCATCATACTTAAAACTTGCTGCTTGATGGCAGAAACTGTAACATAAATAGAATGTCTGTTGTATGCCTTGTACATGGTAGGTAGCCAATAAACGGCTATTAAGTAAATGAATTGCTAAATAAATGGATGAGTAAAAATCAAAGATCTCTGGACTCCAACTTGAATACATTTGAGCAGTGTTTTTCAAACTTTACTATGCATATAAATCACCTGGGGAAATCTTATTAAAATGCAGGTTCTGATTCAGGAGGTCTGGAGTGGGGTGCTGTATTCTGCATTTCAAACAAGTTTCCAGATTACTGCCGGCCCCAGAACCACATTGCACTGAAGGATTGTGTGTTCCTTCCATGTTCTGTGCAAGCATCTGTGCTTTGTGTTTACTGGTAGTGTGACAGTTACATCACGTTGTATCTGTTTATATGTTCCTTAGGTAGAACGTGAGTTTCAGTGGACAGAAATGTACGGACTGCATCATATACCCATTCTCTGCATTGTCAGCACCTGGCCCAGAACCTGCTGCATGCTAGGTGCTGCATACTACACTTGTTTAATTACTAGTGTCTCTCAGGCTGAACTCCAAGCCATTTCCAAGTTTACTTCATTATCTGTGCATTTGGAGCTGCTTTGTTAGTCAATGATACTCCTAACTCCCTCTGAGCAGTCTGGATCTTTTCCATAAGAGAACAAAAGTAATTGGCTACCCAAAGCCCCAAAAGGGAGCTAAAAACCCAGGAGCAATTAAGTCGACTGAATGCAGCTGTGGTCAAGGTAGACTGGAGACAGCCACTCCCCGCAGCCCCAGAGCCCCATGGAAGAGATCAAGGAGCTCTGTGATCCGGACAAGCAACACGCCGTCTAAGGCTCTACCAATTCACTTCGATGAATGAATGCAACGCACAGGATTGGTACAAGTTCTAAATGAAAATTTCGATAGAAAAGACGGAGAACAGTTTTCTTTTGTACAAATCAAGAGGGAGCCAGAGGGGCCAGAAGACTGGAAAACTTATAAGACATACATATTTAATGCGATGCTACAGGGCCTACATTATTTATAAGTCAGAATACCCTCTGGCTGAGTTTTAATTTGCTCACGGCAAACTGTTACACTTTGCGCTTTGTTAACGAACATTTGGCCTTTCCACCGAGAAAGAGGCCGGAGAGAAAGATCTACCCTGAGAATAAAGGAGTGAAGCAAAATGTCTGGCTTCGAGAAAAATAAAACCCCACCTTGTCTATGACTGTAACACCCCCAACTACCTGTCTCTTTCTGGAGGTTCGGATGACTGACAACTAACTACGTCACCATCACATAAGACTTGCTTCACGTTCGCGTATGTGGAGTTTTATCCTTTCCACACCTAATTATACCCTAGGTGTTCCCAATGCTAAAGGAATTCAAGAAAGACATGAAAAAGGACAGAAAGATGTCAGCAAGTTTAACCCCAGAAAGTGAAGAAAACAACCACATTTTATCCCGTTCATGGAATTCTTTTCGTGACCTTTTTCTGGCCAGATCCACACAGAACGGAACCATAGCCTGAATGTTGATCTGGCCAATGCATAGAAAAAAAAAAAATCAGTTATTTCGGTAATTTTCAGTGCAAAGATGCGGCCTTAGCCGTTCAATGCTTATTATCTCATCTGCAGGAACTGCCGACAAATATCACAAACCCGACCGACAGCAAGGGATGATAAGTAACAGTGTCCCTGCTGGGTTCCTGCCAAAAAGCTGATTTATCCAGCACAGCGCGTTTGAAACCCAGTGCAGACGAAACCGTGCAAATTAATATGTAAAAGAGTTGCCAGTAATTAAATGGAAAACTACAAGTTGTTTCTGGCATACAGTCCTTCTGGACCACGGTCACGTTGAAGAAAAGCTTACAGAAACGAGAAGGTTCCATTTACCACAGTAAACGTCACCAGAAATCCTACGTGGATCACTCCACAGCTGCGTCTTCCTCCAAGCTCATGGTCCCCACCAGCGCCCGCACACCTGTGCATAGACCCTCGCCCTGCAATCACTGTCCCGGAGAATAACCGGCCTCAAAGTTTTACATTCCACCCTGACAACTGACGGGAGCCACAGTTGCCCGGCACAGCTGTGGTCTGAAGGCCAATGTCAGGAGGTGGGAGCTGGCAAATCCAGTTCCAACTGTCAACTCAGGGGGAGCGATCCCTTCTTAGGGCAGTGCGTTCTTGGAAGCTCAGGGCCCTGGGCAGCTAGCTCGATGCTGGTCCCTGAGACTCCCATGGGGCTCTAATCTCAAAATCCAATTTGAAAACAGAGAAAAAAAAAAAAAAAAACCACGGTGACTCAAAATACTTGAGATGTTAAGTCACCATCAGCGTTTTGACTGTGTCCATTAAAAAGGAATGCGTTTCCCAAACCTTCTGAATGTTGTGATATCAGTGAACATGAACACCTCATCTTCCTACCTGCTCTTGGATCCTTAACATCTTATAAATACGAACTGTTTGCACGATTGTGAATAAACGAAACGAGGGCAAATAAACGAAATTATTCCTATTTATTTTTTCTTCCCAAAGGCCATTTAATCAGATCATTCTAACAGTCCTCGCAAGAATGCTGTGATTCTGGCTACAATCGCTTATTGTTCATTTTGCCGCTACGTTGACACATCATCGTTAAGTGAAGAGAAATTAGTTTGATTTAGGCTGTGGATTATGCTTTGAAATCTTTTTAAAGATGTTTAATCTTTAATTAAAATGTTTATTTATTTATTTTGACAGAGAGAGAGAGAGCGCGCAAGCGTGCGAGCAGGGGAGAGAGGGGAAAGAGAGGGAGAGAGAAAAATCCCAAGCAGGCTCCTCGCTGCCAGCACAAAGCCCCACCTGGGGCTCAATCTCACGAACCGTGAGCCAAAATCAAGAGTTGGATGCTTCACCGACTGAGTCACCCAGGTGCCCCTGTGTTTCGGAATCTTTTAAATAGATTTTAGTCATTTACGTTTAAAATTTAAAACTATGGTTTTTATAACACAGTTGATAATGTATGTATTTTTATCCCAAACTTTAGAAGAAGAGGACAAAAATATTAGGAAATATACTTCATATGTCTTAAAGCTTGCTAAAAGATTATGCATTGATGATGTTATCTCTGAACTAACACTTTCTTACCATAATCATTCCTCACTTTTAATATCTGGCCAACACTTTACCATTAAAGAAGTGAAGTAGCTGCTCTGCTTTGTAATAACTGCCATTTTAAATAGAATTTTCCCATAGCATAACATGCTCAGTAAATAACAGCCATTATTATTATGGCAATCTACACTGCCCAGTGTCTGCTCCAAAGATTATATATACGATTATTCATTTTTGAGAGACAGAGCATGAGCAGGGGAAGAGCAGAGAGAACGGGAGACACAGAATCTGAAGCAGGCTCCAGGCTCTGAGCTGTCAGCACAGAGCCTGATGTGGGGCTCAAACCCACGAACCACGAGATCGTGACCTGAAGTCAGATGCCTAACTGAGTCACCCAGGTGCCCCAGGATTATATTTTATATAACATATATACACGTTTGTATAAATATAACATTTATGTTTTAAAAAATGTACTTTGTCATCCATTAGTGGGTCATGAAATCAATTTAGTGGGTCTCAGCCAGAATTTTATAAAAAATGAAATAAAATAGAAAACATATTTGAATGCATTTCATGTGGTAAGAGACAGAACTGTTTCACGAAACATGTTTTAGTATTATGAACAGGGTGTGTGTGTGTGTGTGTGTGTGTGTGTGTGTGTGTGTGTAAACTGTATTTCTTACCACTAATTGCCTTTAAAAGTTTGAAAGCCATTGTTACAAGGCTTTTATTTCTCATGAAAATAATGAAAACACAGTATTCACTCCAGAATAAAGGAAAATAGCTACATTTATTTTTCTATAATTAATATTTGATTCTTATCTTAAATATTCAAAACACCATTACTCAGAGGTAAAAGGTATTGAAAGCATTTAAGAGAATTTTCTATTCCTTTTCCATGGGCGCCATTAGAGAATTAATGAGCTGGTGTTTGTTGACATGATTATTTTCCACAAATGGGTTCTCTTTCCTTTTCCATTTATCTACCATGAAATGTAAGACATCCAAGGACTCTTGCTGTTTAGTTTACTGTTCTCTAGTGGTGACCTATCTCCATGGCAAATACATGACAGTCTCCCTTTACAACAAACTGAAATAGCATCTCATTGGAAGTGTATGTAAAATAACACTAATCCATCCACCCAAACACCCACCTGCATCATGGTCACCTTTCTGTGTTAAAACCCTTCGAGTGTCTGTGAACTCTCTTCTCAGAAATCATAATGTTCTGTGTTAAAACCCTTTGAGTGTCTATGAACTCTCTTCTCAGAAATCATAATGTCGTGGGCAGAAGAAAAAGAAACAATTAGTTGCACTTTACAACTGTGCGTTTCTGCTTGCGGAGAAAATAGGCAAAGTAGAAAATAAAAGGAAGGGTCTGCCTTTGGGGGTCAATGTTAACGTTTGTTACAAGTGTTAGGGAGCAAAGGCAGGAATCCCACACTCCCTTGGAAAGTCGCAAACTCTGTGTTGCTATTAAGCCTACCTCACTGACATCAACATTCAGGACAAGGGGTAGGTGCTGGAGCATGGCCAACCAGAAGAATGGGGGGGGGGGGGTTCTACCCCTGAACGGAATTCACAAATATGCCCCTTCACTTTCTCCAGATTCACTCTGGTTAGATCATCCACCGTGACCCCTTAAAGGTAACATTCATTTCTAACAGAAGGGGGTTTCCATAGGAAGTCTTTCTATGACAAGTGCCGAGACTTAAAAGGGCAAGGAAGATTCTAAGAGTCCCCTGTCTCACAATTTAGTTCAAACCATTTACTGAGTACTTACTCCGTGTCAGGTACTGTGCTAGGGACTGGAGACAGAGATGAGTTTCCAACTGAGTGGGAGAGACCCCAACACACACGTACAAATGACAGTCGCATGAGCTGAGCTATACTCGAAGTACAAAGGGGGCATAGAGGAGAAATACCCATCCCAGATGGAGAGCCGATGCACATCAATGGAAGTTTCTTAAAGTGATGTTGGAGCTGAGTCTTGGAGAAGAGAGACAGGTGCTTCCCCCCAGGGAAGGTCAGACAGCATGATGTATGTTTGTTTGGGATGTTGCAAAAAGGCTAAACCATATGAGATTTGCAAGCTTTGAAACAACAATTTGATTTGGTTTGGCCTAAGCACTGCATGTGCTGAGGATCCCACCAGCAGTTTGGGAGTGCTGGGAAGCAGCGAGATACGGGGAGAGAGGAGAGACCACGCTGAAGACAGGGCAAAGGTCAGGCCAACCTCTCACAGGCTGGGATTTTGTCCTAGGGCTAAGATAACGCTTGAGGCGCTAGGATTGCCTCAGTGTTCAAAAATGTCATTCAAAAAAAATTTTTAAACATGAAAAAAAGACATTTAAAACATTTAAAAGGACATTTTCTTAATCATTCTATCTTCTTAAAATTGTAACTATTTTCAAACCTATTTCCTTTAATTTTTTTATCACA
This sequence comes from Lynx canadensis, assembly GCF_007474595.2. Lineage (NCBI taxonomy): Eukaryota > Metazoa > Chordata > Mammalia > Carnivora > Felidae > Lynx > Lynx canadensis. Next base: position 11,646,760 of record NC_044307.1, read on the forward strand.
CAGTTTCTTTACATATGCCATTTTAGTATGCAAAACCTTTGCACTTTAGCACGTTGGGCTGGTAAATCATTTCCCATGTAGGCATCATATATGTTATTACTTTTTTGATGTTTATTTATTTATTTTTGAGAGAGAGAGAGAGAGACAGAGAGAAGAGGGGAGGGGCAGAGAGAGAGAGGGAGACACAGAATCTAAAGCAGGCTCCAGGCTCCACACTGTTAGCACAGAGCCTGATGAGGGGGCTTGAACTCACAAACCCCAAGATCGTGACCTGAGCCGAAGTCGGATGCTTAACTGACTGAGCCACCCAGGCGCCCCTCATATATGTTCTTTTGAATGGCTGTAGAGGTTTCATTGGGTTCTCACCATGACCAACTTAACCATTTCCTTTCTGCATGTCAGGTAGGTAGTCTCCCGATTTTCTCATGACAAACGACACTTCCATAAAGAGTTTCTACGTATCTATTTATCTTACGCTTTCCTTGAGGTAAATTCTAAAGTGTAAGGATCCTAGGCTACCAGGAATGAACACCGTTATGGCCTTTTTTTCTCCAGGGGGCAGACGGCTTGGTACTTACAGTTTTGCTCCAAGTCAGGCCGGTGGTATGGTGTTCCTTGATGTATGCTTGCAGAGCACTCCAAATGTTCAAATAGGACTTCACCCAATCCACATGGCGTAAATCGCTTTGTTATAAAAGAGGGTGGAAGAGAGTAAAGTTAGGATCTAAGATAAATTTAAAAAACACTAACAGGAACGTGGTAATCCAGTAACTAAGGCTCAGGAGGACCCTGGACCAGTTGTCTTTCTGGGTCAGTCACCGTGAACCAATTTCCGGAAAGGACCCTGAAAGGCTGGTGGCCCAGCTCTCGCCTGAGGGGAGCCGAGTGCCCTCCCTGAGCTCCAGGTGAGGGGCCGAGGGGACCCCGGGGAGCAGATCCAGCAATTTGGGCCGTGCGCCCTCACGTGACCTCTAACTAGAAGGTGACCATGGAAGAGACCTCTCTTTCTGTACCCGCTTCTGGTGCAGAATGAGAACAATGTGTTTCGGAGGGGAGAAGGGTATTGGAAGAAAAAAAAAGTCCTTTGGCTTTCTAATAATTTGGTTGATTTATTTGGCCAAGGGAGTAGTAAGGAGGATGCTGTTGCAAGGAGACGATTTTCCACAAACAGGTAACACCCAGTCCCTAACACAACGTGGGGTTTGTAGCATTGGGCACAACCGCTCAACCAGACCCCCGTTTCCAAGGCAGAGCGAGCAAACTGTATGAGGGGAGCACGGCACTGTGGCTGCTCTGTGTGGTTTTGTTTTGATAGAACAGCTTTGTTGACATACAACTCACATCCCATACAATTCATCCATTGATTTAAAAACTTTTTTAATGTGTATTTATTTTTGAGAGAGAGAGAGAGAGAGACAGAGCACAAGCAGAGGGAGGGGCAGAGAGAGAGAGAGAGGGAGACACAGAATCGGAAGCAGGCTCCAGGCTCCGAGCTGTCAGCACAGAGCCGGACGTGGGGCTCGAACTCACAAAACGTGAGATCATGACCTGAGCCGAAGTCGGACAGTTCACCAACTGAGCCACCCATTTGCCCCTCAATTCACCCATTTAAAGTGTATAATCCAATAGTTTAGGTCAGCAGCCATGCAATCATCACCACGGTCAACTTTACATTACATCACCTCAGAAAGAAATCCCATACCCATCAGCCATTACTGCACATTTCCCCCAAACTTCCCCAGCCCGGGACAATTCCTAAGCTACTGTCTGTCTCTACGGATTTGTCCATTCTGGCATGTCACAGAAATGGAATCGTACAATATGTGGGGTTTTCTGTGTGTCTGACTTCTTTCACTTAGCCTGTTTTCAAGCTTCATCCATGCTGCTCTTCTGTCAATGATTCGTTGCTTTAACGGCCGAACAACATACCATCGTATGTGCATACACATTTTATTTATCTGTTCAGTAGTCGATGAACATTTGGGTTGTTTCCACTTTGGGGCTATTATAAACAATGTTGCTACAAACATTTGTGCACAAGCTTCTGTGTGAACATGTTTTATTTCTTTTAGAGATACACCTTGGAGTAGAATTGGCGAGTGTGTCTGGTTTTTGCGGTAAAAAATATCAGGACGTATTTCTTTTTTTTTTTTTTTTTAAGTTTGTCTATTTATTTTGAGAGAGGAGGAGAGTGTCCGCGGGAGAGGGGCAGGGAGAAAGTAAGAATCCCAAGTAGGCTCTGTGCAGTCAGTGCAAGAGCCCCACGTGTGGCTCAGTCTCCCGAATCGTGAGATCGTGACCTGAGCGGAAATCAAGAGTTAGATGCTTAACCGACTGAGCCACTCAGGCACCCCTCGGTACATATGTATTTAAATGTTTATTTATTTTTGAGGGGGGGAGGGGCAGAAAGAGAGGGGACAGAATCTGAAGGAGACTCCATGCTGTCAGCACAGAGGCCAACGCAGGGCTCGAACTCGTGGACTGTGAGACCGTGACCTGAAGTCAGACACTTAACGGACTGAGCCACCCGGGCTTCCCTGTACGTATCTCCTACACTGAGTGGTGGATATAGGAGTATCTTTTGTGTTGTGATTATATTTTCCGTATATTTTATAAATATTCTTTCGTATCTCCTCAATGCTTCTGAAAACTGAAAATAACCTGAAACAGACGCAGTATTGGTCAATGGCCTGGTCCTCACGTTTCCTTCCCACTGAACAGTCTGGGCCGGCCGGTGAGGTGCGGGAGCCCCTCGATTTGCTGACCGACCAGCACTTCCACTTCTGCCGCCTGAGGGCTCAGAGGGGGAGCCGCTCTCCAGCCCAGCGCCCAGGGGGTGGATGTCTCTTGCTCTTGTTTTTGCCTCATTCCTTCCGTGAATGACTAGACATCGGCCCCATCACGTACAGCCAGCTGTTGACAGGGCCGGCCATGACATTATCGGAGGGGAAGGACTCTCATAACCCTTCCTGCAGCGGAGACACTGCGGCTTGTCTCCATTCAGCCCATTTTCAATTCCAAACCCAGTGTTAAGTGTCTCCAGGACCTATTATTTGTGCTGTGGAATGCGATGTCTATTGAAGCTGGATCTGCAGGAAAGCTCCTTGGTTGGGGCTCATCTGTACTGCCCTTCTTAGAGATGTCTCTCCATCCGCCCCAGTTGTATTTCGTCTCCACGCCCTCGCTGGTTCCCCTCTCAGGGGCCTGGTTCACTGTCTCAGCTCACTCCTGTTCCTCACTCACACTTCATCTCCCGATTCCTCCTTTCTTCTCTCTGCTTGCCCACCAGCCCTGTTTGGGGCAGTGTGAAAGAGCTGTGCCTTTACAGGATGGGTCCACCGCGAACCATCACAGAGCCCTCTGGCCGCCATGGGGACACGTATGGAATGGTGAGAGGCCTGAGAAAATTGAAACTTAAAAGCTTAAGTTACGGGAAACTGAAACCTAACCAAGCCTAACCAGCTTGTTCCGCCTCTGTACAATTGCTTGGCGCGCCCATGTATTCCTGATCAATCATTGTGATACCCGTACCCCCGGTTGTGGTCTGACCTAAAGGCAGGAACCAATCGAATACTGTTAAGTGTCCAACTTTAAACACCAACCAATCGCAGCTCTGTAACTGTGGAAAATTCCTGATTTCCCCATGACTTGTTTGTACCTGTCTATAAAAGGGGTGTAAAAACCTCTCTCAGGGCCTCTTGGCGTCACCGGCAACGGGGGCACAGAGGTCCAGGTTCGAACCTGCAATAAATGACCCTTGCTGCTTAGCTTTGACTCTGGACTCTGGTGGTTCGTTTTTGGGGGTCTCTTAGACTCTGGGCGTTTCAATGGCACGTATTCAAGTGGGGAGTTTATCATCACGAGAGAACTGCGGCAGATTTTCCAAAGCACATCCATTATCTGGATAACTGGCCTCACTTTCCACTTTGCTTTAGCCGCAAAGATGGGCTCTTCCCTTAACATTTACCGTAAGCTAGCCTTTGAAAGGAATCAGGAACGCACTACATTAAGTTTGGGGACAGATGTTTAACAAGCGAGCACCTGAAAATTTGGTCGGTAAAAGAAGGGACGTACCTGTGTTTGTAGTCCTTTAAGACTCTGTTAGTGTAAAAGGTGGCAGCCTCATTCATCTCCTTGACATAAGGACCGGGTTTGGGGGACTGGGCAGAACAGGACCATCACCCCAGCATAGAAGAAAAAAAAACAGGATAAGAAAGAAAATGTCTTAAGGATGAAGAAAAGCCATGGAAAGTTGGAGACAAACATTTTGTTCTGTAAGGGTAAGTGAGACACTTCCACATCTCCTAGCACAAAGCACCGAACTGCAACCAGGGTAAGAGAGAGCTGGTGCGTTCACCCCGAGAGGAATCTCCTGGGGTGTAGCGGACAGGAAGGAGCCCGAAGGTAGCCCAAAGTTCTCCTAAACACTCCAAAAAATGACAGGTGCAGGGGCCAGACTCACCACAGCTATCCACCCAAGGGCAGGGATGCTTTCGCTGACGGCCGAGAGATGATTAAACATTTTACTCCCCCGGTTTCTCTCTCTGAAAGTTTGGATTTCCTGGATCTTTTCTGAGATTGGTTTCAGAAGCGCAGCGACATCATTCTGCAAGCAAACATTGAACATTGTCACTAAAGAGCAGGGCAGAAGTTCAGGTCTCCAGGCTGGCCTCAGCAGGAGTACTTGCCATTGGTCAGGGGCTTTCAGACCAGAACAGAGGGCTGTTGTTACCGTAATACTATGTTTTCATTCTTTGAAGTGTGAAAATTGTACATATTTTTAACATTATGAACGCCGTCTCCTGAGACATGGAAGAAACCCAGCATATGATACAGCGCCTGTTTTAGAGTGCAGCATGAACAAGGAAATTGAGTGTGGTCAGTTTAATTTCGAAATGGAATGTATAGGCCACACACGTTGGAATAACACAGGTCTAAAATCCCGGTGGGTGATGGGGGCGCTTGGGTGGCTCAGTCGGTGGAGCATCTGACTCTTGGTTTTGGCTCAGGTCATGATCCCAGGGTCGTGGGATCGAGCCCCATGTTGGGCTCTGCACTGAGCGAAAAAAAAAAAAAAAAAAAAAAGATGAAAATAAAATCTGGGGTGGGGGGAGACATTAGCAAAAAGGTATCTTCTTGCTCCTGTGGGAATAGATGCGAGGGAGGGTCTTGGTTTCACCAGTTACCGTAATCCACGTGAAAAAGTGGAGATCTTCCACGGTGGCTCTTTTTTAAAAAAATGTGATGGCTTACAATATTTACGGTTACCTTAGTCTGGTTTGGCTTTCTACGTTGTGCCTCGTGAACCTGGCCAACAACTACTGGTTACTCTCACTTGTGATTAATTCAACAACTGACTTCTCTAGTCATGCAGAAAACGACTTTCAAAATTATGTGAGCGGGTTATGAAGTATCACAGACACAGGGGCCTATACTCCCTCCCCATCCACCCCTGGAGCAGTCTCTTCTCTTTGGTTTTGAAGTAGATACAAGATTACCAGTTTGTTTTTTTTGTTTTGTTTTGTTTTGTTTTTCATGTGTTCCAAAGAACTAGAAACAGCTTGTACTCCGGCAATATTTTACTAAATGGTGTTTGCAGAATGTTAAATGGAAAGGCCCCGAAAGCTCTTTCATTTCTTTTACTGAGACTTCAGAGCAAAGGTTCTCAACCTTGGCCACACATTGAAATGATACGGGAGCTTTGAAAAACAGAGGGCTGGGTCCCACCCTGAAAGACTGTGATTTCACTGGTCTGGAGGTGGTCTGGGGTAGGGGTGTGGGGGGAGGGGGTTGCAAATGCTCCCCAGGGGCAGATTTTAATCACTGCTACAGTGATGGCTTAGCACCCCAAAGGGCAGTTGTTCCTGCCAGGGACGGCAGACCGGTTGGGGAAGAAGCCACAGTCGGCCACAGCAGCTTCCAGACCTCACTTCTCCTTCTTGACCCTTTTATATACCCTTCCCTACAAGAAACGTATGTTAAGAGCTGACACTGGTTCGAATCTCAGCTCTGCCACTTACTACCGATGCGGCCTTGAGCAAATGACTTAATCTGAGCTTTGGTCTCCTCATCTGTAATTCAGAGATAATACCTACAGCCTGTAGACTACAGGACATACAGCATTTCAAGCTTGCTTTCATTTCATTTCATTTCATTTCATTTCATTTCAAGATTTACTCTTATGTAATTAGCTCAGTGAGGAAGTAAAAGGGATGTCCTCTAGCATATGTAATACTCATTTGCTTCAAGTAAGTGTCTGTGCATTTAAGATAAGAGAGGCTCCAAATAAATATCCACCTAGGTTAATAGGATTTTAGGATTACAGGAGTCCAAACTGGGTCATCTAGTTCAGGTTCTGATAGAACCGTCTGAGTAGGTCATGATCAGTGTTTTAAAAAGTAACTGAAACAGAAGAAAAAGTATCAGAGGGCATTCACATGTATTTCATGTGGGTGGGTGCGTCCCAAACATTTGTTTCAGTTACCCAGTGCCTGTGCGTGTACATGTGTGTGTACAATGTATTTCTCATCATGAATCTCAGTCTAAAATTTTAAGAAGTGTGGATGGAATCCAGTTCTCCCATTTCACATAATTAGGAGACAAGATCAGCTAGCCAGTGTTAGTAGAGCTGGGGCTAGAACCCAGGTCTTCTGGGAGGCCCTGAAACAACTTTCTGCATCCGGTGCTCAGAAAAATACAGTTAGCTCTCCACGCACAAGTTTCCTCCCTGCCAGCAAGAGTAGGGGAAGGTATTGTGAAGAGATTAAGGGCTCAGATCTGGAAAGAGACCACCTGGGTTCAAGTCCTTGCTCCCCAGTGTACTAAACCCCAGGCCATTCCTCAGACTACCAAATGTGTCTATGATTCCATGACCTCATCTGCAAAATAGTGTTGATAATGGTACCCACTTGACTGGACTGTTAGGAGGAGTGAATGAGAGGAAGCTGTCTGTACTCGGTATAGAGTCAGGTGCACTGGGGTGCTCCGCAAGCAGGGCGTGATCTCAAGGTCTCTGCCAGGGAAGCCTCCAATTACCCACATTCACCGCCCAGTTCCCTCTTATCACTTGTATGCAAGCACAAGAAGAGAGATTTCCTAGTTGGGATATGCAAATGGACAGAGGCATGCTTTTTGTTTTGTTTTGTTTTGTTTTGTTTTGTGTTGTTTTGTTTTGTTTTTGACACCTTGATTTAGGACTTCCAGGCTCCAGAACTGTGAGAAAGTAAATGTCTGTTGTTTAAGCCCCCCAGTCTGTGGTACTTCCTTTTGGCACCTGTAGAAAAATAACCTAAGGGCGTGATGGCTTTATAGGAGAAGCAAACACCTCCAAACGCCCAACAACTCCCAAATCAACCTCTGAATAAAACAGTCACCCCCACCAAATACTCCTTGCCTCAAAACTCCATGCCTCTTCCATGTTTGTTTGTTAATGGCAGCCAAAAGTCAGGTTTAAATGCTCTCCCTGGAATTTCACTATTTGTTTATTTAAAAAAAAAAACTTTTTTAAATTAAGTAAATACTACCCACGATGTGGGGCTTGAACTCACAACCTCAGAATCAAGAGTCGCATCTTCTATAGACAGAGCCAGTCAGGCACCCCTGGAATTTCACTCTTTAGAAGGGAAACATTGCCCTCTTTCAGGGGTTCTTTTTAGTCCAAATCCTACATCAGATCCAAGGTGTGTTATAGGTATTTCTAGAAGGCAGCTGATTTTTGCTTATGGCAAAACTACTAAAAAGCATCCTAATTTCCTCCAACAATTTGCTAAGCTGTAATATTCTTGATGCAGTGACATTTCTGAGAAAGGCCAGAATATCTGAATTGTTGGTGATATCTGGCCTATTGCCCCAAGGGGAAAAATAACCAGAAACACTGTATTTACAATGTTAGATAGATTTATTAAGGCCATCTTCATTTATCTCTAACTTCCCAAGAACAAACTCTAAAGTCTGAGGAGACAGAAAGATATTATACATTGGTTATGTGATGAAAGCATCATAAAGATTGAGAAAAGTTTCCTTTTGCCTTGGTTTGGCAATTGCACAAAGAACTGTCCTCATTAAGATAGACATAGAGAGAGAGAGATGAGGAGATCAGATGAGAGAGAGGAAGGAATAGATGAAGGAGGAAGAAGAAGGGAGAAAAGAGAGAAACAGAAGAAAAGAACGAAAAAGAAAGAACAAGATAGAAGGAAGGAGAACCAAAACAAGATGCAAAAATAAAACAGCAACAAGACAAAAAGCCCCAGCCCAGAAAGAAACAAAGACAGAAAACGAAAAAAAAAAAGGAAGAAGAAAAGAAGACCGCTCAGAGAACTAAGTAAAACAACTATTTGCATAACCTTAATAAACACTATAGCTTTTATTCGGTGCCAGATTTCTCCTGTACTGCAAGCTAGGCTAACACTCTCCAGCTCATCCTGAACGTTCACAGCTGGAATCAAAAACAGAGAACGTTAGGGTTATGGTGTGATTTCCATCAAGGCTGACTGTGTAGGGATGTCAGATGAAAGGCAAATGGGAGAGAGGCTTTCAGTTACAAGTATTTCCACCTGTTAAGTACTGAGCAGGTACTAGGCGTACTCAATAAATACAGGCTGAAAGGCACATGTCAATGAACACTACAAAAGGGCTTTCCACTCGTAGAAGGGGATACATTTAGGAGGTGTCCTGGGTTGTTTCAATGGATGCATTGGTGATGGCTCCTCAGACCGCATCTAGCTTTAGGCTGACTTGGGATTGGCCAGTTGTACCCAGGTCTCATTCAGATGACTTCCTTCCTTCCTTCCTTCCTCCCTCCCTCCCTCCCTCCCTCCCTCCCTTCCTCCCTCCCTCCCTCCCTCCCTCCCTTCCTTCCTTTCCTTCCTTCCTTTCCTTCCTTCCTTTTCTTTCTTTCTTTCTCTCTCTTTCTCTTCCTTCCTTCCTTCCTTTCCTTCCTTCCTTCCTTCCTTCCTTCCTTCCTTCCTTCCTTCCTTCCTTCCTTCCTTTTCTTTCTTTCTTTCTTTCTCTCTCTCTTTCTCTTCCTTCCTTCCTTTCCTTCCTTCCTTTTCTTTCTTTCTCTCTCTTTCTCTTCCTTCCTTCCTTCCTTTCCTTCCTTCCTTCCTTCCTTTTCTTTCTTTCTTTCTCTTCCTTCCTTCCTTCCTTCCTTCCTTCCTCCTTCCTTCCTTTTCTTTCTTTCTCTCCCTTCCTTCCTTCCTTCCTTCCTTCCTCCCTCCCTCCCTTCCTCTCTCTCTCTTTCTCTCTCTCTCTCTCTCTCTCCCTTCCTTTCCTTCCTTCCTCCTTCCTTCCTTCCTTCTCCCTTCCTTCCTCCTTCCTTCCTTCCTTCCTTCCTTCCTTCCTTCCTTCTTTCTTTCAAAAAATTTTTTAAATCTTTATTTATTTTTGAGAGACAGAGTGTGAGCAGGGGAGGAGCAGAGAGAGCGGGAGACACAGAATCTGAAGCAGGCTCCAGGCTCTGGGCTGTCAGCACAGAGCCTGACGCAGGGCTTGAATTCATGGACCGTGAGATCATGACCTGAGCCAAAGTCAGACGCTCAACAGACTGAGCCACCCAGGTGCCCCAGATTACTTTCTTTAAACTCAGGTTTCTATTACTCTGAGAGACCTTTCCTTGGAAGAAAACCATTTTGCAAGGTTCAAATGAAGGGTTAACTGGAAAATCTTCTCTTCCCCTTCCCCCAGTTTCTGTGGGCTTTAACAGAAGGAGAAAATGACCAAAATGGAGGAGAGAGAGAGACATCAGCTGACTGTTAGTTTCAGGAAATGTTCTACAGGACTGTCTCAGCTTGATGGGACTGTGCTTTGGAGAGTATTTCAGGACTCGGTGTCTTTATGACCCTAGTTTCTGCCTTGAAGTTGAAGAATTGAGATCCAGTATCATCAACTTCATCTCAGCTTAGTTCCAGAAATAATTGTTTTGCAGAAAGTAAAATTAAAGAGCTTTATCAGCAAGCTCTGTAGAAACTTTACCCAAAAAGGAAAACCAAATTTCCACTCACGCTATTTTGTGAGAAATGGAACAGACTCCCTGGACTTTGACCTCAGAGATGTGTCACTGAGTGGAAGGAAATAAGCCTATTCCTGGAATCCAGGGTTTTCATGGGGTCCTCTTCACCAGGTAGAGAACGGATCAATCTACCGCTACTCCTTTTTAAATAATTTGTTTTTTTCTGGTTATAAAATTAACATACACTCTCTGTGAAACGCTGGGAAAAAAAACAGATGGGAAGACGTCGGTGAACAATAAACATGCTTAATTCCGCCACGTGAAAAAAAAGCCCTACTTGAATGTTTTATTTTTTTTTCTGGCACATAGACTTAGTAGAGCTCTCTTGAAAAAGAACAATAATTACTTTAAAAATATTGGCCATTAAGACCGTAAAGAATGGTCCTAAGAGTGGGATTCCAGCAGTTTCAATGAAAATAAGCAAGGACACAAATAAAATCCCATCAATACATTCTTGGCAAGTACTGTGAGAATTCTGTAATTGTAGAAAGGATGTTCTAAATGTAAATACTACAAAAGCATTACTATCACAATGCAGACAAGCTCAACAGCATTAAAGAAAGTATTTGATTTTAAATATCTGAATCCTACTTACATTTAAAATTCTAAGAAAACTTACATCAAACAGGAATGCTTAGCCAAGCATGCCACCAAGTATCAATCATTATTACCTTGGCTAATGTGTTTTTGTGCAAAGTTTTACCAATTGATTCCACTTAGGTGCATGTGTGAACATGTGCATGAATTATAGCACAAAAGACATATGGAAACATACACATCAAAGAGTTAACATTAAAATTTTTCTTATTCAATCTTGTAGGTTTATTCATATATTTTAAATTTTCTTTGTTGAAAAAATTTTTAAAAAATGTGTATTTATTTTTGAGACCGAGAGAGACAGAGCATGAACAGGGGAGGGGCAGAGAGAGAGGGAGACACAGAATCGGAAGCAGGCTCCAGGCTCTGAGCTGTCAGCACAGCACAGAGCCCGATGTGGGGCTCGAACTCACGGACCGTGAGATCATGACCTGAGCCGAAGTAGGATGCCTAACCGACTGAGCCACCCAGGTGCCCCTTCATATATTTTGAATTTTCTAATCTGTACACCCATTTATTCTGTTATTAGGGGAAAAGTTTTAAAACATACTAACCAGTTCTGTACCTTCAGTGGTAGAAAAGAATTTAATGGGTGCTATTAAACTTACATGTATCAAAAAAGATTAAGCCTCTTCCTTACCATGAGGTAAGTCGTTTCAGGAAACCATCTTCAGAAATTATCAGAATGAGCTATTCAGTTGAAGAATACTTATAGCATTTTCTCAGGCAAAGGTTACCCAAATCGGGAACAGTATTTGTTTCTAAAAATATGTTATTTGGGCACGTTTTAATAAAGGAAGCAATTGTTTTCACCATTTTAAGTTAGGAGCAAATATTTTTTATCAGAAACATTAATTTGAGTTCACTCACTTTGGTGCAGTTGTAGACACTTCCCTAGGCTAGTTTCCCTTAATGTTCCTGTTACATAAAAATTTTCCACTGTCCAGGAACATTTTGGAGGTTTGAGAATATGCCTCATGGAAATACTTTCAGAAACACTGGTACAGTTAAGACAACTTGGAAATTGAAAACAATTGCAAAACTGTCACAGAAGTCAATCTAAATAAACGAAACTTACTGAGCACTGCAAACATACATGATATTGTAGTAGTTGTCATTATCTTGCATCGTGACAGTTTTCATAGAAGATATTTTTTATGTTCATAAGGATTTACATTCCATATCTTATTTCAGCGTTTGCTAAACTCTCCTAAAAAATACACTTAAGCATCCTCGGCTTTTGCTTATATTCCTTAAAAATCATTTAAAAATTTTTTTACTTGTTTTTTTTTTTTTTTTTTGAGAGGGGGCAAGGAGGGGCAGAGGGAGAAGGAGAGAAAGACTCCCAAGCAGCCTGCACGCACCCAGTGTGGAGCCAGACGCAGGGCTTGATCTCATGAACCGTGAGACCACAACCTGAGCTGAAATCGAGAGTCAGACGCTTAACCGACTGAGCCACCCAGGCACCCCTAAAAATAATTTTTAAAGAGTAAAACCATGGAGACTTGGGCTCCTTGGGGAATGAATTGCTTTGGAGAGTTGCACTGTCCTGATACCCAAGAGAGAAGCTCCTAACACAAAAACTCCTGCTTAATTTTTTAAAGTTTATTTATTTATTCAGGGAGAGAGAGAGAAAGAGACGGAGCGAGAGAGCTCCTACTTAAATTTTTAATGCAAATCTTTCAACAACCCATTATACTCATCAGCACTTTTTCTTTCAGCAATTTTTAAAAAACAAACCAGGGGCGCCTGGGTGGCGCAGTCGGTTGAGCGTCTGACTTCAGCCAGGTCACGATCTCGCGGTCCGTGAGTTCGAGCCCCGCGTCGGGCTCTGGGCTGATGGCTCAGAGCCTGGAGCCTGTTTCCGGTTCTGTGTCTCCCTCTCTCTCTGCCCCTCCCCCGTTCATGCTCTGTCTCTCTCTGTCCCAAAAATAAATAAACATTGAAAAAAAAAATTTAAAAAATAAAAAAAATAAAGGTAGAACCGTGCGCTTGCAGTTACAAATCGGGCAGTTTTAAAATTGAAACATAGTTGACATATACGATTCTATTAGTTTCAGGTGTATAATTAATGGTTTCATACTAGTCTGCAAATCGGGCAGTTTTAAAATTGAAACATAGTTGACATATACGATTATATTAGTTTCAGGTTGGTTTCATACTAGTCTGGCTCATATCCACCAGCACATGCAGTTACAAAATATGTTTTCTCCTGGTGCCAAGTTTTAAGGTTTACTCTCTTAGCCACATTCGCATATGCAGTACAGTATTATTAACTCTAGTCACCATGCTGTATGTTACATCCCCACAGCTTCTTTCTTTTATACCTGGAAGTGTGTACCTTTTAATCCCCTTCACCCACTTCGCCCACCTCATTCTCCACCCCTGACCCCTGGCAACGACCAATCTGTCCTCTCTATCTATGAGCTTGGTGGTTTTTGTTTTCAGTTCTATCAGTTTGGTTTTTTTTTTTTTTTTTTTTTTTTGATTCCACCTATAAGTGAGATCATATGGTATTTGTCATTCTCTGATTTATTTCACTTAGCATATGCCCTCAAGGTCCATGCATGTTGTCGCAGATTACAAGATTTCATTCTTGTTTATGGCTGAATAATATTCCATTGTACATGTATCCCAGTTCGTCCATCCATCCTGATTGATACTCAGGCTGTTTCCAAGTCTTGACTATTGTAAATAATGCCACAACGGACACGGGGTGCAGATACCTCCTCAAGTTAGTGTTTTTGTTTCCTTTGGAAAAACATCCAGTAATGGGATTACTGGATCATATGATAATTCTAGTTTTGATTTTTTTCCCACACACGCATTTAAAAAAATGTTTATTATTTTGAGAGAGAGAGAGAGCGAGCGAGCCTGACCGGGGGAGGGGCAGAGAGAGAGAGAGAGAGGGAGACACAGAATTGGAAGCAGGCTCCAGGCTCTGAGCAGGGGCTCGCACTCATGGACTGATAAATCATGACCTGAGCCGAAGTCGGATGCTTAACTGACGAAACCACCCAGGGGCCCCTATTTTTTTAATTTTTGGGGGAACCTGTTCAGTGGCTGCACCAATTTACATTCCCACAAATTGGGCATTTTTAACGTAAAATCTTTTCTGCAAAAGCATTCAGCAAACCACAGGCTAAAGAGCCTTCTCCAAATAAATGTTTTAATTGTTCAGATAATACTACAAATAATAATTTGCACTGTTGCTACCGACACATTGTAAGTTATATGTTTTAACATTCAAAGCCTTATTTAGGATTTCACGGCCACTGACACTGAGCAGTAGACACTTTGTCAGTCCCCACTTATATTTTTGTCTTTGCCACTGTTCACAGGGATGAGCCTTATCTCTCATCATTTCTAGTTTTTGTTGTGTACTACCAAAACCTACAATTGATTCATCAGAACAAGAACACAGTTCTGCTGACATGATATGTGGACCACAATTTTCTCTAAGCTCTCAATGTTTGACATGTCTCAGAAGAGTAGGTATGAGATATAAAAAGTCAAGTTCAACGAAAATCAAAATGTTTACACAATGACCCACAACAATTTGTGTCCTTATAACACCTCATATCCTGAATCTTGCTGCAACAATGGGAGTCAGAAGATGGAAACAACAACAACAACAACCCTGTAACATTAACTGTTCTCTCAGGTTGAGATTTATTGTTTTCATTATAGTTGTTCTGATAGGTAGAGTCTTTCACCGGTAGTACAAAAAGAGAATAGTCCAGACAGAGAAAACACATCTTTTGTATTCACGCATGGGTGTGCAGGCTAACAAATTAAGTTGAAAATCAACAACTTAACCTGGTTACCCACAGAGAGCACAAGAGAGGAGACTGGGTGGCCGAGAAGAATCTTATCTTGCACTTTGTTATGTTTTCAGCTTATTTTATGGGTCCAGCTGAGAAGATATCAACTCTGACCCCATCTGGGGAGGTATCACCTGGCATCTAAGAGTGATGAATTTTGTAACGATCTATAATTTTACTTTATGGGATACTGAACACTAGAGAGGAGCAGCAGGTCTCATTTTGTGCTTTACTCAAACGCACAGGGACTTCACTAACAATCTCTACGGGCATAAATTGGAGAACACTGCCAAAACTGTCCAGATTCACCAGCTTTACAAAATCTACAACAATATATACTATGATCAGAAATTAGTTCTCTGCAAATGCAAAAAACAAAAACCAAAAACCAAAAAACACACAACTGAACTGCCATTAATCTTTTTTTTCCTATTAACATTTGTTGAGCACTAACTGTATGCCAAGCACCATACAGTCACTTGTGTCTACTTTCTAATGATAAATCTCAGTTTATTTTTTTTATTTTTGATAAATCTGTTTATTTTTTTAAATTTTTTTTGATAAATCTCAGTTTATTTTTTTAAATTTTTGCTAAATGTGTTTATTTTTTTAATTTTTTTGATAAAATCTCAGTTTATTTTTTTTAATTTTTTTGATAAATCTGTTTATTTTTTTAAATTTTTTTGGATAAATCTCAGTTTATTTTTTTAAATTTTTGCTAAATCTCAGTTTATTTTTTTTTAATTTTTTTGATAAATCTGTTTATTTTAATTTTTTTTGATAAATCTGTTTATTTTTTTAAATTTTTTGATAAATCTGTTTATTTTTTTAATTTTTTGATAAATCTCAGTTGATTTTAATTTTTTTGATAAATCTCAGTTTATTTTTTAAATTTTTTTGATAAATCTCTTTATTTTTTAAAATTTTTTTGATAAATCTGTTTATTTTTTTAATTTTTTTGATAAATCTGTTTATTTTTTTAATTTTTTTTGATAAATCTTTATTTTTTTATTTTTTTGATAAATCTGTTTGTTTTTTTTTAATTTTTTTTTTTTTTGAAAAATCTCAGTTTAAACTATCAAAGCATCATTTGAAAAATCCCAGCCTAGTCAACTGGATTTACCGGGTTATTATCTTCCCCCTCAATAAGCGGCCCATGGTAGAGGCACGGCTAGATCTCCCTGAGTTTCATTTATGCAGAATATTGCTGAGATGACCCAAATCTATAGTTTCCCTTCCAAACTCAGGAGATAAGAAAAATTTCAACAACTATCCTGTGAGTCTTAAGTCACATGGTAGGTGAACCATTACTGTCTCAAGCTACTAATGCTTAGCTCCAATAATCCTTAATTAGAAACTTGCTTTTTCTTTTAAGGTTAGCACAATCTCCATGAGATTCCACTGTCCGATTTTATCAAGCACAATGCTTCCCACTGGGCATCCAGTTTGGTGAACAGCTCAGCACAAATAGTGCTTCCTGGTCAACGGAGTTTGGTATCCCCCTTTTGGTGAGTCATGATTCACCTCAGAATACTGCTAGAGAAGTACGAAAGAAACCTATTTAACTTTGTTTAACCTGATGTTTCCACAGTTTTTTGTTTTCGCCCACGGAACCTTTTCTCTTCCCCACCCCTGGTTTTCTAGGGAACTGATACTCTGTGGGACAGAGCGTGGGAAATGCGGTTCCAGGGAGTCCGTGGGGGCGGCTGCAGGAACTCCCAGAAGTCTGTAGGGCTGCTCATTGGGTATCCATCATTCCCCTCCTCTCCACTTGGTCTTGCTCATTACCACTGAGATACTTCCAAGGGCATTTAATGGAGGTAAAGAAGTCTCTAGTCCCCCTCCAACACCCACACCCACACCCACACCCACACTGGGAGGGCTGTTGGCACAGCCCGCCCCCCTCTGCACTGAGATTCTGTCTTCTACTGCCATCCCCTCTGCCAGTCCTTCTCTGACTCGCCTGGCGCCCACCTCTAATCACGCCCACCATTTGCAGCTCCAGTCTTTCCTCTCCCTTCTCCTTAGCGTCTTTGTTTTCTTTTTTTTTCTCTTGCAGACCGAACCCTGGGTGGAAAGGCAGACTCCCTAGAAAACACAGCATTCTTTTCCTTCTGCAGAGCAAACTGATGGCTAATGACATTTGCCTTTGGTCCTTCCAGGTCTTGTGCTGTCTCTTCTCCCTGGGCTGCCCCATGGCCATGGGATGCTTCTTGGTATCCAAGAGGGATTTCTGGCTGCTTCCAGCTGCAGAGAAGTTTCCTGATTTAAGGTTTCCTTATGTTGTAGATCTCATGGGCTCAGTCTTCTCTGTGCTTATAGATTCCTGTGCCTGGTGTTTCACACTGACTTCTAAGGGGAAGTGCGGCTAACAGGGTGTGTGAAGCTAGCACAAAACGTGATATACACCCAGAACGACTTTCTATGAGGTATGTGCAGGAAGACCATCTTTGATCTTTGACTCAGTTATTAGACATAAGGCCTACTGCTCTTGACTATGTAGTAAAATGGAGATGATTGTATTCATTATGCCTCTAAAGAGAGTCATCTTGTTACCTGTTTGTTTCTTCATTTATCCAACAAATATATGCCAAGGGCCATCTATGTGCCAGGGCCGGTCAGAGGTGCTGGGGTAGGGCACCCCAATACAGACAGTTTGCAGCAGCAAACGATACAGCGACTCTTACGTCCCTGCCCTCTTTTGTTCGAGCGAGGTGGGGAAGGAATTGGCTCATACGGGTTTGGAGGTGGGCAAGTCCCAAGATCTGCAGGGTGAGCTGGCAAGCCAGAGACCCAGAGCTGACGGCAGAGCTCCAGTCTGAAGGCCGGCAGGCTTGAGACACAGGAAGAACTGGTGTTAAGTTTGAGTCCAAAAGCAGAAAGAAAGCTGATGTCCCAGTTTGAAGGCAGTCAGACAGGAGGAATTCTCCCTTACCCAGGGGAGGGTCAGGCTTTTTGTTCTATTTGAGCCTTCAACTCATCAGATGGGGCCACCCACATTAGGGTGCTTTATTTATTCAACCTACTGATTTAAGTGCTAATCTCATCCAAAAACATCCTCACAGAAACAGCTAGAATAACGTTTGACCAAATATCTGGGCACCCCAATGGCCTAGTGAGGCTGACGTATAAAGTTACCCATGACAACAGGAGACAGAGTACACTCTGCGGGGAGCAGATTTCTGATTAAGGATGATTGGAGCCGGGTATCAATAAGAACAAAGAATAATAAATAACTAAATTATATAGTATGTTAGGTGTTAAAAGCCACTGGAAAAAAAGGTGGAGTCGAGTGAGGGGGATCAGAAATACATGTGGGGATGGGTTGCAATCTAAAATAGGATGACCAGAAGAGGTCTCATGAGGGAGGTGACATTTGAATAAATACTTGGAGGAGGGTATTAGCCGTGGGGCTGTCTGGGGGAAGCAGAAAGAGCTCTTCAAGAGGAAAAAACCATCACAGGGGTCTTGAGGCTGGAATGTGTCTCCAGGGTTCAAGGATCAGCCAGCAAGACCAGTGGAGCTGGAATGAGTTGGAGGAAGAGGTGGAAGAGGAAATGGTGGGGAGCAGGGGAACGAATCACATGGGCTGTCGACAGGACTCTGGCTCTTATCCTGAATGAAACAGAAATCGCCACAGAGTTTTCAGCACAGGAATGACATGATGTGATTTTCTTTTATAAGAATCATTCTGGCCGCTGCGCTGAGAATAGACTGGGGGAAGGGGGAGGGTAGAAGCAGGGAGATCGTATTTGAGACTTTGCAAGAATTTGGATGAGAGACAGAAGCAGCTGGGGCCAGCGTGACCGTAGCGGAGGCCGTGAGGAGATTCTGGACTGGACGTGGGCTATCTGAGCGCAGGAGGAGTTAAGAATAACTCCTTGGTTTTTGACCTGAGCAATTAGGATGGAGTTGTGGTCACCTGAGAAGCAGAAGTTGAAAAAGGAACAGATTTTAGGAGGAAGACCAGGAGTTCAGAGTTGACACACTCTTTAGTCTACCCTTAACCTTGCCTTCCCAAGGGCCACACTTCACTAAGATTGTCTGCAAAGCGGCTCCCGATGTCCTTAACTCCCCTCCTTGCTTCTAAGCTTGATTCCTTTCTGGTTTCCATGCTCGGGAGCACGTTCTCCCATCTCAATTCAGTGCAACACAGTGTATCATGTGTTGCTCCTCATACACAAGGATGGTGCCTTTGGCCCACAATCAGCAGGAGGTGAGCTCGGTGCCGTTTCTCTCCTGGTGATGGTTTGTGCTGAGTCATCCACTCTGGCCAGCAGCAAATGTCTGCGAGACAAGTCGCCTGGATAATGGGTACATCCCGGGGTTGGCGGTAAAATTTTTTTGTTAATTTCCCAGGTCAATTACTCATTCTATCCTGAAATTAGCTGGCCCACAGAGAGCTCAAACCTTTGGACTTAACTTCATCTGTGCCATATTTTAACTAATCAGAATAATGGATGGAGACATACTGTTTAATATGGTTGATCTGGGGTAGACCCGATCATGTCGTATGCGTGTCTGTGGGTGATCTAGCTTTCTTTCTTTCTTTCTCTCTCTTTTTTTTTTTTTTTTTTTTAAAGGCTTTACTTTCAGGTAATCTCTACACCCAACATGAGGCTCAAACTCACAATCCCGAGATCAAAAGTGGCACACTCTACCTAGTGAGCCGGTCAGGCGCCCCCTTGCTTGCATTTTTTATGCTAAATACAGTGCTTGTCACGTAACAGGTAAATGAATAAGTAAACACATTAATGTTGAAGTAATAAATAAAAATGAACCTTCTGAGAAGTGAGACGTGATCTGGATAGTAGAAATAAACTTATTTACTTACTATGGCAATAGTTTATCCTCTTTGATACACGTGTTGTTTTATTCATAAGTGAACACAACGATCAGGTATTTTCTTCTATGTTTTCTTCCTCTGTTTTCCTTCATAAGCTTTTCCTTGCATGGTATCCACCTTGATCTCATCAAGCTTTCTTGTTCCTATTATCTGTTAAAATATTTATAGAGCACCTACGATATGCCAGGTTTAATTCTAGGTATTTGGAATATATTAGTGAGAAAAAGAGAGACTTCCTCTACTGGGTTTGTAAGTGGTGAACGGACAGCAAATAATATACATGATAAACACATCTTACGTTGAAAAAAAGTAGAGCAATAAAAAGGGATGTAGGTGCTGGGGAGTTTTATTAACGTAAAAAGGCTTAGGTAAGAAGGTCTGGCTGACTGAAATATTTGACTATTTGGTGAATTCTGTTTATTCCAGCCAATCCTGTCACATGCTAGCAGCTGATCAGAGTGGAATATGGAATTTCAATGAGGAGAAAATAGGAATTGGAAAGGAATACAAGTTGCCCCCCCACTCCCACCCCAGAACTGGCTAACCTGGATTCAGCCACTCACAAAGCTAGAGTTCATTTTCAATTCCAGATAGTCTTGACCTTGGCATACAATACAGGATAATATGCTTGCTGCTGATTAGCATTACAGAATAAAATGTGCCAGGTACACTTTCTAGTACGTGCTTGACCACCTCTGTGTTACCAATCTTGATTTTTTTCTTGTAGGTACATTTTGTCAGCTCTGGGTCCTTCTGACTTCCAGTGCATAGCGTTACTTTATTAAATTAAATATACTCAGAGATTTTTTTTTTGGTGACCCCAAAATACAAAATTAAAATGTGAATACATGTACCCTACCACTGGGCAACATCATAAAAAGTTGGTAAATTTACAGGCAGGGAAAATATACAACTGTTTCCCATGGTTGGTTTTAGGAAATTTCTCTGAATTGCTAAGATGTACCTTTCCAACATCACACACTTGCATTGCTAAGTACAAAATACAATGCCTGCAAATGAAAGGCTGAAAGATCAAACTCTTTCCTTCCTTCTGGCACATTAGATGCTCCTTCCAGAACACAGAGAGATAGGCTGAGGCCAAGAGGAACTGACCTGGGCAGTCAATGGGATTTGTTCCTCATCATCAGGCCATGTTAGGAACCCCACACAAGTCTGTATAAGACCTTCAGTGGTGAACCTCATATGGGGATCAGTTTTGGGGTAGGGAGGACATGAATTGCCTACTATCAGTCAGGTACTATACTTTGCATTCTATATCTTAATTAAACACCACAAAACCTTGGAAAAATTAGCATTATTATTCCTGTTTTACAAATGAGGGGATAAGTTCAATACATACTTAGTGATATGCTCAAGGTCATCTGGACAGAACTGGGATATTGAATTCAGATATGTCTGCTTCTCAAAGCTTATGTTCTTAGGCATAACGAAGAAAGCATTGGCTTTGGAGCGGGGCACATCCTGGTTTAAACCACACCTTTCACACCCGTTGGGGCTAACTTCCCCTCTCTGAGCCCCAGAATCCTTCTAGGAAAGGAGTAATACTCATCTGTGACCAAATAAGATAACGTGTGTATAATGTCTGACACATACACATCACAGAGACCTAAAGATGGGACCTGTTGTTATTTTCACCATTATTCAAAGATTTTACTGATTGTATGTATGAATAAACAGTATGTCATTGATAGCCAAACAAAATGTATTGCTCAGTGAAACATCACTGGTAAGAGAACCGACAGCCCACAATTTGTAGTCACAAGGACGAGCTTTCAGCGCAGGCCGTCCTGGATGAGGTAGAAACTCAGGTCTTCTCTTCTGAGACTCCCAGACCACTTACTCGTGTACTCCTAGATACGACATAGGCTGAAGCACTGTGACAATGACTGGAGCACTGACGAACAGTCTTTGGGAGAGGCTGCCCAAGGTCAATGCCAGGTGGAATTGTATCACCTCTCATGTGTTGACACCATGCTGGATTCTGAGACCTCGCTCTTGCAGTTGCTACTGATTAGTCGTCACCGTATCACTGATTTTCTTTAAAGACAACTTCTCTTGTGGCCATCAGTTTTGTAAATTTTGGAACTCATATCCTTCCTAGACTTGCTGGTACAAGCGTTTTCCCGTTAGTAAGAGTGTGCCACAGGCAAGACACATGGCAGCCTCTAGTGGGAGAACGTTCTGTTTGCTACAGACCTGTCGGATATGAAGGGCAGCACAATGGAGTTGCCATGCACTGCAGGCACCAGAGTCAGTCTCGGATTTTAGTCTTTTTTTTTTAATTTTTTTTAACATTTTTATTTATTTTTGAGACAGAGAGCATGAACAGGGGAGAGTCAGAGAAAGAGGGAGACACAGAATCTGAAACAGGCTCCAGGCTCTGAGCTGTCAGCACAGAGCCTGACGTGGGGCTCGAACCCACAGACCACGAGATCATAACATGAGCTGAAGTCAGATGCTTAATGACTGAGCCACCCAGGCGCCCCTCGGATTTTAGTCTTAACTCTGCCTCTTACTGACCAAGAGAATAACATTCACCTCATAGAAGAGATGCGAAGCAACAGGTGTTCCATATTCATTAACGCCCTTCCTCCTTACGCTTCTGGAAGGTATACTTTGAGACCAACTGTGACAACTCAGAGGGCAAAGTCCAATGACTAACACAAACTACTACCTAGTGAGATGCCTCTGAGTGACTGATACTTCAGTGTCTACCTTGATAGATGCTGATTCTTGCTAATGACTTTGAAATTAAGTATTATTATCCCATTGTTTCAGCAGACAAAACTGAGGTTTGGGCACACTTACTAATTTATCTCTGAAGTTGGCCTTTATTATAAATGATTTTTTTTAAAAAAGGGGAATGGGAAATGGGAGGCAAACCATAAGAGACTCTTAAATACAGAGAACAAACTGAGGGTTGCTGGAAGGGAGGGGTGGGTGGCAGATGGGTTAAATGGGTGATGGGTATTTAGGAGGGCACTTTTCAGGATGAGTACTGGGTGTCATATGTAAGACATGGATCACTGGGTTCTACTCCTGAAGCCAAGACTACACAGTATGTTAACTAACTTGAATTTAAATAAAAAATAAAATAAAAAAGGGAATGAAATTCATTGAACAATTACTATTAATTGCATCAATGACCACATTCCCACCACCATGCTGTTACCAAAGGAGTAAGAAGGTCACACGAATGCACAGCTACAGCACGGTGAGATGTGGTCCATGAAGGAACTGGGGAGGACCTGGTCTGAGGTGGGTGGGGTCAGGTGGGACAATCCAGAGGGGCCAGCTTTGCTTGTTTTTTTTTTTTTCATGTTTATTTATTTTGAGAGAGAGAGAGAGCCTGAGAGCACGAGCTGGGTAGGGGCAGAGAGAGAGAGAGAGAGAGAGAGAGAATCCTGAGCAGGCTCTGTGCTGTCAGCATAAGAGCCCAATGTGGGGCTCGATCCCATGAACTGTGAGATCATGACCTGAGTTGAAACCAAGAGTCGACGCTCAACCGACAGAACCACCCAGGTGCCCGTTTGCTTGTTCTTTAAAACTGAGAAGAAATGTGCAGAGTTCTAAGCTGGGAGAACAGCAGGTAAAAATACACACACTCCTATAAAAAACAAAGACACAGAGGCATAAAAAGTCACAGTGTGCAGGAAACAATAAATTTTCCTGGAAGGCATGGAATGCAAATCCTGCGGGGAGTCGTGGGTGATGAGGCTGCCAAGCCAGACAAGGATCTGTACCTGGGGAGCCCCACGTGTGGTGCTGAGCAAGGCGGATTTTAGAGAGAACTCCCGGGAGGGTTTTAGGCAGAGCAGTGCCCCAACCGGAGACTGAGAGTAACCAGCCTGGTGGGGAGGAGAGACTTAGAGGAAGGCACGGGGGTGGGGCCAGCACCAAAGCAGAGGCAGCAAGGCCAGTAGGAGGTGTTTCTAAGGCATTGATGAGGGACTGACGAAGGCAGTGGCTAGGGTGACCATGAGAAGGGGCCGGATCTGAGAGGCATGTAGGACAAGAATGCCTTCTGTTTCTATTCTGCTGCCTCTTGAGGACCCAGCACACAGTAGGCACTCAATAATTGAGTGCTGAGTTGATGAATGAGGTAAAAATGAGAAGTGACAGCAGACAGAGACACAGAGGATGACTCCAAGACTCCCTGTCTAGAGGACACTATTAAAACTGCTGCTGCCTCCTGCTGATAAAGTCAAGGAAGCTGCTGGATTCCATGAGCAGATGGAGACGGCACCCTCCGTCCCCAGCAAATCATCTTTCAAGCCAAAGGCAACCGTAAGAACGTGGCGCACAAGGACTACCAAGCATGGGCTTTCTGCAGGATGCGGAATGAGAATTCAAGCTCTTGTCTGAGTCCTAAGTGGAAGAGTCACTTCAGCTGGCCTTTGGGTTGTGGTCACAGAGTCGATAAGAGAAAACACTTCTAGATTGCTAGCCTTTCATGATCCCATGTGGTGGTGTCTGGGATCCTTTTTAAGAAGTATTCCTATAGTGTTTTCATGATTTCCTTGGCCACGCTTGAATATTATGTTCTTTACCTAGGTTTCTTGCCTGAAGATAGTTAAATTATAAACACAAAATCCTGGAGTCCTACTTCCTATTATTTTGTCGGATTTTCCTATTTTATTGTTTCTTAGAACATGTTTGGTCACAAACATAGGGGGCTATTGTAATAGGAGGAATGTTTAGGTTCACGGAACTGCCCCATTTTCACTCCTTCATTCTTTGAGCAGTATGGCACGGTGGATGGTGGGAAGATGCACAGCTCACCCTCCCCCATTCCTTCTTTCCTTCTCACTCCTCATCCCCAGAAGCTCCTGCACTATGTGGGGACCCCACAGAGCCTGCCATGGAGGTGGTTTGAGGGCTACTTCAATAGAACGTTCTGGGAGTCTCTGGCTCCTGACAATGAAGGGAAGAGCATTTGAAACAGGAAAAGGAAGTTAAGACTGCAGAGACATGGTTGCCATATGGATTTTCCTTCCACAATCCATTTACTTTTTGGAAAAGAACAACCTTATTAGTAATTATTAGCCCCCATAGTTATCAATTAAGCCCTTTTTCAGGGTCAATGCAAATCAACCAAGAGCAATAAAGGGGCCGACAAGAAAGGAAGAAGAGTGGATGTGACGTGGGAGCCTGCATGACAGGAAAAGTATGCTGATATGGCAGCCAACAGGGTGATGCCCACACTCACCCCATTACACCCAGGGCCCAGCTCTCAGGACCGGGCTCTCAGGGTTAGCTCCCTTGCCATCTTGGGCCACAGTGTCACTGGCTACCAAACCTGGCTGGAGAAAGCTGGTGGCGCTGGGAACCGGAAGCTTGTGCTCTAGGCTGGTAAAAGCCCCACCGATCATTGCAGGTCTCTGGCAAGTTGTGTAACGGAACATCTGTGAGCTCTGGTGTCTCCATCTGTAGATGGAGTGTAACATTACTACCCACGCACTCCTGTGTGACATTATGGAAACTAACAGGTGATAAAAGAATCTCGAGATCCTCGAATTAAAAGGTTACTGGGAAATGTTCACACAAAATGCCATCGGTATTTATGCCATTTACATCAGGAGTTGGGGGAAAAACCCTCAGGACTGGGAAATCCGTTGATGTTACTATTTCTATTTTCCATTCTACTTATCTCAAATTCTCTGCCCGCTGAATCCCACCCCCCCCCCCAACTTCAAAAAGAAGTACTGTCCATTCTATATCTGCACTTTTATTGAAAGCAGAGAAATCAGACAATGGCATTTGAGTCTGGCATTTTGGGTTCATTTAGAAGAATCTTTATACTAGAAAATAAGACAGAATGATTTTCAAAGGCAGCGAAAGAAAATCATCTTCAGTTAAGGGCAGTTTGTGTCCAGAGAAGCAATGGGGATGTGGATCCTGGGACAATGACATAATCCTCCTTCTTCTGTACTAGGGAGAACTCCGGGCGTCTACAGGCAGCTGTTCAGTGGTCTCAAAACCATTTTGTTTATGGAGTTTCCTGACTCCAGACAATTCTACGGTGTGGTCACGGTCAGATTTCCTGGTCACGCACCTATGCGTTGCTTGTGCTGGACCCAGTTCCACATAGAGGTCCCCCAACACTTGACCGACACTCACAGCACACACCCTCAGCTCCATATGTATCCTGTTTGACTTTTCCATTTGTAAAACACCTGGGAACACGTTAGATCCAGATGAAAAGCAAGGTGTTTACAAACTAGTAAAGAAATACGATATTTATCCTGTCAGCTGAAATGAACGTGACAGATGTATTTTTGGTTAAAATTAAGATCCCGAGTCCTATCACGTTACTCCCGGCGATGTCGCCAGATGCACAGCGTGTGTCTAACAAAGACACACCCTATGGTCATTTGAGCCAGGCTGCGGGTTCCAACAATTCACGGCAGGGAGCTCGTGACAAGGGCCTGCCTGAGAGGGGGCCCCACCCACGAGTCGAACCCACTGGAGTAGACTCTTGAAAGCAGTGTAGAAAGGATTCTCTTCTATCTTGCCCTGCCCACAAACATCTTCGCTGTCAGGGAAGGGTTCTGGGAAGAAAACACATGGAGTCTTCGATTTGGGTCTACAAAAGTGGTTCTCATCTCGGAGCAGCAGACTAGACACGTCCCCAAGGACATAAATATGGGAACAGACCAGTTCTTCCCACTAGGCTCGCTGGGACTTTTCTTCCCACCAGATTTGCATAACTCCAAATAAGAGTGACTTGTGCGTGCACAGAGGGCACACAGGGGAGACACAGGAGAGAACCCACGGGGCTATTTTCTAGGGCAAGCTCTTCCTCTGGTTCTTTTCAGGGTCCCCTTGTCCATAGTTTATGAGCCCGGTCTACTTCTCTTACTGACCAATGAGCTGGTAAAAACAATACTGTTGGCAGTACAGGGAAAGATAACTGAACTGCCTTTAAGGCTGGCCTTCCTGAGGGCTTTGTGTCTAGTGACAGGACCTGGGCATGTGAGAAGGCTCTACCAAGGGGTCCTAGGGTTCCATGCAGGTTTGAATTTCCATCTTTCCACACCTCCCTTTATGGACTGGTATTTGCTTCTTTTGCACAGGTGCCTAATCCCAACTTTATCCCACTGTAATAATGATAGTCAAACTGGGTCCTTTATCGTTACCTCATCTGCACTCTGTAGAGCTAGTCTACCGTAGGTTACGTCTCCCTGGGGTGTGGCCACCTGCCCACCAATGAGGTCTTTCCTCCACATTGATATGCATTCCATGTGTACACATGACATCTTAGGAGTCACAGGGATTCTTATAGAGCTGTCCAGAAAAATTAGAAAGGAAACAATGGGGAGGGAAAAAAAAGAATGAAAGAAAACAGCTGTTTGTTATGTACCCTGGACTCTTGAGAAGGAATTTGGGGGATGGTAGCACCCACCCTCCCCATAAAATGATTTGAAATAGAAAAACAAGAAACAAAAAATACCATATAATAAGTTTCATAAATAATAAGTAAGTCAAACAAATAAAATTCACCAATTCGCAGCCTGAGTCCCATGTAAAGTTTTGCAATTGAAGAAGGAATGAGCAAAACAAACAAAGAAACAAAAAAAAACCCACCACCACCAACAACAAAAACCATGGACCTGGGGCTATCGACCTAAACATGTCCGAATGAGCTCATGACAACAGCTTCCAAAGAGAGAGAGAAGAAATAATTGTCACTATGAAGGAATCAGGAGGGATAGGAAGCTCAGCAAAACTTGCAAATTTATAGACAAATAAAAACACCAAGAGAAGAATTCGTGCAGCCCAGATGGTTAGTGTTACCATGACAAACCAGAACAACTGGCCCAAAGTATGGCTGCATCACACAGATAGTAACACTGGAACTGTCCCCGACAAGCCTAGTGTTAACCGCTGAATTATGCCTCCCCTAGATTTGTATGTTGAAATCCTCACCACAAGTACCTCAGAACATGACCATATCTGGAAGCAGGGGTGTTGCAGATGTAATTAGTTAAGATGAGGTCATGCCGGAGTAGGGTGGGCTCCTAACCCATTATGACTGGTGTCCTTACAAAAAGGGGAAATTTGGATAAGGAGGCACACACGCTGGGAGAGCACCATCTTGATTTTGGAGTTCTGGCCTCCACTACTGTCAGACAATAAATTTCTGTTGTGTAAGCCCTCAGTTTGTGGTCGTGTTTCGTTATAGCCGCTCTGGCAAACGAATACACCTGACTAATAGGCTGGAGAATCTCAAGCTTGGACGAATAGGCACATGGTGGAGTCAGGATTGTGATAAGCACAAAATCAGGAGCAGAGATAACAGAAAATTTTCTAACCGGGAAGGGAACTTTGGCGTGGATGTCGGGAGAATCCCGACAAATCTACTCAGTAACGAGTGACTTGGCATGCCCATATTTCCCTTCACAGGCTTGTCTATCACTTAAAAAAAAAAAAATAAAGTAAAGGGAAAGTTTTTAAGCGACCATAAATAAGGGAAGTTGGCATTTAATGATTTAAGGAGAACAAGTAATTTGGTTTCTCTCCTTAGACTTTGGAGGAGAACAGGCCTGGGTGGAGAAATGACAAACCCAAGAAAAAATACTTGACCAGGGTCATCTTGATCTTTAAGGGCAAAGGAGAATATTTTAAGATTTAGTGGACTTGAAACAATGACCAACTAAAAATAGAAACAGTGGGTCACAAAGACTCATACCCATTATGTCGCTGCAGGAGATAATTAAGGCTAGACAGAGACTTAAAGATCTCTTTGAGAAACAAATGAATTAGAGTATTAAGCAAGGATTAATTAATATGCTTTTCACTAATAATGAAAACAGTTGGTAAGTTAGCAAATAAATTCTTGGAACTCTCAAGTATTAGCAGAACCCTAAAAGGATCTCAGATAATAACTATAAAGAATGAATACTAGAAGGGGAAACAAAGACTCTTTCTGATTCCTAAAAGGGAATGAAAGTTTATTTAGTTAATAGTAGAAATAAATAGAAGCAATTAAAATGGTTTCTCTGAAATACATTAATGTTAAAATGTTAACGAACAGACCACTTAGGGTTATCCTTTGGCCTAGCTCAAAAAGAAATAAAGAGTTTAAAATCCAGCACAGAAAACACAGAAATGAAAAGAGAAAGCATTAAACGACTACAATAGGAGATAAACTGATTGGGCTCAAGGATAAATAATGTATCAAAAATAAACAAGAACAGCCTGAACTTGCTTATTATAACAAAAACAGTAGTTGACCAGATGAAAAAAAATAAAATCCAACAATCTGCTGTTAAAAGATATATTTAGTACCAACTCATTTTGATCAATGGGGTGGGGGAGAATGGTCTGAGATTTAACCCACTTAACTACAAGAGCAGAGATACTTTGGGCTTTTCCATTTGTTCGACGCGATTTCACACACTTGAATCCTGCCTGTCTTACAAGACTGGGTTCCAGGGTCCCCTTCTCTGTGACCGTGTCTGCAGCTTCCCCAACCCCTACGCAGCACTCCAGACTGCTACAGGGGGCCCCGTCAGCTCAGCATTTATTACAGAGCACCACATTTAGACTGATCTATGGTCCTCACTAGACCTTGAGCTCCTGCAGAAAGCAGCTCTTGGTGTCTCTAAGCCTAGCTAATCAAATGATGGACTATGATGTATCCATCAAAATGAAACATAAATGGATTTGGAAGATAGAGATGGACGTTTCAGGGCTTTTCTTTAACACAGGCATGGAAGTACACTGTTGTAAGAACTTTGGCTGCTCACTGTGATGGCGTATTGGATTTGCTTGGGGAAGGCGTTGGGGGAGGGGAGGGGACTCGGATGCTGAGACAGCAAGCTGCAAAGGGCCCTGAATGTCGTCCTATGGGGTCTATGGGATTGACTGCAGGATTCCAGATTAGTTTCTTTTCTGTTTGTTGACTCTGCTTTGTCACAGTGCCCACGATCAAAGAATGGGGCACAGACGGTGGAGAAACTAGTTAGGAGAGTCCATTCCTATAATGTTTGTCAGTGAGTGGTGGTATTTCTTTCTTCTTCTGTCCTTTCTTTTTTTAAGTTTATTTATTTTGAGAGAGAGAGAGAGAGAATGAGAACATGAGTGGGGCGGGTCAGAGAGAGGAAGCAGTGCAGAGCCTGACATGGGGCTTGAACTCATGAATCATGAGATCATGACCTGAGGTGAGATCAAGAGTTGGATGCTTAACTGACTGAGCCACCCAGGCACCCCTTCTTTTGTCCTTTCTTTATTCACGGTTGTTTCAAGAGCAAGCTTGGAATACTTTTATGTTAAAAAATTTAAAACCTTCCCCTCTGTAACACAGTCATCCTTTCTTCCTCTCTGCATTAGGGCAATGGGAATGGAGTAAGGGTTTCAGATTCCACAGTCTTATGGTCAGGGCAGTGTCAGAGCTCAGAGACTGGATAGATGTGGGGGCTGAAGGAAAAGGAGTCCAAAGAATTTAGGAATTTCTAATTCAAGTGACAGGGTGGTTCGTGGTTCCACCAACTGAGAGAAAGAATCGGAGTGGGGGGTCAGTTTGACCAAGGTGTGTATGTGCGAGTTCTGGACAAGGTGCATTTGAGGTTCAGGTAGAGCATCCAGTCCTCGGGATAAGGAGTAACGCCTGGGGTCTGGAGGTGCATAATTGGCACCATTAGCACAGGGGTGACTGGTACCACCATGGAAACTAAGGATACTGATCAGGGAGAGACGGGGTTCAAGAAAGTGCTCTTCTGATGATAAAGAATGAAATCTTGAGGGAATATATATAATTAATGAGTAGAGGAAGAAAGAGAAGCCAGAGAAAGAAATGAAATGGGAGAGACAACTTGCAGAGAATAGAGTTTCATTTGCAAGGGAAGAAAAAACTTTTAGGAGGGGAACAGTCAGTAGTAAAGTTTCTTCAGGGAGGTTGAATGGAATGAGGACAACCAGGAAGATCCCAGGGCACTGGGAAAGTCTTTTTTGGTAAAATGATAAGGAAGGAAGACAGATGACGGGAGACTGAAGAGTGACAGGGAAGTGAGGACATGAAATCAGGGAGGACAGAGTATTCTAAAGAAGTCTGGCGACGAAGGGAAGTAACGTGATGGGTTTAGGTGGTCAAGGATGATGAGGTTTTTTTGTTTGTTTAAAGGAGAAAGAACCCTGATTTGGTTGGCAGACCAAACAGAAGGAGCCAGTAAAGAGAGAAAGAGGGAACGATTGATTAGATAAGGTTCCAGAGAAGTCAGGAGGTGGTCACATAAATGGGGTACTCATGATGTTATCAGATCAAAAAGAGAATTCTGAATAAAAGCAATGAGGGGTCACTATAGGATTGCCACAGACACAACCTATCTAATATAGTAAATTTCTATGTCCCAAGCAACATAAAAAAATACATAAAAGAGAAGTGGGGGGAAAGCAAGAAGAAATAAGTAAATGAGTAATTGCATAACAAACTCTATTCAGGACATGCCTGGACAAAGAATACAGACAAAATTGAAACTTACAAAAAAGTAAGGAAAAACTAACAGACATAGGAAAGAGAATTAAACATGAAACAGAAACATGTTTAATTAAACATTAAACAGAAACATGACAGAATTAAAAAATATTTTCTTTTCACTAAAAACAGATCTCTTCCCACCATTTATCACATAAGGGAGACAAAGACACATTAAAAAAATATACCTACAATATTCTTCCACGATGTTAGAAAACCAGTATCAACTGAATTCCTTTTAAGTAACACCATACAATTAGAAAATTTTTTCTTATAAATAATATCAATTAAAGAAGCAAGCCATGGCCCAACCCCTGTGCTCTTACATTTCTTTTAGAACCCCACTCCTGAATCTTTGTTTTGGTCCCAATTCTTCAGGATTTCTCCCCAAGCTCAGCTAAAGGCATTGGGTGGTATTTCCTCTTTATAAAGGCTTATTTGTTTGCTGGTCTTCTCTACTCAATCTTCTTTAAAAATACTAATTATGTTTTATATGTATGGGCTCAAGTTTATTGGAGAATCAGGTAAAGAATGAAGATATGGATCATAAGAATTTATGATTAACCAAAAGTTAACTCAAAAATAGAATGCCTACTCAAATGATGTCATAGATAATTACCAAATAAAGAATGTCCACTATGATGACAAATAACATGGATTAGGATGATAGGAGAAGATGTGAATATTTAGTTATGTTACATACAAAGAGCAGAGAAAGTACTCTGACACAAAACTGAGGAGAACGTGAAATAATATAAGTCATTAGATAATGATGTTCATCACATTATTTCCTTTAGAATTTCTTCAATTTACTTTACTTTTTTTTTTTTTTTTAACAAAACCAAAAATCAGGGACAAAATGGAACAGTGGTCATCCTCTTTGAAGAGTTAAGAAAACTAGCAGGTTATAGAAAATGTCAGCAAAAGTACTCTTTTTAAATGAGACAAATAGATCTCCAGGTCCTGTCAATAGTAAAATAAATGTTCCACTTAGAAAAACTAAACAAGACTAAAGCCACATAGGGCGCCTGGGTGGCTCAGTCGGTTAAGCGTTCGACTTCAGCTCAGGTCATGATCTCACAGTTTGTGGGTTCGAGCCCTGTGTCGGGCTCTGTGCTGACAGCTCAGAGCCTGGAGGCTGCTTCTGATTCTGTGTCTCCCTCTCTCTCTGCCCTTCCCTTGCTCATGCTCTGTCTCTCTGTCTCTCAAAAATAATAAATGTAAAAAAAAATTTTTTTAAAAACCACATAAAGCATCTCAGAGCAATAAAGAGCTCAATGGTGAAATTTGTGGCAATGTCTACTTGGGAGATCTTATAAGCCAGTTATCTTGATGCTCAGGTAGGAAGAATAAAATTTAATTAGCATTTAAAGGAAAAAAAGAAAACAACAACAACAACAACAAACCAAACCAAAGAGAAATTGGGGTGATACATTCACGCTCAGAATTGGAAAACCTTAGAGGAGCCAAGATGGTGGAACAACAGCATGGAAGTTTCTTTTGCATCTCGCATCCATGAAATACAGCCAGATCAACACTAAACCATCCTGCACACCTAGAAAACTGATTTGAAGATCAACAGAACCTGAACCACAGAACTTAGCAGGTACGCAGCGTGGACAGGTGAACTGGGGGAGAGAGAAGCCACAAAAAGCAGGGAGCTGTTTTTGCATGCTGAGAGAGGGTGGAGAAGATGGGGAGAATACAGGAAAAGGGCCCTGCCCCCCAAAGCAGCTGGAAAGTGGAAAAGTGGAAATAGCTGCAGGGACTGAACTAAAAAGGGAGAAAGGAGAAAGGAGAGGGCTTAAATTCCATCAAGACTCTATAAACAGGGGAAGCACAGAGTCTGAAATGCCTCAGCTTGATACCTGGCGGTGCTCTGGTGGGAAGGGCGCATCCCAGGAGCAGAGTGGGGTCCAGGAGGTCTTCAGGCCACATGGGGAGAAGTGGTTCCACTGCTGGAAGCCTCTGGTAGAGGCTGTGTGGCCACCTGGTCCCAGCAGATCCCAGAGAACAACCACATTCGCTGGTGCTGGAACAAGGTCATTAAGGGGGAAGCTGGGTGCCAGATGTGTGTTGTGATTTTCCATAATCCCTGAAATGCTGCTGCTACATGATCGCATGAACTTTTTCTGGGGTGAGCTGGCACCCAGCTGCAGGCTCTGGGCATTGGCAGCAGCACGGTCCTGTGAACGTTCCTGGGGGCGGGTGGGCACCCGGACATTGCTCGGTGAGACCCTCCCCCAGAGGATCTGAGCAGGTCAAAGCCGCAGTCCCTCAGAAGTGAGGGGTCGGGAAACCCAGCCGCATCTGAGATAAAACTCAGGAGGCAGGTGTCGTCTGGCAACCTGATGGCTTTGTCACGGACAGTGTAAAAGTGGGGAGTGGATGGAAGCCCGAGACAAAGGACAGATGCACAATTGCTGGGTGGGGAGAGCACAGAGTTCCAGTACTAGAAATTGGGTAGCTAGCTGGGTAACACCATTTTCACCACTCCCATGCATGCACATACACACCTACAAGCACCACAACAATCCACCCCAGTGAGCATCGCCATCTAGTGGAGAACAGAGCCGTTACACTAAGCCCCGCCCAACTGGGCCAACTTCGCTCTTCAGGAACACCACAAATCTCTCTGCCTGCTTAGTTTAGGAACTATAAAGTGCTTCATAGTTTGACTTCTAGGGGAAAATGATTAATTTTAATCGTATTTCAGTCTGTTCACTGGTCCATCTATTCAATTTTCTTTTTTTCCCTTGATTACAGAAAGAGAAAAAATATTTTTATTTTCAATTTTTATTAAAAATATTTTTATTTTTTCCACTATATTTTTTACTTTTTCGTAAATTTTTCAAATTCTATTTCACTTCCTTCATTTCATTTTATTCTATTTCATTGTATTCATTTTCTCAAAATTTCAAATGTTTTCCTTCTTTTTCCTTGTTTTTCTCCCCTCCCCCCCCCTTTTTTCTCTAATATATCAAGCTCCTTTCAATAACCAGACCAAACACACCTAGGATCTAGCATCATTTATTTGATTTATGTGTGTGTATATGTGTTGTTTTTAATTTTTTAATTTTAATTTTTTTTACCTTATTAATTCATTTTCTTCCTTCAAAATGATGAAACGAAGGAATTCACCCCAAAAGAAAGAGCAGGAAGAAACAACAGCCAGTGACTTAACACAGATACAAGCAAGATGTCTGAACCAGAATTTAGAACCACAAAAATAAGAATACTAGCTGGGGTCGAAAATAGATTAGAATCCCTCCCTGTAGAGATAAAAGAAGCAAAAACTAGTCAGGATGAATAAAAAAATGCTATAACTGAGCTGCAATCTCTAATGGATGCCACGGTGGCAAAGATGGATG
The DNA here is from genome assembly GCF_007474595.2 of Lynx canadensis. Taxonomy (NCBI): domain Eukaryota; kingdom Metazoa; phylum Chordata; class Mammalia; order Carnivora; family Felidae; genus Lynx; species Lynx canadensis. Next base: position 11,680,901 of record NC_044307.1, read on the forward strand.
AGGCAGAGCAGTGAATCAGCGATAGAGGACAAACGTAGGAGAATAATGAAGCAGAAAAAAAGAGGGAGACTAAGGCAAAAGAGCACGATTTAAGAATTAGAGAAATCAGTGACTCGTTAAAAAGGAACAACATCAGAATCATAGGGGTCCCAGAAGATGAAGAGAGAGAAAAAGGGGTAGAAGGGTTATATGAGCAAATCATAGCAGAAAACTTTGCTAACCTGGGGAAAGACACAGACATAAAAATCCAGGAAGCATACAGGACTCCCATTACATTCAACAAAAACCAACCAACAACAAGGCAAACCAATAGTCAAATTCACAAAATACTCAGGCAAGGAAAGAATCATGAAAGCAGCAAGGGAAAAAAAGTTCTTAACTTACTAGGGAAGATAGATTAGGTTTGCAGCAGACCTATCTACAGAAACTTGGCAGGCCAGAAAGGAGTGGCAAGATATATTCAATGTGCTGAATCGGAAAAATATGCAGGCAAGAATTCTTTATCCAGTAAGGCTGTCATTCAAAATAGAAGGAGAAATTAAAAATTTCCCAAACAAAAATTAAAGGAGTTCATGACCACTAAACCAGTGCTGCAAGAATTTTTAAGGGGGAGTCTCTGAGGGGAGAAAAGACGGAAAAAAAAAAAGGACCAAAAGCAACAAAGACTAGAAAGGACCAGAGAACATGACCAGAAACTCCAACTCTACAGGCAACATAATGGCAATAAATCGTATCTTTCAGGACTCACTCTAAACGTCAATGGACTAAATGCTCCAATCAAAAGACACAGGGTAACAGAATGGATAAGAAAACAATATTTATCTATATTCTGTTTACAAGAGACCCACTTTAGACCTAAAGACACCTTCAGGTTGAAAGGGGATGGATATGTCATTTGCAAATATCTTTTCCCATTCTGTCGGTTGCCTTTTAGTTTTGTTGATAGTTTCCTCTGCAGTGCAGAAGGTTTCTATCTTCATGAGGTCCCAATAGTTCATTTTTGCTTTTAATTCCCTTGCCTTTGGAGATGTGTCAAGTAAGAAATTGCTGCGGCTGAGGTCAGAGAGGTTTTTTTTTCCTGTTTTCTCCTCTAGGGTTTTGATTGTTTCCTGTCTCACATTCAGGTCCTTTATCCATTTTGAGTTTATTTTTGTGAATGGTGTAAGAAAGTGGTCTAGTTTCATTCTTCTGCATGTTGCTGTCCAGTTCTCCCAGCACCATTTGTTAAAGAGACTGTCTTTTTTCCATTGGATAGTCCTTCCTGCTTTGTCAAAGATAAGTTGGCCATACTTTTGTGGGTCCAATTCTTGAGTCTTTATTCTATTCCATTGGTCTATGTGTCTGTTTTTTGTGCCAATACCATGCTGTCTGGATGATTACAGCTTTGCAGTAGAGGCTAAAGTCTGGGATTGTGTTGTCTCCCACTTTGGACTTCTTCAATATTACTTTGGCTATTTGGGGTCTTTTGTGGTTCCATACACATTTTAGGCTTCCTTGTTCTAGCTTTGAGAAGAACGCTGGTGCAATTTTGATTGGAATTGAATTGAATGTGTAGATAGCTTTGGGTAGTATTGACATTTTAACAATATTTATTCTTCCAATCCATGAGCACAGAATGTTTTTCCATTTCTTTGTATCTTCATTTCCTTCATAAGCTTTCTATTTCCTTCATAAGCTTTCTATGGTTTTCGGCATACAGATCTTTTACATCTTTCGTTAGATTTATTCCTAGGTATTTTATGATTCTTGGTGCAACTGTGAATGGGATCAGTTTCTTTATTTGTCTTTTTGTTGCTTCATTATTAGTGTATAAGAATGAAACTGATTTTTGTACATTAATTTTGTATCCTGAGACTTTGCTGAATTTATGTATCAGTTCTAGCAGACTTTTGGTGGAGTCTATTGGGTTTTCCATGTATAATGTCATGTCATCTGCAAAAAGTGAAAGCTTGACTTCATCTTTGCCAATTTTGATGCCTTTGATTTCCTTTTGTTGTCTGATTGCTGATGCTAGAACTTCCAACACTATGTTAAACCACAGCAGTGAGAGTGGACATCCCTGTTGTGTTCCTGATCTCAGGGGGAAAGCTCTCAGTTTTCCCCCGTAGAGGATGATATTAGCTGTGGGCTTTTCATAAATGGCTTTTATGATGTTTAAGTATGTTCCTTCTATCCTGACTTTCTCAAGGGTTTTTATAAGAAAGAATGCTGAATTTTGTCAAATCCTTTTCCTGCATCGATTGACAGGATAATATGGTTCTTTTCTTTTCTTTTATTAATGTGATGCATCACATTGATTGATTTGCAAATGTTGAACCAGCCCTCCAGCCCAGGAATGAATCCCACTTGATGATGGTGAAATGACATATCAGACAAAGGGTTAGTATCCAAAATCTATAAGGAACTCACCAAACTCCACACCCGAAAAACAAATAATCCAGTGAAGAAAGGGCAGAAAACATGAATAGACACTTCTCTAAAGAAGACATCCAGATGGCCAACAGGCACATGAAAAGATGCTCAACGTCACTCTTCATCAGGGAAATACAAATCAAAACCACAATGAGATACCACCTCATGCCAGTCAGAGTGGCTAAAATGAACAAATCAGGAGACTATAGACGCTGGAGAGCATATGGAGAAACAGGAACGCTCCTGCACTGTTGGTGGGAATGCAAACTGGTGCAGCTGCTCTGGAAAACAGTGTGGAGGTTCGTCAAAAAATTAAAAACAGATCTACCCTATGGCCCAGCAATAGCACTGCTAGGAATTTACCCAAGGGATGCACGAGTGCTGATGCATAGGGGCACTTGTACCCCTATGTTTATAGCAGCACTTTCAACAATAGCCAAATTACGGAAAGAGCCTAAATGTTCATCAACTGATGAATGGATAAAGAAATTGTGGTTTATATACACAATGGAATACTATGTGGCAATGAGAAAGAATGCAATATGGCCTTCTGTAGCAACGTGGATGGAACTGGCGAGTGTTATGCTAAGTGAAGTAAGTCATACAGAGAAAGACAGATACCATATGTTTTCACTCTTATGTGGATATGGAGAAACTTAACCAAAGACCATGGGGGAGGGTAAGGAAAAAAAAAGTTAGAGAGGGAGAGAGCCAAATCATAAGAGACTCTTTTTTTTTTTTTTTTAATTTTTTTTTCAACGTTTTTTATTTATTTTTGGGACAGAGAGAGACAGAGCATGAACGGGGGAGGGGCAGAGAGAGAGGGAGACACAGAATCGGAAACAGGCTCCAGGCTCTGAGCCATCAGCCCAGAGCCTGACGCGGGGCTTGAACTCACGGACCGTGAGATCGTGACCTGGCTGAAGTCGGACGCTTAACCGACTGCGCCACCCAGGCGCCCCAAGAGACTCTTAAAAACTGAGAAAAACTGAGAGTTGATGGGGGGTGGGGGTGGGGTGGGTGATGGGCATTGAGGAGGGCACCTGTTGGGATGAGCACTGTGTGTTGTATGGGAACCAATTAGACAATAAATTTCATATTAAAAAAAAAGGGGGGGATGGAGAATCATCTATCATGCTAATGGTTGACAAAAGAAAACCCGAGAAGCCATACTTACATCAGCCAATGTAGACATTAAAATGAAGACTGTAATGAAGAAGGGCATTATATCATAATTAATTGGTCTATCCATCAAGAAGACCTAATAACTGTTGGGGCGCCTGGGTGGCGCAGTCGGTTAAGCGTCCGACTTCAGCCAGGTCACGATCTTGCGGTCCGTGAGTTCGAGCCCCGCGTCAGGCTCTGGGCTGATGGCTCAGAGCCTGGAGCCTGTTTCCGATTCTGTATCTCCCTCTCTCTCTGCCCCTCCCCCGTTCATGCTCTGTCTCTCTCTGTCCCAAAAATAAATAAACGTTGAAAAAAAAAAAAAAAAAAAGAAGACCTAATAACTGTAAACATTTATGCTCCAAATGTTGGGTTAGAGCACCAAATATATAAATCAATTAATCACAAACATAAACAAACTCATTGATAATAATACCATAATAGTAGGGGACTTCAACACCCCACTTTGGACAGATCATCTAAACAGAAAATCAACAAGGAAACAATGGCTTTGAATGACACACTGGACCAGATGGACTTAACAGATATATTCAGAACATTTCATCCAAAAGCAGTGGAATATACATTCTTCTCCAGTGCACATGAAACGTTCTACAGAATAGATCACATACTGGGATACAAATCAGCCCTCAACAAGTACAAAAAGATCGAGATCATACTGTGCATAGTTTCAGACCACAACGCTATGAAACTTGAAATCAACCACAAGAAAAATTGTGCAAAGATAACAAATACTTGGAGACTAAAGACCATCCTACTAAAGAATGAATGGGCTAACCAAGAAGTTAAAGAGGAAATTAAAAAGTACATGGAAGCCAATGAATATGGTAACACCACAGCCCCAAACCTCTGGGACACAGCAAAGGCGGTCCTAAGAGGGAAGTATATGGTAATCCAGGCCTTCCTAAAGAAGAAAGGTCTTGGATACACAACCTAACCTTACACCTTAAAGAGCTGGAAAAAGAACAGCAAATAAAACCCCAAACCAGAAGAAGACAGGAAATAAAAGATTAGAGCAGAAATCAATGCTATAGAAATCAAAAAACCAATAGAACAGATTAATGAAACCAGAAGCTGGTTCTTTGAAAGACTTAACAAAATTGATAAACCACTAGCCAGTTTGATCAAAAAGAAAAAGGAAAGGACCCAGATAAATACAATCAAGAATGAAAGAGGAGAGATCACAACCAACACAGCAGAAATAAAAACAACAATAAGAGAATATTATGAGCAATTATACACCAATAAAATGGGCAAGCTGGAAGAAATGGACAAATTCCTAGAAACATATACACTACCAAAACAAATAGGAGGAAATAGAAAATCTGAACAGACCCAGAACCAGGAAGGAAATCGAATTAGTAATCAAAAATCTCCCAAAAAACAAGAGTCCAGGGCCAGATGGCTTTCCGGGGGAATTCTACCAAACATTTAAGGAAGAGTTAGCATCTATTCTCTTGAAGCTGTTCCAAAAAATAGAAACGGAAGGAAAACTTTCAAACTCTTTCTATGAAGCCAGCATTACCTTGATTCCAAATCCAGACAAAGACCCCGCTAAAAAGGAGAACTATAGACCAATTTCTCTGATGAACATGGATGCAAAAATCCTCAACATGATATCAGCCAACCAGATCCAACAATACATTAAAAAAATTATTCACCACGACAAGTGGGATTTATACCTGGGATGCAGGGCTGGTTCAATACCCACAAAGCAATGTGATTAATCACATAAATGAAAGAAAGGGCAAGAACCACATGATCCTCTCAATAGATCCAGAGAAAGCATTTGACAAAATACAGCATCCTTTCTTGATAAAAACCCTTAAGAAAGTAGGGATAGAAGGATCATACCTCAAGATAATAAAAACCACATATGAAAGACCCAACGCTAATATCATCCTTAGTGGGGTAAAAATTGAGAGCTTTCCCCCTAAGATCAGGAACAAGACAGGGATGTCCACTCTCACCACTGTTATTCAACATAGTATTAGAAGTTTTAGCCTCAGCAATCAGACAATACAAAGAAATAAAAGGCATCAAAATCAGCCAATGGGAGGTCAAACTTTCACTCTTCGCAGATGACATGATACTCTATATGAAAACCTAAGATTCCACCAAAAAACTGCTAGAACTGACCCATGAATTCAGCGAAGTGGCAGGATATAAAATCAATACACAGAAATTGGTTGCATTCCTACACACCAACAATGAAGCAACTGAAAGAGAAATCAAGGAATTGGTCTCATCTACAATTGCACCAAAAAACCATAAAATACCTATGAATAAATCTAACCAAAGAGGTGAAAAATCTATACAGAAAACTATAGAAAGCTTATGAAAGAAACTGAAGAAGACACAAAAAAATGGAAAAATATTCCATGCTCCTGGATAGGAAGAACAAATGTTGTTAAAATGTCAATACTACACCCTAGGCAATCTACATATTTAGTGCAATACCTATCAAAATAACACCAGCATTCTTCACAGAGCTAGAAAAGCACAATCCTGAAATGGAACCAGAAAAGACCCTGTTAGCCAAAGGAATCTTGAAAAAGAAAACCAAAGTAGGAGGCATCACAATTCTGGACTTCAAGCTGTAATCATCAAGACAGTATGGTACTGGCACAAGAACAGACACTCAGATCAATGGAACAGAATAGAGAACCCAGAAATGGGCCCACAAACATATAGCCAACTAATCTCTGACAAAGCAGGAAAGAATATTCAGTGGAATAAAGACAGTCTCTTCAGCAAGTGGTGCTGGGAAAATGACAGCGACATGCAGAAAAATGAACCTGGACCACTTTCTTACATCATACACAAAAATAAACTCAAAATGGATGAAAGACCTAAATGTAAGACAGGAAGCTATCAAAAACCTCGAGGAGAAAGCAGGGAAAAATCTCTTTGACCTTGGCCGCAGCAACTTCTTACTCAACACGTCTCTGGAGGCAAGGGAAACAAAAGCAAAAATAAACTATTGGGACCTCATCAAAATAAAAAGCTTCTGTACAGCAAAGGAAACAATCAGCAAAACTAAAAGTCAACTGACAGAATGGGAGAGGATATTTGCAAACGACATATCAAATAAAGGGTTAGTATCCAAAATCCATAAAGAACTTACCAAACTCAACACCCAAAAAACAAACAATCCAGTGAAGAAATGGGCAAAAGACATGAATAGACACTTCTCCTAAGAAGACATCCAGATGACCAACCAACACATGAAAAAACGCTTAACGTCACTCCTCATCAGGGAAACACAAATCAAAACCACAATGAGATACCACTTCACACCTGTCAGAATGGCTAACGTTAACAACTCAGGCAACAACAGATGTTGGCAAGGATGCAGAGAGAGAGGATCTCTTTTGCACTGCTGATGGGAATGCAAACTGGTTCAGCCACTCTGGAAAATAGTATGGAGGTTCCTCAAAAAATTAAAAATAGAACTACCCTACAACTCAGCAATTGCACGACTAGGCATTTATCCAAGAGATACAGGTGTGCTGTTTCGAAGGAGCACATGCACCCCAATGTTTATAGCACCAGTATCAACAATAGCCAAAGTATGGAAAGAGCCCAAATATCCATTGATGGATGAATGGATAAAGAAGATGTGGTGTATACACACACACACACACACACACACACACACACACACACACACAATGGAGTATTACTCGACAATCAAAAAGAATGAAATCTTGCCATCTGCAACTACGTGGATGGAACTAGAGGGTATTATGCTAAGCGAAATTAGTCCATCAGAGAAAGACAAATATCATATGACTTCACTCATATGAGGACTTTAAGAGACAAAAAAGATGAACATAAGGGAAGGGAAACAAAAACAATATAAAAACAGGGAGGGGGACAAAACATAAGAGACTCATAAATATGGAGAACAAACAGAGGGTTACTGGAGCAGTTATGGGAGGGGGGATGGACTGAATGGGTAAGAGGCATTAAGGAATCAACTCATGAAATCACTGTTGCATTTTATGCTACTTACCTTGGATGTAAATTAAAAAAATAAATTAAGTAAAAATTAAAAAAAAAGAATTGGAAAACCTTGGTTTTCCACTTTTTTGCTCTTATTGGAAGGATACCAGACAAATATATTTTTGTGTTTTATCCCTTATCCACATGAGAATAAGAGTATTTGTTCATAACCAATCCATAGACCAGGGATAATCGTGCTTAAGCCCTTTCATGATGGTCTTGTTGAGTGTGAATCTCCTTTCTGCTAGAAAACATGCACTCCATAAATATGGAAAGAAAAATCTCCTCTTCTGGACTCCCTGAAATTCTCATACTGTAAAAAGTGATAGGGTTGACTTTCTATGTACTGTTTCCACAAACACAGAGACAAGAGGAGGTTCCAAGAGAGTCATTTAATGGGTGATCTTGGGAGACGGTTTTAATCATCCAGAATATCTGGGGTCCGGTTGGTTTTGGATGGTTTACTCACTCTGTTTCTTGAGCACCTACAATGGGCACTGGGCACAGGCTGGGCAGTCATGGCTCACAAGTACTGGATAATCACATTCTACCACATCTTAGTCCCTTCCTGGTACTTACTGGTGGTAATTTATGTGATTACTCTCTACCTACGTCAACAATCAAGTTGATTTGGTGCCATGGACAACATAAGAGCATAAAGACTCAATCAGTATAGGGAAAACCATTAAGTGTGGGGTGACCGGATTCAAAGATACTAAAGACAAGTCAAAATAAGTTAAAATGAGAACAAAATGAGAGCAAAGCGGTTCAGAGGAGTCACGTGCTAGAAAGTTCTAAGGTGTATGGTCGCACGCTCGGCTCACAGCTCCCTCCCCCTCGCCCCTGCTTCTCACTGATAAAACCATAGGGATGTGATTGTCCTTCTCCACCCTCTTTCTTCATATCCCTCCCACTGCTCCTCTTGGGACTCCTCCCTGAAATCTTGTAAGACGGAAGAACAACGAAAAGTTGACTGAGCAAACTAAGGCCAAAAGAACCGTCCCAAATGCACTTCTTGGTAAGGTCTCTGAAGGCTCTGATTCTTTGGTGGCTATTTTTGAAAAGAATACTTCAATCTCAAGGACAGTACTGAGAACTACCGAATGGCTCTGAATGTCTCCATCCAGGCCAGAGAAATGCTGTCAAGAGACGCCAAGGAAAGGCAAGAGCTCTCACTTTCCCACAGAAAGTATTTTAAAGACGTGGATCATCCATCATAGGTCTGCCAAAAAAGACCCTTCAAATTCTACAAAGTCAAGTAAAATTATAGTGATAAATATCTCCTGTGGCCACCGTCAGTTTCAGATAGGTAAGGTAGGATATGGGCGTTTTATGAGCTATACATGCAGTTAGAATTCATTAAGGACTTGTTATTACAAGTGAGCAGTATGTTTATGCCCGCATTACAGGACTTATAATCCAACTTCTGACTTCCCAAGAGGAATCCTGAATACATTCAGCTATAGGATACCCAGCCAAAGAGAATGGTGGGGTTCCTGTTGTTTGAATGACTTAAATCCAATTTGTGTGATGTGCTACCCATCATTCTATGTGGAGAATCCGTCCAGGCAGAGATGGGATAAAGCCAGAAGTTTGCACTACAGCGTCTGTGGTTCTAAAGGCATAATTACCAGCTTCAGAGGGTTGACACTGGACATTCACGACAATTTCACAGCCTCAAGAAAGGATCGATTTCCACCATTATGTGAAAACTCTGCCCAGGAAAGAATCCATCTAATTGGAAAAATTTTCAAACAGCATTTAAATATCAGGCCAGCTGGATCTCCATCACCCATGTGAATTTAATCAGCACATTCTTCCCAGAACCTATATTCTATAATCATTGAATGCCTGAACTACATCTGTCACCCAAATCTGGTTGTGATCCCTTCTTGTCATTAAATGCTCCACGCCCCCAAATATGAACCATTCTGTGGTAGGCCTCAAAGGCACTCCTTTTGTAAAAGGGTACATAAAGGAAATGGTACCTTTGAAATAAAACGCCTTTCCAACACCTAATCACCTGTTTTTCCTCTAACTTACCTTTCCCACATTCCCGGTAGGAAAACTTTCTCACGGCTAATTCTACCTGGTTGATCCATGACTTACATTTTACGAGTTAAACCCTCAACTGATATCTCAATCCATACCAAACTGGCCTCCAAATATCTCTTTTCTTTCTTTTTTTTTTTTTTTTTTTTTTAGGTAAATGACACCAGCATCACTAAACAAAAGTATCATTCCACTCTGTTCCCTCTTGTGCCACTGTAATCCATCAACCAAGCTTTTATTCTTCAAACCAAAGGTGATGAGGAGCCTGAGGCTCCCTTCTTAGCAAACTTGACATGAAAGAAAATAGTTAGGACCATACTGCGTCATAAAAGCATCAACTCAAACGATCTCTGAAGCTCTTAGAATCTTGTTGGGGAGAGGGATGGAAAATATGTCTAAAAAAATAACGGGCGTGTTTCTGAAACGACACATAAACAAGTTATCTGTGCATTGACAGAAACTACTCTATAGGTGCTCAGGAAGTTCAAGGCTATGAAGACACCATCAGAAGGCACAGTTAATAGGCTCCTTAATAGAGGAGAGGAGAGTGGGCAGGAAAGCTGAAAGGGTGGTCATGGTAGGGGCCGGAGTGTGGTAACAGCTAAGACCGGGGCAAAGTACAGGAATACATGAATCGTGACAAAGAACAGCACCCACACCATAGTTTTCCAAAGTGCGTTCGCACACAAATGAGATAATGACACGTACAGAAGTGCCAAATGTTAGGACAGCTCTGTAGCTGGCATCCGGTAAATGTTGGGTTAAAAAAAAAAAAGCCTGAAGAAATAAGAATTAAAGAGGGCTAGAGTACAGAAGATGAACAGGCCCCAGTGGAGACCTGAAACAACTACTCAGGCCAATTTATCTAAGAAGTGATTCCAGATATGGGGCCCCTGGGTGGCTCAGTCGGCTAAGCGTCTGACTCTTGATTTTGGTTCAGGTCATGATCTCACGATTCCTGAGTTCGAGCCCCTGCACAGGGCTCTGTGCTGACGGTGCGGAACCTGCTTGGGATTTTCTCTTTCTCTGCCCCTCCCCTGCTTGTGCTCTCTTTCCCTCTAAAAATAAATAGACATTTTTTTTTTTAATTTTTTTTCAACGTTTATTTATTTTTGGGACAGAGAGAGACAGAGCATGAACGGGCGAGGGGCAGAGAGAGAGGGAGACACAGAATCGGAAACAGGCTCCAGGCTCTGAGCCATCAGCCCAGAGCCTGACGCGGGGCTCGAACTCCCGGACCGCGAGATCGTGACCTGGCTGAAGTCGGGCGCTTAACCGACTGCGCCACCCAGGCGCCCCAATTTTATTTTATTTTATTATTTTTTTTTTTAATGATTTTGTGGGCGTTTCAACGTTTATTTATTTTGGGACAGAGAGAGACAGAGCATGAACGGGGGAGGGGCAGAGAGAGAGGGAGACACAGAATCGGAAACAGGCTCCAGGCTCCGAGCCATCAGCCCAGAGCCGGACGCGGGGCTCGAACTCACGGACCGCGAGATCGTGACCTGGCTGAAGTCGGACGCTCAACCGACTGCGCCACTCAGGCGCCCCAATAGACATTTAAAAAACAAAAAAGAAAGAAAACACTAGTCCTCGAAGCAGCTGATCTGCCAAAATCTGACAAGAACATTTTTTTCTTCTTTCATTTATGAAAAGAAGTAATCACCAAAGGAGAAGCATATTCTCTAGGTATTTGCCACTGGAAACCTAAATAAATATTAAGCTGCAGTGGGGGAAACAATGTGGGGAAGGTAAGGAAAAAAGCTTGCGTGTGTTTTCTTCTCTCCAAGTTTGGGAAAAGAAGCTGCCATCAGTAAATGCTCTCTTGCTCAAGTTAGGAGGTGAGAGAGGCTGTAAAGCGGTGAATTTGGGTCTATTATTCTGGCAGGGTTGACTCGCTCCTGGTCAAAATTTACGTTTTACAATCTCTGGAGGGCACAGCACATTTCAATCAGCGTGTGCAGTAAGTAGCTTGTTTTCTCGGACACTTTATTCTGGATTATCTGTGGTGAGGGTACTTAGGGAAGTGTCTGCATTTTCAATTAAGAGCTAACTATACAAATTAAAAGTCCTGCACGGCGAGGCTTAAATCTAGCCCTCCCTCGTCGGTGCACATAAACACTAATATCAAATGATGGTTTCTGTCATGTGATCCGTCCCCCAGCACATACAAATATAGAACATGACCATAAAAAGTAACGGACCGTGCCCTCTGCTAAGTAATTTATGCCGGCGGATCCAGGCTAGAATGCCAGCTGCAGTTACCTTCTCCCGGTCTGCTGTGTTCACACGTACGGCTTTGTACAGATGGACAGAATCTATGTCCTGCAAACAGGGCCCGAGTTAAGGCTACCGAAACCGCAAGCAAATGGTAAATCTGACGGCCGACACACGTGTGGCTTTTAAAAAAGATTTGTGGAATGACTCCACTGCCTGTCTTTAAATTAATTTCTGACTCAGGTCCTACAAGAAAAACTTGCGGCCTTTTCAATCTTTTTTTTTTTTTTTTGCGGCGGCTTTATGGTGACTAGCAACCAAATATTTAGCCTCGCAATGGAGAATGATAAACAGTCAGTAACTATTTTATTAAAGATGCAAAGTGATCCCAACGTTTGAGTAAATGGAGAACGAAAAATTCCCTGGTCATATTCTAGCCTTTGCGGAGAATTTGCCTTCAAGGCAGTCTGGAATGGAACAAACTTCGTATGAAATAGTTGATAAAACAAAGGACGTGATCCTTCTTTATTAACCTTTACCCCTCCGATAATCCCCCAAATCCCTTGTGTGTGAAAACTACCTCACTTCCTTTGGGCAGTCATTCATTATCTAATTCAAGTCTTACACAAAGAGAGATGAGCTAATGTGCCTTATCAGATTAAAAAAAAAAAAGTCACCACGAGTGATGGCCAACAGGACAGGATCTTAGCAAATCCTTTCTGCCTCCAAAGTCCTGGGTTGCTAAATACCTTTAAAGCTACTAACCCACGGTCACAGCTCACAGGCCCTTTGACAGCTTTATGTTCCTAAAACAAACAGTCTGGGCAGAAGAATGACAGAATTACCCTCCTTTCTGATTATCTTCCTCTCTGCATCCTGATAAACTAATGATTAGCTTTCCTGTTGGCATTCAGCACTGACTGGGTAGCTTCAGGCTGTCAACTCAAGCAGACCCTGATGGTATCACACAGTCTTCTTCCTCTCCTTCCTTCCCTGGTGCCTTATTTTTCGTGAACCAGCATTATTCTCCAGCCTTCACACCCTAGCCAGGGGGTAATTTCCAGGGTAATTTTCTTGCCATGGAAAGGCGCACACGGAAAGCAAAGGCTTCTTTCGGCCCCCACTTCTCCACCCACACCACACCGATCTACTCAGAAGGCTGCTGATTACACACGGGCAATCCTGCAGGTATCAGGAAGCAATCAGTCTTACCCGCTCTTCACAGACTGTTCTTGAGCACAGGTTTTAGTTGGGCCTAAGTCTACGTACTCTTCTCCAGAAATTAAAAGCATATATGTATTGCCTTTGGTTGCCTTTGTGTCAGTAGTTTAGGCAGAACCACTCCATTTAATAATATCAGTAAGAGCAGAAACTTGTGCATATTTATGAAGTGTCAATACAGAGTTAATTCGGAAAAGGCTATAAAGTAGGCCGCTGGTTCGATGCTAACGGGCTACTCCTCCAGATCACCGGGAAATACCAGTACTAAACGAAAACATAACTATGATACAAAGGATACAAACTTTTTATCTTTTATTTCTCTTCTCTTTTTTTCAGGATAAATGTGGAATCACATATTTAAAAAATCCACTTAAAATACTTGCTTGGCACATATTCACAATAGTTACTTAGCAGAATATTTTCTTGATGTCTTGATTTCTAAACGTCCTCAGAGGGAAAAAAAAAAAAAAAACACTTTTAAAAAAAATACTTTAAAGCAGGCATTCATTTTACATTAGGGCCAGAATTCTTTTATTGCATTATGTTATCTGTCATATGCCCCCTCACAAGAGAACTTAGCAGTGCTAATCATGGCCAAATCTCTCAAGAAAATTCAGCAACCCCAGCGACGCGGTGACATTTTCTGGGCATGGACTTAGGCAACACTTGGGAGTTTGGCTTTGTTTGCTTTTCCTTTACAATTTCCAGACCTGCCACCCGTACTACCTAAATTACCCAAGGCATGCTCTGAGATCAAAGTCACAAAACGGTTTTGTCTGGCATTTTAAAATATTGGACAATAACTCTACACCATGTAGTTATTATGGTAAAACACAACAGAAGCAACCAGGATTAAATCATTCCAGTTAAAAAAAAAAAACAAAAAAACGTTTAAGGGGCGCCTGGGTGGCTCAGTCGGTTGAGCGTCCGACTTCAGCTCAGGTCATGATCTCGCAGGTGATGAGTTTGAGCACCGAGTTGGGCTCTGTGCTGACAGCTCAGAGCCTGGAGCCTGCCTTGGATTCTGTGTCTCCCTGTCTCTTTGCCCCTCCCCCGCTCATGGTCCATCTCTCTCTGTCTCAAAAATAAACATCAAAAAAAAAAAAAAACCTTTAAGATATTTGTATACGTGTATCTATGTCTGTATCTCTCTCTCTTTATATATATATCCAGATAAAATAAAAACAAATTCAGCTGTTGGATTTGAAGGTTTTCTTGTCTTTCTCTGGATGGTTCCTGGGGGATTAATTTGGAAAAACCCAAAGGAGTGTTTAGAAAGACAATATTTTCTCATGAGATAGACCTCACGTTAGCCAAACCAAGTTACCCACACAGACTGGCTAGACGTTCACCACACCTGAGGATATGTTCTTCCCAGCATACAGGTTGATGACATTTCCCAGCATCCCTTGCAACTAGGAATGGCCGCAGAACTGAATGAAGGTGGAGGTGATATATGCCACTTCCAGGCCTGGTCCATCAAACCTTCCCAGGAATGATCCAGCCTTCTCCTTCCCAATTCAATGGCTGAAGATGTAGAGGAGGTGGGACAAGATGAAAAAAGCCTGGTTCCCTGAATGACCTTGACTGTCAGCCAAACCCACCAGAGCAGACCTTACTGAGCAAGGAGAAAATGTCTACTATGGTACGCCTCTGAGATCTGGGGACTATTTCCTAAAGCAGTTGGACGCCCCTAACACTGAATTCTTCTATTCAGTCACCTGACACTCCCATGCTTTTTCTCATTTAATCCTCACATTAGCTCTCTGAGGTAGCAACTATTATCCCCACTTTATTTTTTGTTGTTGTTGTTTTTTAAGTAGGTTCCACACCCAATGTGGGGCTCAAACTCATGGCCCCCAGATCGAAAGTCACATGCTCTCCTGACTGAGCCAGCCAGGTGACCCTCCCATTTTAAAGATAAGGAAACATGGGCTGAGTTTAACTGTCTTTCCCCAGGTGGGCAACTTACACGAGTTGGTTTGGTTAGAATGGCTCACTGTAAATGTACTGGGGACTTTACCAGATTAATTTGCCAGTGGTCACTCAGAAAAAGAGAGAAGATTCTCCAGTTGTTTTTTTTTTAATTTTTTTCAACGTTTTTTATTTATTTTGGGACAGAGAGAGACAGAGCATGAACGGGGAGGGGCAGAGAGAGAGGGAGACACAGAATCGGAAGCAGGCTCCAGGCTCCGAGCCATCAGCCCAGAGCCTGACGCGGGGCTCGAACTCACGGACCGCGAGATCGTGACCTGGCTGAAGTCGGACGCTTAACCGACTGCGCCACCCAGGCGCCCCGAAGATTCTCCAATTTAAGGAGACTCTGATAAATTTGTTTTTCTTGCATTTGGATTTGCAGAGCCAATGAGTAGATCCAAGTCCAAAGTTTCTATTCCTGATGACCCTCACAAATTAGTATGTTTTATAAGAGTCTCAAGTATATTTATGCCTAGTAGTAATCTCGATCTATCATGCACCAAGCAATTATGTAAAGTCCTAAGGTTACTGCCATTAAGCTTTCTTGTTTAGTTTAAGATGAACAAATTATTAATAAACTCTAATGCTCCATGCAAAATCTGTTAAATGGGTACTTTGAGGAGACCACTGTGCGGGGGCATGTGCATTCACTCATAGATGGAGGGATGGCCGCCTCTCATCTCCCTCCTCTTCTAATTTCCAGACTATGTGAGCAATGAAAGGACAATCAGTTTTAGAGTCCTGCTCAATACACAGGACGGTACTATTTCCTTTTAAAGTGCAAGTCCAGATAGAGACAGAAAAGAAGAGTGAGTAGAAGAAACTTTTCTCTCTCTCTCTCTTCTGGAAGAACAAAAAACCCAGACTTCCTGGTCTTTTCAATAGAATAAAATCCACAGTGGCAGTCAGTGACCATAAATCATCTTCCCTGAACCTGGAACTTAGGATTAATATTTTTTCTCCATGTACTGGTGCACAATAATTCTATTTGAACACACATACAGGTGCACATGTGTATGCGCACACGTGCACGCACGCGCACACAGACACACACACACACACTTCATTTCACTGTCAGGTCTTGGCAGCATGAAAAATGTTGGAGAAGATATGGAAAGTGTATGGGGGGGGAACAAGAATGCCTACTGTAATTGCCCATGGCAGGTGCAATTCACCATGCGGAAGCTTCCTCTCTGCTCCTGCAAATTAACTGGGGCTAGAGGTAGTGGGCCTGGAGGGAAACCTCTTGGGAACCCCGTGGTGACAGCCTTCCTTGGGGGTGATGCCCATACCTGGCTTCAGAAGCACTGGTCTACTGGAGATTACATTTTCAGCACAGGGCAGAGTTTTGGGGTCTCCTAGAGTGGAGATGATTAAAGATCAGGTTTCACATCTCTCCCAGGTGATGTGAGATATTTCAATGCCAAAAAACACGTGTTTCACCTCTCCCTATTTAAGCGAACATTTCCTACATTTTATTTTACTTTTTTTAATGTTTATTTTATTTTTGAGAGACAGCGAGCGAGAGCAGGGGAGGGGCAGAGAGAGAGGGAGAGAGAGAATCCCAAGCAGACTCTGCATTATCAGTATGGAGCCTGATGCGGGGCTCGAACTCATGAACTGTGAGATCATGACCTGGACATCATTTATGACATGACCCTGCACATCATTTATGACATGACATAAATGATGTGCAGGGTGGCTCTTCTTGTATGTAGTATCTGTGAAAAGGACTCTGCATGGTGAGAGGGGTTCCAAAGCGAACAGGGCCCAAGCCTAGGTCCGATGCCCAGGTCATTAACATGTCACTGAACTTCACT
Organism: Lynx canadensis; assembly: GCF_007474595.2. NCBI lineage: Eukaryota > Metazoa > Chordata > Mammalia > Carnivora > Felidae > Lynx > Lynx canadensis. Next base: position 11,697,793 of record NC_044307.1, read on the forward strand.
TTTCATGCCGATGGGTTAGAAATAACTCATTTTCCCTGTAACCGCCTGTTGTAAAAATAAATGCATAGTTGAGTGTTCCAAGTTGCCTTGAAAAATTCTGCACTTACGGTACGGGGGCTTGGTCATTTTCCATGTGAGAATCCTTTCCTCAACTGGGAAAAGCCAGGCTTGATAAATTGTCACTCAAATTCCTAGACAAAAATACTGTAAGGACTAGGCCATTCTTCCGCCTAAAGATTATTTTTGTGAATTACAACAAGGAGAGAGAAGAAAAGCATGAGATGTTCTGCCCATGTTTTAGAACTTGTTCTGTATCATGAGTGTTGGAATAGGTCAATGAGAGAAAGGCTTTCAAAGTGCAAGATGTGATGAGCCATCACATTAGTCCTTCATGAAATCAGTTCAGTAGGTCCACAGAAGGGACTAGAAGAAAAATATGAGAATGTGGTATACCTGGTAAGCATGACTGTGGTTTTGTAGAACTGGGTTGTGAAACAAGATATACTTTTTTTATGGGTCAACAGTTGAAGAAAGTTTTGGAAGCCTTTAAGTTGGAAAATATAAGAAACCCGTTTTTTACTCCAAAGTAAGAGAGGAAAGTTTGAAAATGGATGTCATCATTGTCAACCGGGGCTGCAGACACACCTCTTACCCTGCTTCTCCCAGACAGAAGGAGGGGTGAGTGTGGATGGATGAGGGTGCAGGTAGGGAAGAGAAAGCAAATGGGAGGGAGGCATCATGCTTTGGTTTGTGGCTCACAGTCTTATTTAAGAACCTGATTAATTATTTTAAAGTCTGGCAAGAAGAAGGGAATGGAGGCAATCTCTATTAGTTTTCTATGGCTGCATAACCAATTACTACAAAGTCAGTGGCTTAAAACAACATCCGTGTATCACCTCACAGTGTCTTCAGGTCAGAAATCTAGGCAAGGTCAAGCCAGATTCTCTGATCAGGGTGTCAGGGCTGAATCAAGGTGTCAGCAGTGTTCCATCTTTAGCTTGGGGTCCCCTCCAGGGCTCACATGGGTTGTTGGAGAGATTGATCCCTGTTTCACTGCTGGCCATTGGCAGGGGTCTCTCAGCATCTAGAGGCTGCCCCTTTGACAACTTGGGAGCTCAGGTCTTTATAGCCAGCAGGAGAGTCTCTCTCCAGCCACCAGGACAGTCTTGGGAGACATAACAATTGCAGGAGTGATACCCCATCTCCCCGCTCATAACTTAATCAAAGTAATGCTATCCCACATCTTCACAGATGCCACCTACATTCTAGAGGAGGAGATTATACTGGGAGTGTCCATTAGACAGTGGGGATCTTAGGGCCATCTTGGAATTCTGCATACCACAGCCTCCTGATGGTTACAATCCACATAAAGCAACAACCATCAAGCATCTCGAACAGCCTAAAAGAAATGTGCACGTCTGCATTTCCCAACCTGGTGTGTCAGCCTTCTGCAGGACATGAATACATGTCCCTCTTCAAAAAGCCTCCACGGTCAGGGCGCCTGGGTAGCTCAGGCAGTTAAGCATCTGACTTCAGCTCAGGTCATGATCTCAGTTTATGGATTTGAGCCCCACATCGGGCTGTCAGTGTAGAGCCCGTTTCAGATCCTCCCTCCCCCTCTCTGTCTGCCTCTCCCCCACTCATGCTCTCTCAAAAATAAATAAACATAAAAAAAAAAAAAAAAAGAGCCTCCACGGTCAATTTAGTTTGGGAAAATGTGGGTTTAATAACATTTAACATATTTCTTTACTGAACAGAATATGGGATTTCCCCAAACATCTTTAACCCTGAAAATATTTTTCGGGTTTGTGCTAACTCAATTCACCACATTATTAATATTAATATGGCTGTAATACTACTATTATACTAGAAAGAGTTGTATTATTGTTCTTGTATTATTGTTTTATTCCCTCTGTGATGCCTTTCCTGATCACCTTTGTCTATGAGATCCTTCTTCTCTAGATTTTGGTAACACTAATGGTTTACCTTGCTTGATTGGCAGTTTGCTTACAATTGAGAAATATAAAATACTTGTCGATGGTCACCCCCTACTAAATTTAGTCTCTTTGAAGGCCAGAACTCTGGCTTAAGGCCCCAGTGTAGAGCATTGGAGACAGCTGTGCAGTGGGAAGCATGGTGGCTGAGATTTCTGGGGACCCGAGTTGTCTGGGGGTAATTTATCAGCTTAGGGACTAATGAGCAAACCTGTTACCCTCTCTCTGAACCTCTCCTGGATCCCCTTTAAACTGAAAGTGTTGCAAGAGATGATCTCTGAGGTCGCTTCGCACTGAATAATCTGTATCTGCCTGTCTCTAGGCCCTGCCCCATCACATGGGTATCTTTATGGTGCCTGGGCCACAGTATGCACTTCAAAAAAATATGTTTGTTCACTGAATACTTTTGAACTTACATTGTTGTGGGTTCCTGTATTTTATCAGTGCTCTTCTGTGTTCTAGGATGTTGCTAGCTTCCAGCTGGCCGGGATGCTTACCTGGTCTTGTGCATCTAGCTTATACAACCCTCAGGCCACAACTGACCTAATGTAGCTTTGACCTTGTGCTATGCTTCTGTAACATAGGTGGTCTTCTTCATTAACGGGGATGGAAGGCAACCCCCTGGGAGGTGCACCTGTCATAAAATATCTTCTTTCCCAATGCCTGAATCTCCTGTTAAAGATTCATTCTCTACCCTTTTCTCTTAGAGCTCTATTACAACTCTAAAGAAATAAATACAGGAGTTATTATTTAGTAACTCATTCAGTAAGAAGTAAGCTGCCTTGTAATAGGCATGTAGTGGGCAAGAAAGAAACCTCTGCTGTTGTGAGCCCCTAGGATGTTGGAGATGTTTGTTACGGCAGCATAACACCATCTGCTTCGATGCAGAAATGTCAGGAGGAAAGCACAGGGGGTTGACAATTGGTTGCTAAGGGATTTTGTGCTTGTGGGGATTTTAGGTGGCGACATCTAATGCTGCACACAGTTTATTAGCAACAGACCAACAGCATTAGCGTCACCAGGAGCTGACTAGAAATGCAGACTCTCGGGCCCTGACCCAGACCTACTGAACCAGACTTTGTACCTCCAGGTGACTCAAGTGAAGATTAAAGTTTTGAGAATCAGTGGCCTAGAGGCAACTGGAAATGAGAGTCTGAAGCACCTGAAATAAATTTGAGCTAGAGGTGTAACTGGGTGCAATCCACATTCCACAGGTTCGTAAGTGTGGTCGGTCCCTGGACCAGCAGTATCGCCATCACACGGAAACCCTTTTTTGTTTTTTGTTTGTTTTTGAGAGATAGGGCCTGAGTGGAGGTGCGGCAGAGGGAGAGGGAGAGGGAGAGGGAGAGGGAGAGGGAGAGAATATCTCAAGTAGGCTCCAAGCTGTCAGTGCAGAACCCGACACAGGGCTTGATCGGAGACCAAGAGTCAGACGCTTAACCACCCAGGTGCCCCACGTAGGAACTTTATTTCAGAAATGCAGATTCTTGGGCCTCAACCAAGATCTACTGACTCAGAAACTGTAAAAGGGGCCCAGAAACCAGTGTTTTAGCAACCCTGGATATAAGTCTCATACACACCGAAGTTTGGGAGCCTCTGTCACATACCAGTGAGTTGAAATAACAGGAGTTACTACTCTCCTGAACGAAGGGGATGGTTATCACATTGTCCCCATGAGAAAATACCACCTGTTTCGTGGTCATTTTCTTTATACTGTATCTTCTAGAAGGTACACGGGGACAATCAAGGCCTGGCCGTGGACTCTTTTTACCACGGTGATGACCTCTCAAATCTGCTTTTCTATCTGGTGGACGTACTAGGACAAAGCTGTGGGTAAAGAAGCAGGGGACATCAAACAACCGCTTTGCCTTGTGCCTCCTTGATCCTGCTGGGCCTTATTGCACTTGAAGTGCTGTGATGAGTGCTGCAGAAAACACTTCCTGGGAGGGAGTCCCCTGGAACAGATCCAGGCCTCCCCCCTTTTACCAAGAATGCGACAGAGGGGCGCCTGGGTGGCTCAGTCGGTTGAGTGTCCAACTTCAACTCAGGTCATGATCTCATGGTTCGTGGGTTTGAGCCCCGCGTCGGGCTCTGTGCTGACAGCTCAGACCCTGGAGGCTGCTTCGGATACTGTGTCTCCCTCTCTCTCTCTGCCCCTCCTTGCTCACGCTCTTTCTCTCTCAAAAATAAATAAAAACGTGATAATAATAACAAAAAAGAATGCAGTAGAGTAAGAACGGGAACCCCAGCTGTCATTCCCAATGGTCTGCACAGCCACATGCTAACCCATACACATCCCTGACTGCAGCTCACTTTGGGATGCCACGGTTCTACAGCTCTCATTCATTCCTTAACTTGTTCCTTAACTCGTTCACTTTGCGCAGTATTTAACGGGTGACTTTTATGTGCAAGGCCCACGAGGCCCATGGAGAGGTCTCTTGTGTTTAGAAAAGGGACTGGGGGGAAGGCGGCACCAGCCAGGAAGGTCATGGCTCTTCCCTGCACCTGAGACTCCCAGGGACGCACCAAACTGGCCTCTCCTCCTACTTCAATCACAGAAGAGCCGGGCTAAGGCCGCATCTAGAATGCAGCGCACTGTGATCTTCTAGTTTCACTGTTCCCTTTTGCAAAGGAGGGGGTGGGAAAGCAGGGATTGAGGAGGCCAGGGAGGAAAATGCATCCACAGCAGAACACACAATATCTCCATCCTTACAAAGCTGCCTGCCTAGGGCTGTGCGCTAACTCCCCATTTCACAGGAGGGGAGTGAGACAGCCATCCGTGGTGGGGCAGTGGGGATGGCTGGCCGCTCTGGCTGCAAGTTCAAATCACCTGATAAGCCCAGAAAATTCTCAAGGCCAAGACCAGTCCTTGAACCACTTAAACCAGACCTTCTCAAAGTGAGATCCAGGCGCCGGTATTAAAAAAAAAAAATGTTCTGGGTGATGCCACTGCACAGGTGGGGCTGGGAACCGCTGTTCCAGGGAGGGTCGGGGGTCTTGTCCCTTTATGGAGCTGAGAGCTTCCTCCCCTGAAAGTCAAAGTCCCAGTTTCTCAGGATTCTCAGCAAAACTTTTTCAATTTCAAGAGTTTGTTTTAGAGTTCAAAGGGAGCTATTCAATTTAAGCTATTGTATTAAAATGACCATCCAATTATCTTCTATATTTTTAATTTTTTTATTTTGTGAGAGAAAGAGCATGGGTGTGCATGAGGGAGGGGCAGATGGGGGGAGAGAGAGAGAAAGACAGAGAGAGAGAGAGAGAGAGAGAGAGAGAGAGAGAGACGCTGACAGGGCTTGATCCTACCACCCTGGGATCATGACATGAGCCATAATCAAGAGTTGGATGCTCAACCTACTGAGCCACCCAGGTGTCCCTTTTATATTTATATGGTTGTCACCAAACCTCTGATGCAGAATATTTAGTGAAAAGAACAATTCTTATTTTTTTCTTGTTTAACAATGTATGCTGGTCATAGATCTATTTTTGTTTTTTTGTGTTTTTTTGTTTTTTGTTTTTTTTTTTTTTTTTGAGAGAGGGCACAATGAGCAAAGGGCAGAAAGAGAGAGAGAGAGAATCCCAGGAGGGGCAGAGGGAGAAAGATAGATGGAGGAGGGGAGAGATAGAGACAGAGAAGTGGGGCTCACCCGATTCGGGGCTGGAGCTCACCTGGTGTGGGACTTGAACTCACAAACCGTGAGAACACGATCTGAGCCAAAGTCAGATGCTTAAAGACTGTAGATCTATTTTTAATGAATAATTTCATTCACTACACAATCAATATGGCCAGAACATTGTTATTACGAATCCTTGGTAGAGAGCACGATGTTATTTACATGAGACAATGTCTGTGGTTTGGGCGGGGTGGGGAGGCGGTGCTGGGTTTAGAATGTGGTAAATTCAAAATGGCCTGGGGATTGAGAAGGAGCCCTTCCAGCCATCACTTTGCTCTTAACATCCACTATTATGTTTTTTTAATTTTTAATATTTACTTATTTTTGAGAGGGAGAGCGAGAGAGTGCAAGCATGAGTGGGGAAGGGGCAGAGAGAGAGGAAGACACAGAATCTGAAGCAGGCTCCAGGCTCTGAGCTGTCAGCACAGAGCCTGAGCGTGGCTGGAATCTGTGAACTGTGAGATCATGACCTGAGCAGAAGTCGGATGCTTAACCAACTGAGCCACCCAGGCGCCCCATATCCACTATTATTTTTATATGAAAGTTTACTCTGGGCCTTATGTAGCAATGTGATGTTAGGTTAAAAGTTGTTAGAGACTGCACTGACATTCCCTAACTATCCACATACGCAATACATTTAAGAAGCGTTGACAGCCTATATCTATGCCAACTATGAAATCAAAGCTAATCGAATTCATACAGGCAATTTATAGATGATGATAGATGTGAACAGGTTTGATAACAAAGTAGCACAAAATACAGCTAAAAATCAGTGGTAAAGTCTTCCTTAGTTAATAAAACAGTTGTGAGGCTGGTAAAAAGAATAGGCCCTCTTTTATGGTTAATATTCCATGGTGTGTGTCCGTCTATCTATCTAGTTATCTACCTGATCACATCTTCTTTTTTTTAATGTTTATTCATTTTTGAGAGAGAGAGAGACAGAGAGAGACAGGGAGAGAGAGAGAGAGTGCAAGCTGGAGAGAGGCAGAGAGAGAGGGAGACCCAGAATCCGAAGCAGGCTCCAGGCTCTGAGCTTTCAGCACAGAGCCTGACGCGGGGCTAAAACTCACGAACCATGAGATCACGACCTGAGCCGAAGTCAGACGCTTAACCGACTGAGCCACCCAGGCGCCCCTGATCATGGTGAGACAGGGTAACTACATTTATCCGGGTGATGTGCAGAATTGTCAATTCACTATGTTATACACCTGAAACTAATATAACATTGTATGTGTCAACTACATTTCAATCAAAGAAAAAGAAGAGGCTACAGAAGACATAAAGAGATTGACCTTCTAACCTGGTGATGTCAATTGTAATAGTATGAATTTGGCCATGAAAAGATTATGAAGACAGAAGAAATGTTCCACGCCAGAGACAGACCTATATGCTACACGTCTCACTTTGGGGATGTCTCTCAGAGTAAATGGTTCTGCTGCCTCCTTGTTCTGTCTTACACTAACCATTCTCTAGGCCGCCTTGCCTCTTGATATACACTCTCACCTCTTGGGGTTGTTGGTACTGAGAGGCCATCAGAAGGAAAGCCCGCTGGGCCTGGAAAGCACTATGCACCATTTCCGCCTGGGAACAAAGAGAAAGAGGCAAGTTTAGATGTTTGAGCTTCAACACACAGTTACCATATAATCCAGCAATTCCATCCCTAGGTATAAACCTCCAAAATGAAAACATATGTCCCCATAAAAACTTGCTAATGAATGTTCACAGCAGCATTCTTCATGATAGCCAAGATGTAGAAACAACCAGAATGTTCATCAAGTGATGAATGGCTAAACGAAATGTGATATATCCGTACAATGGACATTACTCGGCATTAAAAAGAGATGAAATGCTGATACATGCTACAATGTGGGTGAACCTTAAAAACATGCTGAGCGAAGGAAGCCAGTCAGAAAGACCACATTTGTATGATTCCATTGATATGAAATGTCCAGAATAAGCAAATCTAGAGAGACAGAAAGGACATTCGCAGTTGCCTGGGGCTGTGGGAGAAACGAATGGAGGTTTCTTTTGGGGGTGATGCTGGAATCGCATAGTGCTGATGGTTTCACAACTTGGGGGGTACACTAAAAGCCACTGAACTCTTCACCCTAAAAGAGTGAATATTATCACGTGCCAATGACATCCCAATAAAGCTGTTAAAAAATGTCCGAGTCCCAAAGTACCATCGTTTTCAAAAGGTATCCCTCCCGTCCTCATTCACGAGGTGCCCAGACCTGTGTGTTCTATGCCTTCTAGTGGAAAGAAAGTTGTCCCTTAAGTCATTCCCATAAATATATGTTCCCCATGAGCCAGTGGCTTCTACAACTAACCATTAAGACATATTTGGAGGGGTCCTGGGTGGTTCAGTCGGGTAAGTGGCTGACTTCAGCTCAGGTCATGATCTCACGGTTCAAGGGTTCGAGCCCCGCATGGGGCTCCGTGCTGACAGCTCAGAGCCTGGAGCCTACTTCAGATTCTATGTCTCCCCCTCTCTCTACCCCTCCCCTGCTCACATTCTGTGTCTCTCCATCTCTCAATAATAAATAAACATTAAAAATTTAAAAAAATTTAAAAAAGAATACCAAGAAGAAAATAATTCCAAATACTTGTATCACCTACAAATGACCATTTTTGGCAGAATGTTTCTAAGTTTTAAGAAAATGCACTGTTTTCAGAAGACAAAGTATAATGACTTAGAATAATTTTTAAATGCAAATAATTACAAATATTAAAGTTTAATAAAATGCCTCACGATCTAGAAATAATCTTTATTAACAACAGATGAACACCATTGTATCACCTTTTAAGATCTATATGCACAGACTTTTATGAGATGGGACCATACCCAAGGTACTATTTTTTAAGAAAAAAAGTATAAATTTTGATTATGGTTGAGCAGTAGACATGAAAGAGAAAGAATTGGTAAACTTAAAAGCTTCTGCACTGTTATAATTAGTATGTCCTAAATGATCATTCCAAGGTTAAAAAAAAAATATATATATATATACATATATATATGTATATATATATATAATAAGACTGGAATAATTATGTATTTGCATTTTAAATTACCTGGTATAACTGACTGACTTCTTACTGATAAATATGAGAATATAAAGTATGTTCCTACTTTTTTTCTATCTCTGGCTCCCTATATTTCCTATGTTTTTACTCATTTTTCTTTTGCTTTCGTTGTGACATACATATCCTATTTGTAACATTAATTCACAGACTTGAGGATCAGTTCCATGTTTAAACACACCTATGTTTCTCACCAGTCATTTTACCATGAATTCTCCGGATCTAGGTTATCCTGATAATTTTTTTGCTGGCCGAACCTAATTATCTACTATTTTCTTCAAAAAAACACCTCCAAGTTGCTTTTCATTCTTCAAGTCTGGACACGTCTCCCTGTTGTCTTTATACTTTCACAGAATCTTGGCTGAATATAACCTCCTTGGGTCACTTTCTTCCTCCATTTTCAGATAGCATGGCACTAAATGTGGCAATGGAGAAATCCGAAGCCAGCTTGGTGTTTTTCTCTCTTGCAGAAAATTGGCTTTTTCTAGTTTGACACCTGCAGAGTTCTTTCTTCATCCTTGGGGTTTAACAGCTTAACCACAACGCGTTTGGGTCTTGAGTATTCTGTTATATCTGCTGGAGTAGGCTTGGCCCTTTACTTGTTTCTAGGAGAGTTTCCTTACATCATTCAAGACGCCTCTGTTCCATTTGTTAGAATCTCTGTTCAGGGACTCCATTCATCATCTTTAGATTATGAAATATTTGAGTGTCTTTGTATTTTCTAGATTCTCTCTGTCTTTAATTTCTTTGTCTTTCATCTGTATTTACTGTGATCATATGAAGTCTTTATTGTGAGTTAACAGATTTTTCAACAGGATCTCTTATATACATTCACATTTTAAATTTATATATCATTTCTGCGTGAATGTTGTTTTTGTTCTTGATTTATTAACATTCAACTTTCCTTTGCATTTCACTCTTATTCTATCACCTCGTCTTTAAGCTATTTAAAACTGTTTATACTCTTATTAAGTTCTAAGAGTGTAAGTTATACTCTTATTAAGCCATTGTGAGGAATCTGTGTCTGTTCCTTACATTTCCTTTTCTTTGAGTGTGAGCCTGTGCTTTCCCTTTGCATGTATGTTCCTGTCTGACACACTACCTCTAGCTGTCATGAAGGTGATTCCATGAGCCTTTTGCTACCATTTTGGGGGCTGGGTTATTTTCCCCTTCACTCAAGGGTTTGTGCTCTGTCAACTCTTTTAGAGCCTGATGGAATGGGACGAGAGGGACAGCTCAGTGAGGTGATGTCCAGTCTTTCAGAATTTGGGTGCTACTCATTCTTCTGAGAATAAGTTGAGTATCTTAAGCCATGATTTGCTCCACATTCCTGGGACATACACTATTCTGATGGAGTGGTCCCACAGATTTTAGATCATCCCTCCAATTCAGAACCCAGACATGAACCATCATCTATACAGGGAAGCAGCCCTATGGTTCCCTTTTCCCTTTCATTTTCTTCTCCGGATTTCATTTCCTTTAAGGTATGTTTTTAAGGGGGTGGAGAATAGGGGCAGAGCTATGAACCAAAAGCTGCTTAGCCATCAGTTACTGAAATGTATTGCTTTCAGTTATCGCTTTCTTGTTTACTTACTATTAGTGAATTTTTTTTTGTTTTTTTTACCTCTTTTCTTTTTTCTTCTCTTGGCTCATCGTGGTTGTACAATTCTGATTCAGTTGTGTTTTTTTGGTCACAGGTTGTATCTTTTAACGTTCTGATTTCACCTTTCATCTCTTCCTTGTTAGTGTCACATCTGGTTTGGGGAAGTTTCTATCTCTCTGTCACCAGGGATAACTCTTTCTTCTCTGATAAATAGGTAAGAATCAGTATAACACATTTAATACATTTTGAATAACAGATAGCTAGACCATTAGGATTAGGTTCATTTAATCCTGGTGTCAATATCAAACAATTTTCTGGGCTGGAGGGATAAATGTATCAACCAAATGGGAAATTACAACTTTTTTAATTGAAGAATAATTGACACCCAATATTATATTAGTTTCAGGGGTACAATATAGTGATCCGATATTTGTATATACTATGAAATGGTCACTACAATAATTCTAAGTTACCATCTGTCACTCTACAAATCTGTTACGATATTATTGACTATATTCCCTGTGCTGTAATTTATATCCCCATGTCTTACTTATTTTGTAGCTAGAGGACTGTCCTTCTTAATCCCCTTTACGACTTTCATCCATCTCCCACTTTCTTCCCCTCTGGCAACCATCAGTTTGTTCTCTGAATCTATGAGTCCGCTTCTGTTGTTTTGTTTGTTTTGTTTTTCAGATTCCATGTATGGGTGAAATCATGGCACTTGTCTTTCTCTGCCTTATTTATTTCACTTAGCATAAATACCCTGTAGGTCCATCCATGTTACTGTATATGGCAAGATTTTGTTGTTTTTTATGGCTGAGTAACATTCCACCTCTTCTTTGTCCATTTATCTATCAATGGACATTTGGGGTGATTCCATATCTTGGCTATGGTAAATAATGTTGTGATGAACACAGGGGTGCATATGTCTTTTAAAATTATTGTCTTCATTTTCTTTGGATAAACACCTAGATGTGAAATTGCTGGACCATAGGGTAGTTCAATTTTTAATTTTTTGAGGAACCACCATACTGTTTTCCACAGTGGTTGCACCAATTTACATTCCTACCAACAGTGCACAAGTGTTCCCTTTATTTCCATGCCCTCAACAACACTTGTTATATCTTGTCTTTTGGATAGCAGCCATTCTGACTGGTGTGAGGTGATATCTCACTGTGGTTTTGATTTGCATTTTCCTGATGGTTAGTAATGTTTAGCATCTTTTCATGTGCCTGTTGGATATCTGTATTTCTTTGGAAAGTGACTATCTAGGACCTCTGCTCATTTTTAAATCAGATTGTTTTTTTTTATTTATTTTAGGTTGTATGAGTTCTTTATACATTTTAGATATTAACCTCTTGTTTGATACATCATTTGTGAATATCTTCTCCCTTCAGTAGGTTGCCTTTTCATTTTACTGGTGGTTTCCTTCACTGCAAAACCTTTTTAGTTTGATATGGTCCCACTTGTTTATTTTTGCTTTTGTTGCTCTTGCCTGAGGAAACAAATAAAAAAAAAAAAATCCCATCTAGGAATTTTATGGTTTCAGGTCTTACATTTAAGCCTTTAATCCATTTTGAGCTAATTTTTGAATATGGTGTAAGGAAGTCATCCGGTTTCATTCTTTTGCATGTAGCTGTCCAGTTTTCCCAGGACAATTTGTTGAAGAGAGTATCTTTTCCCCATGGTATGTTCTTGCCTCCTTTGCCATAGATTAACTGACCATATAAGTGTGGGTTTATTTCTGGGCTCCCTCTACTGTTTTATTGATCTGTATGTCTGTTTTTGTGCCTGTATCGTCTTGTTTTGATTATGATAACTTTGTGATATAGTTTGAAATCTGAAACTGTGATACCTCCATCTATGTTCTTTTTTTTCCTCTAGATTACTTTGGTTATTCGGGGTCTTTTGTGGCTCCTTAGGATTATTTGTTCTAGTTCTTTGAAAAATGTCATTTGTATTTTGATAGGAATTGCACTGAATCCATAGATTGTTTTACATAGTATGGACATTTTAACAATATTAATTCTTCCAATCCATGAACACAGCATAACTTCCCATTTATTTGTGTCATCTGCAATTTCTTCCATCAATGTCTTATAGTTTTCAGAGTACAGGTCTTTTACCTCCTTGTTTAAATTTATTCCTAGGTATTTTATTCTTTTTGATGTCATTGTAAATGGAATTCTTTTCTTAATTTCTTAATTTCTGTTACATCATCATTAGTGTATAGAAACAGATTTCTATATGTTGATCTTGTATCCTGCAACTTTACTGAATTAATTTATTAGTGCTAATAGTTTTTTGGTGGAGTCTTTAGGGTTTTCTCTATATAAACTATGGACATGTCATCTGCAAATAGTGACAGTTTTACTTCTTCCTTTCCAATTTGGATGCCTTTTATTTCTTTTTCTTGCCTAATTGCTATGGCAGGATTTCCAATACTACGTTCCATAAAGTGATGAGGGGGGTAGTGACTAGTTTTTGTCATTCTACTTCATTAGTATGTTTTGGCATCTGACAAATTTTTCCAAAATGTTTACTGAAATGGGCACCTTGATCTTGTTTCTAACTTTTCTCATCATTTCTCATTCAAGGAATTTTTTCTACCGAGGAAAAAAAAGCTTCAGATCAAACCAAGATTTGTAGACCATTTACATTTAAAACAACAAATTCAATCATCATCAACATACCAGAGTAAGTTTCATGAATGTTTACATGAGGGTATATCCTCCATTTTGTAGTACACATTTTGTAGTACACTCCATTTTGTAGACAGTACACTATCTCCTCTTCTATTTGTCCTGGTACCCTGATTTCTGGGATTATATTGCTCAAAATTTCAAATTTTGGATGTTCCTTAAGGAAGAATAGAGGATTTTCAATATTTATTGTTCTGGAGGCCATTATGACCTTATGAATGCAAAGTTATGAGCTGCATGAATGTTTATCCACGTATCAAAGTGTGTATTTTCAGTGGTTCAGAAGGGCTTTGGTCAGTCTCTAATGACCACATTTCCAAAAAGAAAACTATGAAATATAGCTTTCCACAGCTTGGATATAAATAAAATACTTGCACTTCTCTCAGCCACAATAATATAGAGTATTGTCCTCATCTATGACAAGCCTTGCTGAGTTGACTGAACTATAGTTGCTGTGGAACAGTAATTCAGGATTGCCTGACTTCTGTAGTTGAACTGCTAGCTCAGAGGTGGCATTGACAATATTTTTGTAGTTATCTCAGGATGAACACTATCATTAGTGTTTTTTACTTTCCCTACAAAGAATATTTAGCTGTTGGTAGTAGAGTAATTTTCTGGTGGTCTAATCAGAAAGGCGGCCAATTGTATTAATTAGACTCCTTCCCCAAATGGCCTTTCACTCAACAAGAGAGGTGGAGTTGGAGTGGAGAATGGCTCAATACCTAGATACCCGCTTCAACTCTTTCACTTTGCTTATGAAGAGAAATCTTTCTGAGGATTCAGCTGTGCACTTCTCCCAGCTCCCTAAAACTCTGGGCATAATTAGCAGACTATAAAGCACATTCATGTTTAACTCAGCAGTCCATGTTTCAAAGGATTTTCATTCCACACTTGAGATATTGTGATCTACCTGCTTCTACTGGAACAGATCTGTGAGTCCCCTCAACCAGACAGCATCCTATTTAGGAGCAATTTTACTAAACCTGCTGAGTTCTGATAACTCAAAAGGGAGAATTTGGCTCACTCAGGCAGCTCAAAACATTGTGAAAGAAAATGCCAAACGTAGGGATTTTCAGTAACAACAAATAATTGCGGGTTTTTGCTGAGTTTGTCCATCACATGTGTGCAGGGCTCAGAGAGCCTCAATGACCTTTGTGGGTGTATATGTGCATCTATCTGTCTCTGAGCACGTGTGTGAAGAGAGAAAGGGAGACTATTTAAGACTCAAGGCTATGCATTTGGTTTAAACTCAATCCACTATCACTTAGGTAAATGGGATTCTTGGATAGATGGAACTGTGGACCACTTTGTTTTTTGCCCTAGGAGCACACAGTAGGACAGAGTAGGAGAATGAATTTTGGTAATCAGTTTAAAGTAAACCTCAGGACTAGGAGATGCCAGCCAAATATGACTCATTTCCATCTAATCCCCTCAGGAGAGAGCTGGCTCCCTGGGGAAGCCCAAGTGATCTCTAAATACTCATCAAATCTTTGCATTGTTTCACAGGGAATGTTACAGGCTGAAAAATACCATGTGGATGAAAAAATGAACAGGTGCAACTGGGAGAAAGGGTGCAGGAAAAACATGGAGACGAAAAAGTACCCAATCAGGGCATCTGTAATGAAGGGATTCCCAGGTCTTCTGAAACAGCATCAGCCTTCTTGAGAACCAGACAGTGAAGGGAAGGGGGTCCTCCTCTTCTAAGGTCAGGGGAAAGGGCATCTGTCTTTGGGTGCAATATGTGGACTCTGGAAAGGTCATGGTCAATGCCATCCCCACTGCCCTCCCTAATTAGTCTGCCAATGCCCTATATTTTATAATTAGAGATTTTGTATTTTTAGATTTTATTCCTTAGGGGCCTCTAATCAGGGGCCTTTAACCCTAAAGGAGAAGTTCCTTGAGTTTCAGCAAAGAGGGACCTGAGAGATAAAAGCAAGACAAAGAAAATGGGTTGATGAAAAGAGGTGACAGGATGACAAAAACAAATTTGACCACTTTGCAATTTTGCTTAAAATAAATTGAAGATGCCTAATTTTTTTTTAAATTTTTTTTAATGTTTATTTATTTTTGAAACAGAGAGAGACAGAGCATGAAAGGGGGAGGGTCAGAGAGAGAGGGAGATACAGAATCTGAAACAGGTTCCAGGCTCTGAGCGGTCAGCACAGAGCCCGGCGCGGGGCTCGAACTCACGGACCGCGAGATCATGACCTGAGCCGAAGTCGGCCGCTTAACCGACTGAGCCACCCAGGCGCCCCTGAAGATGCCTAATTTTGTAACAACGAACGTAAGCACCAATTCTATAAAGTCAGATTATGAAAGGCATCTGGGTTGACATATTAAGAACCATAAAGAAAGCTTACACCAGGGCTTCTTAGCCGTAAGTGTGTATTATAGTCACCTAGAGGGTTTGTTAAAACAGAGTCCTATCCCCCGAGTTTCAGACTCAGTAGGTTTCCATGAACCTGAGAATTTACATTTCTAACAAATACTACTTGCTATATAATTGCTTATTAATTCTAAGGGTCTTTTTTGTCAATTCTCTTGGATTTTCTTGATAGATAATGATCACATTATCTGCAATAAAGGACAGTTTTATGTCTTCCTTGCCAATTTGTATACCTTTTAATTCCTTTTCTTGTCTAATTGCATTTCACAGACTTCCAGTCTGAGTTGAAAAGGAATGCCCAAAAGGGGACATCTTTGCCTTGTACCTGATCTGAGTGGGAAAGCTCTGAGTTTCTCACCATTCATTAATTATGCTAACTGTAAGTTTCTTGTAGATAGTCTTTATCAAGTTGAGAAAGTTCCCCTTTAGTCCTGGTTATTGAGAATTTTTATTACGAATGGGTATTGGATTTTACCAATGGCTTTTTCTGCGCCTATTAATATGACCATGTGATTTTTCTTTTTTAGTCTGCTGATGCAATAGATTACATTAATTGATTTTTGAATGTTGAACCAGCCTTGCATACCTGGGAAAAATTCCACTTGACCATGGTGTATAATTCTTTCTATACTTTTTTGGATTCAATTGGCTAATTTTTTTTTTTGAGGATTTCTACATTTATGTTCAGGAGAGTTATAGGTCTATAGTTTTCTCTTCTTATAATACCTTTATCTTATTTTGGTATTAGGGTAATACTGGCCTCATAGAATGATTTAGGAAGTATTTTCTCTTTGGAAGAAGATTCGGAAGAGATTGTAGAAAACCGGTATAGTATCTTCCTTAAATGTTTGGTAGAGTTCACCAGTGAACCCACTGGGCTTGATGCTTTCTATTTTTGAAAGGTTACTAATTATTAATTGAATTTCTTTAATAGATATAGGCCTTTCAGATGATCTGTTTCTTCTTGTGTGAGTTTTGGTAGATGTGACAGATGAATCTTTCAACGAATTGGTCCATTTCATCTTGGTTATCAAATCTGTGGGCATGGAGTTGTTCACAGTATTCCTTTATTATACTTTTAGTTTCCATGGGATTTGTAGTGATATGCCCTCTTTTATTTCTGACATTAGTAATTTGTGTCCTCTCTTTTTTTTTACTTATTTAGCCTGGCTAGAGGCGTATCAATTTTATTGATCATTTCAAAAAACCAGCTTTTAGTTTTGGTGATATTCTCTACTGATTTCCTGTTTTCAATTTCATTGATTTTTGTTCTAATTCTTATTATTTCTTTTCTTCTTTTTCTAGTTTCCTAAGGTGGAAACTTAGATTATGTATTTCAGATCTTTCTTCTCCTCTAACATTTCCATTCAATATTATAAATTTCCCTCCTAGCACTGCTTTCACTGCATTCCCCAAATTTTGATCTTGTTTTCATTTTTATTTAGTTCAAAATATTTTTTAATTGAGGTATAATCAACAGATAACACGGTATTAGTTTCAGGTTACAACATAATGATTCGGTATATGTGTATATTGTGAAATGATCACCACAATAAATCTAGTTAACATCCGAGTTCAAAACAATTTCTAACATCTTTGACTCATGTGTCATTTAGAAACGTGTTGTTTAACATCCACACATTTGAGGATTTTCCAGTTATCTTTCTGTCATTAATTTCTAGTTTAATTCCACTGTGGTCTAAGAGCAGACAATGTATGAATTGATTTTTTTTTTTTTTTAATTTGGTAAGGTGTGTTTTGTGTTTCGGAATGTGGTCTGTCTTGGTGAATGTGACATGTGAGCTTGAGAAAAATGTGTATTCTGTTGTTGTTCGATAGTTCATAGGTGTCTACCTATGATTGATGGAGTTGAGTTCAGCTACATCCTTACTGATTTTCTGACTGATAGACCCGTCCATTTTTGAGGCAGGGGTGTTGAAGTCTCCAACTGTCATAGTGGGGTAACGCTCTCGTGGATGGTGGATTTGCTCTTCTATGAGTACAATGCTCTGTTGTTCAGAGCACACTGCTATGCACTGTTAAGAACTGTTATGTCTTGTGGGTAATTGACGCTTTTGTCATAATGCAATGCTCTTCTTTTCCCTGGTAACTTTCCTTACTTGGAAGTCTGCTCTGTCTGACATTAATCCAGCTACTCCTGCCTTCTTCTAATTAGTGTTAGCACGGTATATTTTCCACATCCATTTACTTTCAATCTATACGTGCGTTCATATTTAAAATGGGTTTCTTATAGAGAACATGTAGTTGGTTGTGTTTTTTGACCCACTCTGACAATCTCTATCTTCTCATTGGTGCATGTTGACCACTGACATTAAAGTGATTACTGCTATAGTTGGATTATATCTACCATATTCATTACCATATTCTATTTGTTGCCTTATTTGTTCCTATTTTTGTCTTCCACTCTTTTTCTGCTTTTTGTGGTTTTAACTGAGCATTTTAGATGATTCTACTTTCTCTCCTTCCTTAGCATATCATACACTGTTTTTTCCTTTTTAAGTGGTGACCCAAGAATTCGCCACATACATTTAATCCAAGTCCACTTTCAAATAACATTATACCACTTCATAGTAGCATGAATACCTTACAATAACAAAATAATATATTTTTTAAAAGTTTTATTTATTTATAAATAAAACGTGAGTTTTATCAAAAAATAAAAATAAAGCGTGAGTGGGGGAGAGAGAAAGAGAGAGAGAGAGAGAATCCCAAGCAGGCTCCACACTGCCAGCACAGAGCCTGATATAGGGCTTGAACCCATGAAGACACAGGAAATGATCTGAGCCAAAACCAAGAGTCAGATGCTTAACTGACTGAACCACCCAGGTGACCCAATAACAAAATAATCTTAATCTCTTCATCTTGTCCTGTGTATCACTGCTGTCATTCATTTCACACACACACACACACACACACACACACACACACACACACACAATGAAAATAAATGAAAAATAAAAGTTTTTATTTTACCTTCACTTATTTCTTGCTTGATATTCTTCTTTATATAGATAAAAGTTTCTGAGCTAATTATATAATATTCTTTTTCTCTGAAGAATTTGTTTTAACATTTCTTGCAAGGTAGGTCTACCAGCAACAAGTTCCCCTCAATTTTTGTCTGAGAAAGTATTTCTCCTTCACTTAAAAAAATTTTTTTTAACGTTTATTTGTCTTTTGACAGACAGAGAGAGACAGAGCGTGAGTAGGGGAGAAGAGGAGCAGAGAGAAAGGGAGTCACAGATTCCAAAGCAGGCTCCAGGCTCTGAGCTGTCAGCACAGAGCCCGATGAAGGGCTCAAACTCATGAACTGCAATATCATGACCTGAGCTGAAGTTGGACGCTTAACTAGCTGAGCCACCCAGGCATCCCTCTTCTTCACTTTTGAAGGATAATTTCTCTGGGTACAAAATTCTAGGTTGGTAGGTTTTTTTCTCTCTAACACTTTAAGTATTTCCTTCCATTCTCTTCTTCCTTGCATGGTTTCTGAGAGGTCAGATTTAACTTTTGTCTTTGTTCCTCTACAGAAAAAGTATTTTCCTCTGGTTTCTTTCATTTTTTTTTTTTTTTATTTTCTATAATTTGAAAAGGATATGCTAGGGTGTAGGGATTTTTTTTTGTTTTTTTGTTTGTTTATTTGTTTTTTTGTTTGTTTGTTTATTTATTGTATTTATCCTGCTTGGTATTCCTTAAGCTTCCTGGATCTGTGGTTGGGTTTCTGATGTTAATTTGGGGAAATTCTCAGTTATCATTGTTTCAAACATTTCTTCTATTTCTTTCTCTCTTTATTCTCCTTTGGGTATTACCATTATATATATGTTACACCTTTAGTAGTTGTCCCAAAGTCCTTGGATATTCTCTTCTGTTTTGTTTGGTCTTTGTTCTTTTTGTTTTTTTGAAGATTGTACTGGTACATCCTTTAGCTCTGAGATTCTTTCTTCAGTTGTGTACAGTCTACTAATAAGCCCATCAAAGCTGTTCTTTACTTCTGTTACAGTGTTTTTTATCATCAGAATTTCTTTTTGGTTCTTTCTTAGGATTTCTGTCTCTCTGTTCATTGCCCATCTGTACTTGCCTGCTGTCTACTTCCTCCATTATTGCCCTTCACAAATTAATCAGAGTTATTTTAAATTCCCAATTAGGTAATTCTAACATCCCTGTTATGTCTGGTTCTCAGGCTTGCTTTGTCTCTTCAAATTGAGTTTTTGCCTTTTGGTATGCCTTGTAATTTTTTTGATAATTTTTTACATTTGGTAATTTTTTTGATTGCCAGACTTGGGTGAGAGAAACTGCCATTAATAGCTATCTAATTTTTGTTAATGTTTATTTTTGAGAGAAAGAGCGCGTGCACGCACGTGCAAGTGGGGGAGGAACAGAGAGAGAGGGAGGCTCTAGGCTCTGAGCTGTCAGCACAGAGCCCAATGTGGGGCTCGAACTCACAAACCATGAGATCATGCCTGAGCCGAATTCGGATGCTTAACCAACTGAGCCACCCAGGCACCTCAGAAACTGCTATAAATAGGACTTTAGTAATGGGGTGGTGGCAAGACAAGGAAGTGTACTTTAATCCTATGATTAGGTCTCAGTCTTAAGTGAGTCTGTGCCTCTGGGATGTGAACTTCACAAGTGTTTCTCACATTTTTTTTCCTTCCTCTTTAGGTGGGACAGGATGGCTACAGTGATCTGGACTTGGGTGTGTCCCCTTCCCATGTGGAAGACTAGTGCCAGCTGGAGTTGGGGATTTCTCTTTCCTGGTCAGTTGGGCTGTGACAATACCCTACCAGGTTAGGCTCTGATTAACTAGCTTCCACTGAGGACAGGTCTTTTCTCTTTTTTTTAAATCTTTATTTATTTTTGAGAGGGGGAGAGAGAGAGACAGAGCACAAGCAGGGGAGGGGCAGACAGAGAGGGAGACACAGAATCTGAAGCAGGCTTCAGGCTCCGGGGCTGTCAGCACAGAGGCCAACGCAGGGCTCGAACCCACAAACCATGACATCACGACCTGAGCCAAAGTCGGAAGCTTAACCAACTGCACCACCCCGGCACCCCAGGACAGGTTTTGTTAAGAACAGAGTGCTCTGGCTGATTTTAAAATGCTTCCTTTCCCCCCTCCCCTTGCCAGAAGCCTGAGGGCATTTTTCTTCCATGTTTACTGTGGGGACCTGACCGAACTGCCATAGGCAATGTCACAGTGTTGTGGGGGACCCCAACAACTGGGTCCTCCTGGACTTCTGAACTCTCAGAGTCGTCTGCGCTGAGCTTCCAACAATCCATCAATTACAGTTCAGGTTGTTTTCCCACCGGGGCGCTGGTTCCCATGGCAATGTCACTCCTGAGTCTCTGCTCCCAGATGCAGGAACTCCTGTTGTCACCTGTTTCTCTGGTCCCGGGGACAGCAGTCTGCCCTGGGTCCTCCCTTCTCTTACAGATCCAAACAGAGCTGCTGGTCTTTCAAACTGTTCAGCTTATTACTTGTTGTTGGCATGGTGTGGTGACTTCCAAGCTCCTTAAACGTGGCCCCAGAAGACAGAAGTCCTTTCTCCACTTTTTTTAAGCAAGAAAAACTTATCCTGTTTAAATTTTGAGACATCTTTGACCTCGTATCCCGTCTTCATCCTCTTGGTGACAAAACATCTCCTCATCCCCTGCTTTTTGACGTACTTACATGGGAATGTGGATAAGGCGTGGGGAGGGAGGTTAAGAACACAGAGGTGTTGTGAACACCTAGGTAGGAGGGCCTTGGGGACAGTTACCCCGTGGAAAGAGTGGTAGAACGATGATGGGGGCGGGGCTCACTAAGAGACTATGATAAAAACTATTTCCACTTGGATTGTTCTGTTTGTTAAAAATAGCAAAGTTTTCTAGAGAAGCTTTTATTCTCATTACATGAGGTTTTCTTCTTTGTGTTTATTATTGTTATTTTTATCATATTTATCTGGGGGTGCTCTTATGGAGATTACTGAGGTGGGGAACTAAAGCGACAGTCAGACCACTCCTTTATGTCGTCACGGCCAAAAATAAAACACACAAGGATGGGATGTTTCCTCGCTAGCACTTTAGTTCCCACAGACCTTTGGCTATTCTGCATAAGCTGGGCAACGGCTCTATCCCTTCCCAATGTGCCATTAGGAAAAGGCATCAGGCAAGCCAGCTGAGTTGCCGTTAATAAGGAGACACGTACATCCGTGTGTGTTAAAACCTGTTCTGAGGGCAGATCTGTGTGTTCAATAATGTAGTCGAAAGCTAAAAATGAAGAAAGGAGAAATCAGATGGACAATTTGTTGTTGAACTTCAAATTGCCACAGTGACATGGGACAAGGGCCAAGCTTTGCTTAGACTACGAATGGCCCCGTTATTTCAGTCAACATCCTAATGCCTCACTTGGACTACCTGTTCCATGTCAGTGCCTGGCGTGTGTCACTTGTCCTTATACAAATGGCTGGCACAAATTACAGGGTCGATTCTAACTCACCGAGGAGAAAACAGGACTTGGAACGATGTCCTTATGAAATAAATATGCCATGATATCAAAGGCAGTTATCACTGAGTACTGAAACTATATGAGTAGCTTTTGTTCTCTTCCTCATGTATTTGTTCTGAAATTTTTCTTCATCAAACTTTTGAATTGTATTATTGGGAAAAATATGCAAAAGATATAAATAACTGAGTAAGACAGAAATTTATTATTGAATTTCACAATCGAAATTTTCTTAGAAAATGTTTTTAATGTTTATTTATTTTCGAGGAAGCGCGAGAGAGAGAGAGCACAAGTTGGGGAGGGGCAGAGAGAGGATGAAAGAGGACTCAAAGCAGGCTCCTTGGTGTGAGCACAGAGCCCCATGTGGGGTTTGAACTCATGAACTGTGAGATCATGACCTGGGCTGAAATCAAGAGTCGGCCCCTTAGCTGACTGAGCCACCCAGGCACCACGCCCCTGAACTGTATTTTCTGAGTACCTACTAAGTGCCTATGTGCCACCAGGTTTCAATGGGGGAAACAAGTCACGAATACAGAGAATGGTTAACAGATATGAATAATAAGTGATAAGGTGCTAATTATACAGAACAGACAAGAAACATTCAATCCTGAAAGGAACGGATTGCTGATATCACCAACCCACGATTGAAAGGGTAAGCCTGACAACATCTGGTTAGCTTGACAACACACAAGAAGCACTCTCATTAAAAGGGAATGTATCCCTTTGTGAAGAAAAGATTTCCTTCTCTGTAGAACCCAAGAAGCATTACTTCGAAACCACTCATTTCTAACCATCATTTCCCTTAACGTGTCTCCCTGGTCCTTTGAGACAACAGAGTTCCCTAAAGCTTATGACTCAGCCACAGCTGCCCTTTTTCAAATATCCAGTGTGCACGCCATAAAATGGAGTCTAAATTTACAGTCTGACTAGGGGCAGGAAGCAGTAATGTCACACTCCACTTATTTAAAAATATGTTGGCAATGCTCCGTTAAATCATAAAGACAAGTTAATTTAAAGACTCTGGCCCACTCAAATACCAAACGAGTTCAGTCAATTTCAGGCTCTGCCTTCGTCAAAGTATATATCAAAAGGGCAATAATTTTATATTAGGTAATTGTTATAAATTAGTATTTTTACTGCCCTTACATTTGACTAATTTTTTTCCCCCGATAACTCCACTTTCATTGGCAGAGAAAGGAGGCATGCTTATTGAATACAGCTCAATAGTTTTGCAGTCTGGAAAGCAAAGATGAGCAGGTAGATTAAGAACGTCAATGTTAGACTTCCAGGCGCAGTTTATAAAAAAAGTAATCATTCAGGCGCTGATAATAAAAGAGGTTTATTCTTCATTAATAGGATTGTTGCCTTGGCAACTTCCAACTCACATAAGTATTTACATCAACCACGGTGCATGTTTCTGACACTAGAGAAGAGCTCCGATGTGTCCCTTCTATATCCATGCCTGGAATCTTCTATTATATGGCTCAGCTGTATTAGTGGTCTCAGTCAAAGTGACTCAACGCTCAACCAACCCCACCCCAAACCAAAGAGGAAATTTAAACCTATTTCTTGGTATGTCAAGTTAGTAAAAGACAGCACTGATAGATGGTTTTCTTTCTCAAAAAAAGATTGTTTATATGGGGAAGAATAGCTTTGTTTTTATTTCCCTGCGCACCCAGCAGAGGGCAAAGCATTTTTAGAGTCAACATTACGAATATTAACGAGCATTCAAATCATGCGTTGTTTCCCTAAAATTCTTATTTTCCTAGTTCGTAATTATCACCAAATTGCCTAAAGAACTTGAAGACATTATGAGCATATGAATCAGTACTGTGTGTGTGTCGGGGGCTGGGGGTGGGGAGGGAAAGGGCGGGGGGGGGCAGTAAGTATTAGGCAGCGTTTACTATTGACCTAGCACTTCCAATTGTAGGCATTTTCTTTGAGAAAATAATTGTACAATAATAAAATGATGTTTGTGCAAGGATATCCACTGAAGTTTTGTTTCTAATTGGGGAAAAAATTGAAAACAAGTCAAATGTTACTTTTTTTTTTTTAAGATAGTATATTGTAAACACTGATTTTTCTTAATGTTTCTTTATTTTTGAGAGGAGGGAGGGGAAGAGGGAGGGAGACAGAGAATCCCAAGCAGGCACTGCGCTGTCAGTGCAGAGCCCAGTGTGGGGCTCAAACTCATGAATGGTGACATCATGACCTGAGTTGAAATCAAGAGTCAGATGCTTAACTGACTAAGTCACCCAGGTGCCCCAAATGTTACTACTTTTTAAAATGACTGTAAATAGTCTTGCAGGGACAGGACCAGGTCGACACTGGGGAGAAGCCCAGGCTTGCTCCCTCTCAGGGTCACACCCGAGGACCTTACTTGTATCACCCTAGTCTGGGCCCTGCATTCTTATATATACATTATATTTCACTGAGATAAAATTTTGAGTGTTTAAATCAATTACAGTATAACCACACAATGAAGTACTATGCAGTCACTAAAAATGATAATGTAGACTCCAACCTACTGACATGGTAAGAGAATCAGAAGTTACAGTCTAAATTAAACAAGCAGTTTACAAAAATAAAATGTGCAGAAGACTTTTATAGCAGCGCTATCGACAATAGCCAAAGTATGGAAAGAGCCCAAATGTCCACCAACAGGTGAATGGATAAAGATGCGGTATATATTTACAATGGAGTATTACTCAGGAATCAAAAAGAATGAAATCTTGCCATTTGCAACTACATGGATGGAACTAGAGGGTATTATGCTAAGCGGAATTAGTCCATCAGAGAAAGACAAATATCATATGACTTCACTCATATGAGGAATTTAAGATACAAAACAGATGAACATAAGGGAAGGGAAGCAAAAATAATATAAAAACAGGGAGGGGGGATGAGACATAAGAGACTCTTAAATATAGAGAACAAACAGAGGGTTGCTGTGGGTAGGGGGATGGGCTAAATGGGTAAGTGGCTTAAGAAATCTACTCCTGAAATCATTGTATGCTAACTAACTTGGATGTGAATTAAAAAATAAATTTTTTAAAAATGGGGAAAAAAGCAAAATCTAATATAAAAACAATCGCTGTGGTTTTAAAAAGCCCAACAACAACAACAACAACAACAACAAAACTCTTCTAAATAACTCACTGTTGCAGTTTATATTTAAAAAGGCCAAAGATCTGAAAGAAAAACACTGAGTATTTCTCAAGGCATGGGAATAGGGGAAAAAAACACCATTCTATGTTTAAATCCATTTGCTTTCCTGACAGGTACGAATATTGTTACAAGTCTGTATTCTGAACAAAACTATTCTCCTAAATTAACTTCATTTTCAAATTCAATCCCTGTGTGGTTAAAAAATACTTGGCAGATCGGCCCCTCTCCAAATTCTCTAATTTTTTTTTAACACTTAAGGAATCTAACGCATTTTATCAACATGTTTAAATCAAATCTTTTGATTTAGTAAGCCAGAACTGCTTCGTGGTTAATGAGCCTTGGGTCTACACAAGGAAAGGGTACTTGGTTGCTGAGACCAGTCTCAAAAACTAGAGACGACAAGGTTGTCCTTATTCTAGAATGCCACTGTGACACTAAGCACTGTCTTCTCACTTGTGTTATCTAAGCCCTATTCTTATGTAACTTCCACGCATGTGTACATGCCTTGTGTCTCCAACTAGGTGGCGTGTTTTGAAGACGAGGCCAGTGGGTGCCTCCATAGAAGGGTCTTTGGTACAACAGAAGCTCAGGAACTACTGCTTAATAATGAAAGACCTAAGTTACTGGAAAGCAGTGTGGTGGAGAGACCATGAGCTTTAGACCTTCAGACAGGCTTGAGATAGAATCCAACTCTACCCCTTACTAGATGTACAGCTACAAGCAAGTCTTTCTGAGCTTGGCTTCTTCATCTTGAATGTCTTCTGTCTTAAAGGTTCTCCTACCGACCAAGGAAGGTTTGTCAGTAGCTGTGTAGAGTGCCTGACACATTGCAGTCTCTCAACAAATGCTCGTTCTCTTTCCCCTTCTTTCCAATTGCCTCTCTCACTGATATGGAAAATGAAAATGAGGCAGGAAAATAAGATCGATCTCCAGTAACCACAAAAGTTAGCTAAGAACCAGATTGTGTTCATTCATCAACCATATCTGGTCAATATCAATCCATCTAGATTGAGCTCTTACTATGAACACTTGACCCATGAAAAAGTCTTTGACTGACACTGGTTCCCCCACTCCCAGGGGATTCCCAGGCACCCTGGACTCTTGACCACAAGGGTGCCCAGCAGCCAAGTGTGTAGGCCAAGTGGCGCCACCTAGTGCCTCCTAGTGCCTGTATTTTCTCTTCACTTGTTTTTTCCTGCTCAGCGAACTCCTTTTTAGGCAATACCTTGATTCCAAGAGTTTTTCTTCCAGAATCAGACATTCCTTTTCCTCCTCTTTTGATGATAACCATAGCACATACATGATATAAAAGGTTCAAAAGACATGACTGTTTAGGAAGTAAATGTTTCCATTAAGTCCACAGCCCCACCCCCAAAATGACCATTGTCAGCAATTCAATGAACATCCTTCCAGACTTTACTTTTGACAAAGCGAATCTTTCTTAAGTGTATATATCACCTCTTCACTCTCTCTTCCCTCAATTTTTGCTCAGTTATCCTCAGAAAAAATTTCTCTTCCTGCCTTTTTTGTGCCACTTGTGAATCTCAAAGCTACCCTTATAATAGTTGCTCAGTATCAAAGGGCTGTAACTCTACACTCATATAGGGAAAAAGAAAAATCCCATCTTTGGTGGCAAGAGTAGAAAGTAATCAGGCCAAATACCAGCTGAAAGTACACAAACTTGCATAGAAATCCCTATCTCCTTGTCTTTCTCTAATGAAACTCACAGTCCAGGCATCAATCAGCATTCACCATAAATAACTACTTTGCAGTTAACGTTACTGTTTTCCTGCTTCACTTAACTAAAAGCAGAGTGGAAGAGTTTTTTCTCGCATGTTGCATTACATAAGTGCTGCTCACAAAACATTTGGTTAAAGGTTTTTCTTTTTAATTTCTCATCTGTCACAGACTGATACTTTCGTAAAATAAATAAAAGAGCCTTGCTAGGAAAATGAAATTAAAAAGCCAGACCTACAAAGCACAAGTCCTAGTTTTTTTTTAAATTACCAGATTTAGCAGACATAAAATTACTCTGTTGGGTTGCTAGCAAAGTTTTCAAAGTCATACAATTTGTGCTTATCTTGTGGCAAACTGTTAGCAAAGAGACTGTAGATCTCAGCAGGCTGCGTACCATACACGCAGCGAGGTTCTTCCATACCTTTTCATTGGAACTGAACCCCTCCTTGCTTACATGAGGTCTATACGAAAATGTCTTCCAAATTTCTAAGAACTAATTTATAAGTGAACTTTGGGGGCGCCTGGATGGCACAGTCGGTGAAGCGTCCGACTTGAGCTCAGGTCACAATCTCTCGGTTTGTGGGTTCAAGCCTTGCGCCGGGCTCTGTGCTGACAGCTCAGAGCCTGGAGCCTGCTTCAGATTCTGTGTCTCCCTCTTTCTCTTTCTCTCTCTGCCCCTCCCCCGTTGGGCTCATTTTCTCCCTCAAAAATAAATAAACATTAAAAATTTTTTTAAAAAATATAAATGAACTTTGGGGTAAGAGTCCCCATTAAAACATTGGGATGGTTAGTATTTCGACATATTGAGCCAATCTACTCAATTTTTTAGTTTTCATCCAGATGTTTAAAATTACAACAATACAGCTGAAGATTCTTGGAACCCAAGAAAGTTGATTATTGGAAATACACGGTGAAGTTCCAAACAAGAACTGAATTTCCCAACTGGCCCCTTCAGACTCCAACATTATTTCTCACCTGATCTCTATCATTTTGAATGTTAACGATCAAAGGAGAAAGTAACACGTCAAACTGCAATGCAAACAGAAAACAAAATTCAATTCCTTTTTTAAATGTGGGCTTCAGTTTAAAATACTTACAGTAAAGCTCACAAAAATACCTTGTCTCAGATAGAGATCATGGGATTTCTAGTGGCAGTGACTATCAGTCAATACATTGGTGGATTTTCACATCCTTATAAACTCTTGTTTAGATCTTACATCTGTCAGAATGGCTAAAATCAAAAAGACAAGAAATAACAAGTGTTGGCGAGGATGTGGGGAAAAGGGACCCTGTGTACTGTTGGTGGGAACGTAAATTGGTGCAGTCACTGTGGAGAACAGTATAGAGGTTCCTCAAAAAATTAAAAATAAAAATACTATGTGACCCAATAATTCCGCTACTGGGTATTTACCCAAAGAAAACAAAAACACTAACTCAAAAAATACATGCACCCCTATATTTACTGCAGCATTTACAACAACCAAGATATGGAAGCAACCTGTGTCCATCAATAGGTGAATGGATAAAAAGGACACACACACAGATATTACACAGCCATAAAAAAGGATGAGATCTTGCCATTTGTGACACGGATGGACCTAGAAGATATTATGTCAAGTGAAATAAATCATGTTGAGAAAGACAAATACCATATGATTTCACACATGTAGAATCTAAAAAAACAAAGCAAAGAAACAAAGAAACAAACAAAGCAGAACCAGAACTATAAATACAGAGAGCACACTGATGGTAGCCGGGAAGGGGGGAGGGGATCAGGCAGAATGGGTGAAGGGAGTGGGAGATCCAGGATTCCAGTCATGGAATGAGTAAGTCACAGGAATAAAAAGCACAACACAGGGAATATAGTCAATGATATTATACTGTATCGGGACAGATGGTAGTTACACTTGTGATGAGCACAGCATAATGAGTAGAGATGATGAATCACTACATTGTATACCTGAAACTAATGTAATGTTGTGTGTCAACTATCCTCAGATAAATTTTAAAAAATTCTCATTTAGCTTTTTTAAATGAGAATGAAGGGAATGAGGGAGGTACTAGATAAACTGTCAGGTCTATGAGAAATTCAGAGTGTGTGTGTGTGTGTGTGTGAGAGAGAGAGAGAGAGAGAGAGAGAATGAGAGAGAGAGAGAGAAACAAAAATCTACAGAGTCTATGTTTCTCCATATTTTACTTGCTAATTCATGACTTAATACTTGGCTTTGGTATTTTTTTAACTGGTAGTCTAGGATACTGTTTAATTTAAACTTTGGCTATGGCACATTCATCTATCCATTGATTCACTAATTCGTTAATGATTTGATTCATTCACTGAAACATTCATTTTCATTCATTCGTTCACGAAGCACTGATTAACCACTCACCATGGGCACAGTGCTAGATGCTCCCAGGGTCAGAGGAAGTAGCATACTTCTGGAACCTTGTAATAGACCCCAGCACTCAACAGGCGGGCCCCAAATTATCAAAAAACCATACTACCTTATCCATATATTAGTCAGTTTTAACAACACTGATTAATTGAAAGTCAAGTATCAATGTTCCAAGTGCCTTAGAAAAGTGTTTTCCCAGGGTGCTTGGCTGGGTCGGTCAATGGAGCATCCGACTCTTCATCTCAGGGTTGTGAGTTCGAGCCCCACGTTGGTGTAGAGATTACTTAAAAATGAAATCTTTGGGGCGCCTGGGTGGCGCAGTCGGTTAAGCGTCCGACTTCAGCCAGGTCACGATCTCGCGGTCCGTGAGTTCGAGCCCCGCGTCGGGCTCTGGGCTGATGGCTCAGAGCCTGGAGCCTGTTTCTGATTCTGTGTCTCCCTCTCTCTCTGCCCCTCCCCCGTTCATGCTCTGTCTCTCTCTGTCCCAAAAATAAATAAACGTTGAAAAAAAAAATTAAAAAAAAAAAAATGAAATCTTTTAGGGGCGCCTGGGTGGCTCAGTTGGTTAAGTGTCCGACTTTGGCTCAGGTCATGATCTCACGGTCTGTGAGTTCAAGCCCGTGTCGGACTCTGCGCTGACAGCTCAGAACCTGGAGCCTGCTTTGGATTCTGTGTCTCCCTCTGTCTGCCCCTCACCCACTCACTCTCTAAATAAATAAATAAATAAATAAATAAATTTTTTTTAAAAAGTGTTTTCTGAAAAGGAGAGGATTTCTATTGCAAACACATATGAGTGATATCATTTTTTTTAAAGAATAATGGAGATATAATACTGTATTAGTTTCAGGTGTACAACATAGTGATTTAATATCGATATACAGGATGGACTGGTCACTGAAATACATTGGTTACCATGTGTCACCATATAAAGCTATGACAATGTTACTGACTATATTCCCTATGCTGTACATTACAATCCCAGGTTATTTACTTTATAATTGGAAGCTTGTGCCTCTTACTCCTCTTCCCATTTGGCCCATCCCCCCCATTCCCCTCCCCTCTGGCAACCACCAGTTTTGTTCTCTGCATTTATAACTCTGCTCCTATTCTGTCGGGTTTGTTTGGTTTTTAAATTTCACGTGTAAGTGAAATCATATGGTATTTGTCTTTCTAACTTGTTTCACTTACCATTGTACCCTTTAGGTTCATCCATATTGTTGCAAATGGCAAGATTTCATTTTTACGGCTGAGTGTGTGTGTGTGTGTGTGTGTGTGTGTGTGTAATGGATTATTTATCATATACACATCTTCTTTAATGAATGATAAATTATTAATTAATTCATTAAATACCTTGTTTTCTTTTACATCCCTAACACATCTTATATTTGATATTTTTTTATTTTTTTATTATTATTTTTTAATGTTTATTTATTTTTTACAGAGAGAGAGAGACCGAGCATGAGCAGGGGAGGGGCAGAGAGAGAGGGAGACACAGAATCCGAAGCAGGCTCCAGGCTCTGGGCTGTCAGCACAGAGCCCAGCAAGGGGCTGGAGCTTGTCAACTGTGAGATCATGACCTGAGCCAGTCTGACGCTTACCCACTGAGCCACCCTGGAATTTTTGTTTTTTGTTTCATTTTTGTTTAAGATGTGTGGTCCCCAAAGCTCAGAACTCTTTAGAATTTCTCCTTTCTTAAAAAAAAAATTTTTTTAATGTTTATTTCTGAGAAAGAGAGAGACAGAGCATGAGTGGGGGAGGGGCAGAGAGAGAGAGGAAGACACAGAATCGGAAGCAGGCTCCAGGCTCTGAGCCATCAGCACAGAGCCTGACACGGGCTGAACTCACAGACCACAAGATCATGACCTGAGCCGAAGTCGAATGCTCAACCGACTGAGCCATCCAGGTGCCCCTTATATTTGATATTTTAAAAAGACTTGGCTTGTAATGTGTTATAAAATGTACAAACTCTCATATTTTAAAACTTACATTGGTAAACCACAACCTAAATACTAAGTACGCTAATAGATACATTGAATGAGTAACAATCTAAATACTAACACTAAAAGCAAGAAAGCATATTTTATACTTGCCTTAGGCATACAGACAAATCTGCAAACATATTTCTTACAGAGTGACTCTTGGACCTGACATCCCATATATCTGACAGAGACCTCTGTCTTACACGTAGCTAATACAGCATGACAAAGAATTCTTAGGTGAATAGTGGATATGCACACGAGTGTGCGCGTGCGTGTGTTTTGTGGGGATGGTGCATGGATAGAAATAACAAGATAATCTAAATGAAATCAGGTCATTTCTTTTAGACAAAGTATTAATTTTCAGAGGCTGAAGCAGCCTCCAGGCAGACAATTAAGTTATCCTGAAGTCTAGATAGAAAACAACAACAAATGTTCCAATTATCGGTGTCATTTTAGAAAAGAAGGAAGGATGGGGGAAAGAAAAGGGTGAGGACAAGGACGTGTACTTTCTGGTCTTGGGTAGCATGGCTGAATTCTGACATGGATGGTAAGCAACCCTCGGAAAGAGTTACGGCCCAGGAGAAAGATGTACGGAGAGAAGTTGCTGGTTACCCTTGGGAACTCCTGACGTGGCCTGAACTGTAGATTCTTGCTATGAGTTTGCACAGAGCAAGGCCATTCATATGAGACTCAGTAATCTACTCTGTTCCTAGGTACAGGCCAACAGGTGCCAGCTGGTGGGGGACACTGCTTACCCCAAGCACAGCAGGCCTGGGCACGGTCGGAATGCATCCGTGCTTTTCCTTGTTGCTCGTGCTAGTGAACACAGAACAGACACAGATAACCAACACTAGCACTCCATAGTTTTCCTTCAAGGAAAAAAAAAAAGCACTCAGGCATGAGTTTGGTAAAAGCAAATTTACTATCCAGGAAGGGGGGGAAAAAAGGCAGAAAAAGCCTTAACCTGCAAGATCACGGCACCTGATTCATTACTTCAGCAAAATGTTTTGGTGCCATTTTATGTTTGGTAGACGGGGAGATCCTGGTGGTTAGTGACGCCTGGTGGCCCTTCAAGACATGTTTGGATTCTAAGTCCACCTGGTCTCCAAAGCTCTAAATGTGGTATCAGACTAGAATGTTCAAGGGAAGAGTTGGGGATTATATGTCCTAAACACAAACGCCCTTAAGTTAAAAAGCAGTCTCAGGGATGTCCCACTAAGGCTAGTGACGTAGCAGGAGTGGGCCGTGCGTCAGAGCAGATGCTGGGTAGCAAAGTACGTGTCCAATGCCGAGAATAAAAATTCTCCACATTCTTGGGAAGAAATGATGACAGAAACTGGTATCTGTGACCTTCTGGAATTCTGCAACTTTGGCACCAACAGCACAGTGAGTGATAACCAGGCTGGGACAAGGCGGGTGTGATGGGGCAGAAACCAAGACCCATGAGGGAGACGGTGCATCTGTCCTGAAGGCCACCAACTTCCCTGTCGCCTCACTCAGCACTGCTCTGAGGACATACTTCACACCCGAGCAGAGGTGATGTTCCACACTCTCCTTACTCCTCGTCTGAGTCAGTGGTCCTAATGAACTTTCCTCATACTGTGGAAACCGGGTGCGGGGGGTCGGGAGCCACTATGGACTGCAGAGGGTGGGAGGAAGGAGGCAGGTAAGTGCCACTTGCTTCTCACTAGGGACCCAGTTCCCCACAAAGGTGACGGGGGACACAGCTGCCCACAGGGTCAAAGGCAGGCATCTCCCCACCGAATGGTGACTGGGAACTGTAGAGACCAGACTCTGGCTCTGAACCAAGCCATGGTTCATCATGCAACCTATCACCGATGTCACCTAACCTCTCTAGTGTGTGTTTTCCTCTCTCAGAAGAGAAAGAAAGAAGGAAGGAAGGGATGTAGGGAGAGAGGGAGAAAGGAAGGAAAGGAGGGAGGAAAGGAGGGAGGGAGGGAGGAGGGAAGGAAAGGAAAGGAGGGAGGGAGAAATGAGGGAAGGGAGGAGTGGAGGGAGAGAGGGGGAAGGAAGGAAGGAAAGAAGGAAGGAAGGAAAAAAGAGACAGAGGGAGAAAGAAAAGGAAAAGGGGATATATATTAGAATGGATGATATGAAGGTATCTCCTTCTCTAAAAATTCCGACCATCATAAGTGGCTAAGACAGTAAGAAAGAAAAATCCCAACTCGAAGTCTGTATGAAATGTAGGGGCAGAATCCTTTTTTTTTTTTTTTTTAATTTATTTATTTACTTTGAGAGAGAGAGAGAGCAAGCTGGGGAGGGGCAGAGAGAGAATCCCAAGCAGCCTCCATACTGCCAGAGCAGAGCCTGGGCTTGAACTCACGAACCGTGAGACCATGACCTGAGTGGAAATCGAGTCGGACGCTTAACCGACTGAGCCACCCAAGGCGCCCCGGCATAGAATTCTTTATACAAGTCATTTTCTGGTTCTCTGCCACGTGGAGAATCTGAAAGACATACAGATCCTTTGGGCTTGACGTTGCTAAAGTACTCTATATCTTGTTACAGTAAAAATAAATGTTTAAAATAAAGCAATGAGCAGGAAACTAGAAGTCAATGAGAGAAGTAACTTGGCGGAAGACGAGCGGGAGAGGATGAGAGGGATCTATGTAGAATGGGCTGCTTGGTTGAGTCAACCCCAAATTGGTGCTTTGGAGGATTTTTTTATGGCAAGGGCAGGAGAGTTCCTATATAGACCCCCATTATAAAGCATCAAAAATGCAAATGGTCACTTTTTAAATGAGTATGATTTACCCATGAATATTTTCTAAAGTCAAAGGAAGATATGGATGCAATGAGTAGACTTAATATACACACGTATTTGTGTGATTCATTCCAGAGTCAGAGTTATTAATTATTCCAGAGAAAAGGTCCATGTAAAGGAATAAGGGACAACCTTTAAGACCAAAAAGGACAGACTCACGGGGGCCTCAAGGTGTCTTGAAATGAAGGAGTCTGATTTTCTTCTCTATCACAGTAAAGCAGGATGATATTTTGTCTTTAGTGTTGGCTGTGTCCTTTTTCTGTTGTGTTTCCTTCTGCTTGTATGGGATGTCCAGATGATTGAGGTACTTTCCCCTGGCATGACTCAAGATACGTTTATAAGGGTGACAACGCCCTATCGCAAGCCCTGTGTGGAAACCCATCAGCCCCTCCCTCATGCTTTAATGCTGACACAGGGGGGAGTCGCTCCATCAGGCTGTGAGAAAGGGAAGGCCCTTGGGAGGGAGGTCGTCCAGCCTCATCACTGGGGAGGGTAAGGGACCAGCTCAAGGTTACGCTGTAAAAAGTCGAGCCAGCTCTAAAATGCAAATACAACCTGCTAGTCCTAGTCAGCCGCTCTTTGAACATGGCATGAAGACAAACAAAACATTCTGGAGAAGATTTAAATAAATAACAAAGACTAGAAACATCTAGAGTGATTGTGACCCATCAGGAGTGCCCCTATCATAACTGTCTAAAAATGTTCGTCCTTTACAAAGGCAGGGAAGTCAAGGTCATAACACGGTGCACTGTGACTTAATCACACTATGCTTAAGTGTGCTGTACTTTTTTTTTTTTTTTTTTTTTTTTTAACGTTTATTTATTTTTGGGACAGAGAGAGACAGAGCATGAACGGGGGAGGGGCAGAGAGAGAGGGAGACACAGAATCGGAAACAGGCTCCAGGCTCCGAGCCATCAGCCCAGAGCCTGACGCAGGGCTCGAACTCACGGACTGCGAGATCGTGACCTGGCTGAAGTCGGACGCTTAACCGACTGCGCCACCCAGGCGCCCCAAGTGTGCTGTACTTCTTAACTGAATTGTATTCCCCTTGGATTCAAAGTATGGTTCTCTCATTTTTACGAAACAATGAATAAAAGAGTGTTTCTTTCTTATCCATTTTAATCAAGAACAGAAAATAAATGGTTCCAGACTTCCAGAGACATTTTTAAAATGTAAATTCTATAAATCTCCAAAAAGGGTTTGCGTTGAGAGGAGCTATGTGATTCATAGTCGTTTTGCGATTGTCAAATCATTTAGAAATAGCCTGAGATTGGGTCCATTGACTGTGAATAACAGCAGGCCAGCTTTGTGAAAAACAATCACGTAAGTCCAGTTAAGGATAAATGATGCCTGGCCAAGAGCTCGGTATTACATACATCCAGTTTCTGGGGGATCCTTTTCCTTTGACATCGAAGACTATATTTAACCTAAATAGCTATTATAAAATTATGCACTGTGGATTCTTTCTTAAAAGGGGTGCAAGCTTCGCCAGTGTTCCTGGGTTGAAGACTAGTTTAAATAAGCCCTTGGGTTTATGTTGCACACAAGAAGGCTTTACAAGATCTAATCTTTTCTAAACCTGTTATGTTCTTTGGTTCAACAGGGCTTCCTAATTGTAGCTATTAGTTCCTCTTTTTTGTGGTCTGGTCTGTCAATGGACTATTGAGTGATCAGTAAATTAAAGCCCAGCCAGCAGCCAACACATCGAGGCAGACGTTAAATCATAGCTTGGCTGCCCTTATTCATTATTAGTATCTGTGAAACAGCTTTTAAATACACGGATAGGATTTAACATGATGCACATTTGTGTCATTCTCAGATTTCCATACTGTACAATCAGGTATGTGAGGGGTTTTTTTCCTTCTTCTAGGCAACAGGTGTGTTCTTGGAACAATGTTCAACCCCCACTTCTGGCTTATGTGAGAGGCAGCAGCTGCAAGCTTAATGTCAATGACACATGGTTCTATAAGAGAGAAAATAAACCGCCTTCTCAGTGTATTAAAGTCATGGGCAGATGGACAATAGCTGTCTGTACTTCCTTTGTGTTGTAGAAGCAGAGTCTAAACTTTGAGATGACAAGGTTTTTTCTGCCTCTTTTTCTCTTCTCCTCCTCCCCTCTCTTTTCTTCCTTCTTTCTCTCCTTTCATTTTTCAAAAAACTTGTTAGTGAAAAACATGCCTTTCTTTAAGCATTCTGCACCCATTATTGAGAACTGTCCTCCAGTTGAGTCATATTGTTTTCAGGCTGACGAGTGGAGAGGAGAAAAAACGTGATATAAATCGGGCTACACTTTATTTAGAACTTGCTTTGTTCTGAAAAGAATTGAAAGGAACTGTTTACTATGGAATTTGAAGAGACTTACTTGGTATGCAAACACGGCGTGTTTTCTTTAAGGGCAAATTCAATGCTCTAGTACAACACTTCTATATTTAATTTTGTGAGATATTGCTAATGACAGTTACAATGTACTCTGCACCTCACAAGTACAATGTCAATGTTAACTGATAGGAACCATAATGATCCAGTAATCTTGTAATAGTTTAAGACAGTAAATGTTTGTCAGTTTCTTCAGAATCTCTTAGTGTAGTGGCAGGAATATTCCACTTTGCGTGTTAGTTTTCAGGTGCTGTCGTGCCTCAAACAGAAGCAGTCCAGCCACTGTCTTACTGCATACAAGGTATGCACATTAAGCTCAAGAACAGACCCGAGTAACCACTGAGCTCCGGGATCCACTGGAAGTGAACACGTCTCATTACACGGACTTTTCTAGAACCCACAGCAGAGTACAGCAGAGTTTCCCCTCTTCTGCCAAGAGGCGTGTCAATAGGGATTTTAATAAAAATGGAAGTCATGAGACGAAATCTTCCTTTTTCTTAGATGTGACGAACAAACGCATTGTAAACGGGAGGTGACAGGCAACTATTTAATTACAATCCTGGAGTCTCTGGTATCACCTGAGCCACCAGATCACCTGGAAGACTGGGGTTGGGTGCTGCATATAATGTCTAATTGGGGGACAAGTAAGAGAGAATCCCTTTTTATGGTTGCTTCTTTTTTTTTTTTTTTAACCGCAAACCTCAACTGTATTCAAGAATCAGATTTTCTGTGAATCTACACTGAAAATGGTTTTGCCATTGCTGAGAAATCCATGAGCAGATGGATTTGGAATTTAATCCTCTGTGAGAAACAAAGGCAAATGAAAAAAGAAGAACCTGGAGATAAATTTCTCCTAGGTTTTTTAATTGGTTTGGCTATGACATTAGATTTTCACTAAATGCATGCAAATAATGAATGACTAGTGTCAAGGAGGATGCTAAACATTTTTTTAAATTTTTCTATTTTTTGAGAGAGAGAGAAAGCCGGAAGGGCAGACGAAAAGAGAGAATCTCAAGCAGACTCCACACTCCGCGCAGAGCCCAACACGGGTCTCGATCCCACGACCCTGGGATCATGACCTGAGCCGAAACCAAGAGTCAGACGCTCAACGAACTGAGCCACCCAGGTGACCCTAAACATTTTTAAATGTATCCGAAGTGTCTAAAACTGGAAGTCTGGCCCAGATATCATTAAAGGTCTTTATCAACCCAAGGATTATCAAATTCTATGATTTTGCTTCCTCCTCAGGCTGCACTTTTCCACTGTGGTAAAATACACATGGTACCCTCTTCACCATCTTTAAGTGTACATCTCAGTACTGTTAAGTATATTCACATCGTCCTGCAACAGATCTCCAGAACTTTCTCTGGAGTTTAGCCTTCATTGCAAGACTAAAACGCTATACCCATTAAACAAGTTCCCACTTCTCTCTCCCGCCAGCCCCGAGCAGCCAGCATTCTACTTTCTGTATCTGTGAGTCTGGTTGGCTACTCTAGGTACCTCCCTCAGCTCAACGGATTCAGAGACACCTCATGTAAGTGGAATCATACAGTCCTTTTCATTTTGCAACTGACTTATTTCCCTTAACGAAATATCCTCAAGGTGCGACCATGTTGTAGCGCATGTCAGAATTTCCTTCCTTTTTAAGGCTGAATAATATTCCCTTGGACGCATAGACCACATTGTGTTTGCCCTTTCATCTGGTCACACACACACGGTGGCTTCTACCTTTTGGCTATTGGTGCGTCATGCTGCTGGGAACGTGGGTACACAAATAGCTCTTCGGGATCCTGCTTTCGGGATTCGACACTGGCTACGTCACTCTGCATTGCCAGCAGCAGTGAACAAGGACCCCAGTCTCCCCATATCCTCACCCACCCTTGTCATTTCTGGGGTGTTTGTTTGTTTTTTAAATAGTAGTCATCTCCTCCACAGAGACAAAGAGAGAAAAGTACTCACGTGAGTCTCCACATCGCCAGCAAGGATCCTACTCTTCTGTAAAAACTCCGCCACCATGCTGTTCATCAGCTTATCAAAGGCTTCCACGGAGGGTGCCACACCTTTGGAAGAATCACATTTTGTCAGTCTCTGAGAGGTTTTTTTTTTTTTTAATGTTTTTATTTATTTTTGAGAGAGAGAGAGATGGAGTGCAAGCAGGGGAGAGGCAGACAGAGAGGGAGACAGAATCTGAAGCAGGCTGCAGGCTCTGAGCTGTCAGCACAGAACCCGACGCGGGACTTGAACCCATGAACTGTTGAGGTCATGATCTGTGCTGAAGTAGGAAGCTCAAATGACTGAGCCACCCTGTGCCCCAGTCCCCAGGAGTCTAATGAAAAGCTGATACTGCTTTGCCAGAGGCCCTATGGAAGCTTAATATCACCCATGCCATTCTCATTCTTTTCACCCAGGCAGTCGTTCAATCGGTCAGTATTCCTGAAACATTTTTCAATGGCTCAAGAAAACACAATGCTTTCCTATTTGAGTAAGCACTTTCACCTACATACGAATTTGTTTCTTCCCCAAACTCACAAGGCTAAGTAGCACCATCATAGTTTTACTGGTTGAGGAAATGGAGATGTAATTGGAGCACATGACTTGACCAAAACTATAGTCAAATAAGAGGCAGATCCAAGAACTGACATAAGCCAAGTGTACTTTCTACTACACTGATCTGCCCAGGTGCTGTGAGACCTTGCACACAGTTACCAAGATTACCCAGGACAATTAAAAGGCAATAACAAACTCTGGTAAGTAGGAAAACAATGCCAATGTCACACATTCTGTTCCATCCTGTCCTCACTTCCTGGGGGAGGGAGGCAGAGTTGGAAGGCATGAAAAGGTCTGCTGAGCTAACTCACGTTAAGTTTTGATCTGACAAATTACCATAAAAACCCAAGCGACAACGGCCCAACCTGGAGTGCTCTGTATCTCTTTCCTTGCTTTTTAACAGAAAAATTGTGTCTTAGTCCCAGATTTCATGTCCCTAGTATTGAAAAACTCAACCCTACAGGCAATTAAAATCCAAACCAAAACCTAGGATTCCCTTTCTCAAACTGTACATTAGTAGCCATGCTCATAAAGCTGTAGGATAAAGCTTCCTTCCTTTCC
This sequence comes from Lynx canadensis, assembly GCF_007474595.2. Classification (NCBI taxonomy): domain Eukaryota; kingdom Metazoa; phylum Chordata; class Mammalia; order Carnivora; family Felidae; genus Lynx; species Lynx canadensis. Next base: position 11,737,272 of record NC_044307.1, read on the forward strand.
CAGATGCCCATTTCCACAGGCCCAGAAGGTGATGAAAACAGCTGCTTACAGTGCTGTGCACCTACAGTCTAACTTCTAAGCAGGCTATTGAAGCTGAACCTTAAAGTTCAAAATACAGTACATACCAACTTCTGGAATATAAAAGGGGGGCAAGCCCACAGCTTCCTTAGGGGTCCATTTGGAAGCAGATAAACCCGTTTGTTGCTGTGGGAGACACCTGAGAGGTGTCTGCGATGTATTTAAAGTTGGAGAGTTTGAGACATGAGACAAAGGACTCTGCATAGCAGAAGGAACGGTTATAAAAGGGAATTATTTTCCTATTTCCTTTCATCACTTAGCTCTGTTCACACCTCCTCTGGGCAGCCCTTAATGACCTGTCTTTCTTCCCAGCCTGCATCTTGTGAGCATCCCTTAATCAGAGCAGTTGTGGCCCTGAATAGCAAAGCATGGAGACCAAAGATTCTGGAGGATTCTGCATATAATCCATCTTAGATTTCCTCGTATATAACAAAGTACTCATTACTTGGTGTGCGTGCAAAAATACTTCTTCAACTGTTGAACCAAACTTACCTGATCGTCAGGGGGAAAAAAACCACCATAAAACACAACATAGCACCTGTATCATAAGAAGGCAGTTCGCTGACTTCTGCATATTACAGATGTAGTGGACAGGGTTCCATCTAAAAATTTCTTTTTATTTCTTTTTAAATTTTTTAGTGTTTATTTATTTTAGAGAGAGAGAGAGAGAGAGCAGAGGAGGGGCAGAGAGTCCAAAGCAGGCTCCAGGCTCCAAGCTGTCAGCACAGAGCCTGATGTGGGGCTTGAACTCACAAACTGTGAGATCATGACCTGAGCTGAAGTCGGATCCTTAACCAACTGAGCTGTCCAGGCGCTCCTAAAAGTTTCTTTCTAAATCAAAAAAAATTTTTTAACTTCAGTTATAACATCACCATAATAACGATGTTTTATATTTCAGGTGAGAGGGTGTCCTTAAGGATTTGTTAAAAATAGAATTTAGAAAACCATCAAAGCTTACTAAATTAAGAAGAAATGAAAGCGATGCTGTTTAGGGTTGTAAAATGTTTTAAGGATGGTTATCATTCAGATATTTTACTAATTATCCTGCTTACCAATGACCCTACTGCATTCCTAGTAGGATAATAAACCACTGGGTAAGTTGTTTTAAAAGACCTCATTCTAATAACTGGTTTGGAACAATTTTCTGTATTAGAAAATATCTGTTTAAATACTTAAGTAATTTAATTATACACCTTCCAATTTTGTTTAGTCTATTAAGTTTCCCTGAAAATTACTGCTATAACAAAGAAAATACAAAGTGCAGTCTAGTACCTCTTTAAGTCAAGTGAGGTTCAAATTATTGAGTTTTTCCCCCCTTTATTCAACAATGCTACACAGTGTTCTGAGAGTTGGATTTTACTTATATTTTATGCATCTATAGGCTTTCTATTTGTGGGCAGCAATCGTACAGAAATGTCTTTTGATCTCCTGATGTCAAAGACATAGGAAACCCAAGTTATTGAAGCGAACATGAAAATATTTCCTTACAAATGAGGTTTACTGAATCTCCTACACCAATTATACAGTTAACAAAAAGAGGCTCAGAATGAAATCATAGATGTGTTTCAGTTGATGTGGAAGAAATTTACAGGCCCCTGGCAGCCTCCCTTTAAAGAACATCCCCTTTCAATTCATTCAAAACATTTTAGTTTTCATTATGCTCAGGGGGGAAAAACCAGTCTGTGCATTTGTGTTCATGCAGTAATTTTTGTCCTAAGGCATCCGATACAAGGCACAGCCCCCAAATACTCCTGAAATTCTAGAAGCACCAATGTGGATCTTGCCTAGTGAAAGCTTTTTTTTTTTGAAGCCCCCATTCCCCTAGGCTTTTCTCGGTCCCCAAAGCCTGATAGGATTCAAAATGGGTCAGATAAGGAGGAAGTGTACTTGAGACAAGAATAGAGTTGCCAGATGAGATACAGATCCCTGAGTTACATTGGAATTTCAAATAAATAATGAATAAATTTTTAGAGTTAAGTGTGTACCATGCAGTATATCCCAGGCAGTATGTGGAACATACTTATACCCCCCCAAAAAAGTAGTTCATCTGAAATTCAAATTTAACTGGGTGTCCTGTATTTTTATTTCCTAAATCTACGACCTCAGACAAGAAGGAACTGGAAAAATTACTGTCGATACTTAGAGAGTTTGCCATATATGGTATTCTTCTAGCTAACTTTTATGTTATGTTGTTAACTTTTTATGTTTGATCATATATTTAAAATCTTTTTTTTTAAGTGGCATTAGCATATGACTTTAAAGGCATATTTGGTTAGGAACAGGCACAGGTGACACAATGCGACGTGATCATGTTACTTGGAACCAACGTTTGGCTTCCCGTCAGACTCACTTCCTTCAAAACTGCAGTTCTTAAATTTAATGACTTGTTCTCTTTAAAATTCAAATCTACAGAATGATAATTCCTTCCAATTGACACTGTAATCGAGAACATTAATTTCTCTTTGATAAAATTACTCAGATAATATATGTATAGCCACTGCGGAATGTGGAACAACAGTATAAACACTAGAGCAAACGAATAACGACATTTGGCACATAGATTATGCTCTTAATAGGCACAGATACTGGTAATTTTTGCAGATTGTGGGTTGAAACTTTATTTCCTTTCCCTTCTTCAGGGATGGCTTGCATCTGGTGAATATCATGATCACATACAAAGGAAGGAGTATGGGGGCGCCTGGGTGGCTCAGTTGGTTAAGAGTCTAATGCTTGATTTGGGCTCAGGTCATGATCTCACAGTTCGTGGGTTTGAGCCCCGCCTCAGGTTGTGCGCTGAAAGTGAGGAAGCTGCTTGGGATTCTATCTCCCCCTCCCCGCTGCATCTCAAAAAAAGTAAACAAAACAAATAAAGGAAGGAAGGAAGGAAGGAAGGAAGGAAGGAAGGAAGGAAGGAAGGAGTACGAAAGCTGAAGAAAGGGTGATAAAAATATTTCCTGAGAACGAAGTGATGGGGAGAACATTAAGTAATGACAACAGTTAGTGTCCCTACCTCTACTGACACCATTAAGTCCCTCACAGTCCCCAGGAGGCCGGTGTGACTCTGCAGACAGCGACTCCAGTCGGCCGACCACCCGTTCCAGCCTCTCCATCAGTCCTTGCATCTCTGCCATTCTAGAAAAACACAGGCACAAATGGAGTCCGTGTGAATGTCAGGGAGGATTAGCAAGCTGACACCATTAAATTTAACAGCAGCAACAGGGAAAATAAAAATTACTCGGAATGGCTTTCATTGCCTACAGAGTATTTCTATACATCAGGAAAATATGTGAAACTCCAAAAAACGTAAACCTTAGAACAAAAAAAAAACCCAAAAAACCCAAATTATATTGATCTTGGTTTCTATTCCATTCAATGACTTTATAAGCTCCAGATGCAATACACAAAAAAATCACTCCCTACACCATTAACAAGTATCTCCTCGGATGCTTCCTTGTGCTATGATACAATCTATGTCTAGCATAAACTAAAAGCCTGTGAACATATATCTCACAATTAATATTGCCAACTTTTATCCTACTAAATGGTAGGAGCATATTTTAACTATTTCCAATGATTTCTTTCTGTGAAAGTATAACTCTCCAGGGGACACTAAACCCACTGGTAATTCTTGTTTACCTACTCAATTACTTTAAGCCAAACAGCTGAGCTCGGAATTGAGTTTATGAAACCATATCATTTAGCAGGTGACTGGGTTTTCATCTCTAAGGGCTGTCTTCTACTTATTACCACCTTCAGTGTGTCTGCCGCTGGATTACTTTAGGTTACAATTCTTCCGAATGGTGGAAATTTTTAATTTAAAATATTAACAGTGTATATTTCATTTTGCTGCTGATTATTTTTGGACAAAGTTTAGTTTTAGGTGGAGTGGTTTCTGGAGACAGGAAGCTTCGGTTCCCCAGCAGTCTCTGCTGGGATAAATTGGGTTTGACGCTGAATAAGGGATTGAGGATAAGAGTGGGCATGTTGGGTATCTAGCTTTTCTGCGTCCAAACACTACTTAGAGAGCTATCCTGAGTGTGCACAGGTGAGTACCTTAAAATTGCTGGCCCTACAATGTAATGTTATGAAGGCAATCGCTGAGGAATGGAACCCAATCTAATTTGGCCAAGTTCATGAGATCCAGCTTAGAGATACCATAGCTCCCGCCATATCAACCTACGACTGCTTTTGGCAAATTCAGGCTGCTGCCCCAGAGAAAGTAAAACACACCCCATCTTAATCAGTGTCTGTAGTTCTCACTCTTGCGAACTTTCTAAGCATCATCTTAAGCCAAAGAAGATAGACGTGCTCCCATTGAGGAGACAGGGCTGCCCCAGAGGGTGAGTAAATACTATTTCTCTAAGACAGGTAATGTTTTCTATTTCTGCAAACAACCAGGTAATGCATTTTTTGTGTGTGTTTTGTATTTCATAATGATGACATGTCACTGCCATTTTCAAGAGCAAGGTTAGACTTATCAAAACATGTGGGTAGCTCTGTACTTCTGCATCCACATGTCCGATGGTCATCAGATACGGATGGGGGGGTTCACTGCCTATTTTGGAAAGTCATCTCCTCTGAAACTGCCAGCAGCTATGCTTTCAAAATATGGGGCAGTGTTCTCTGCACGGCCGAAATCAGCATCTAATCCCAAGGGGATTCAAAATTAGAAGTTTCTCATCTATTCTTTTCCTCTTAACGTCAGAGCTTTCGCTTCTACTGCAATTGAGAAAAAAAAAAAAAAGAAGCAATTTAATTGAACCCTTTACGTAATCGTGCAAGGGAACTGGGTATCCTGTAGGAGGGTGAAGGCCATTTGAGAGATGGTAAAAGCCCCTCAAATCTTTTAATAGGCGTCCATCTGTTCACGGTTATCTATGTTCTCTGTTACTCAACTTGCCAAATGTTACACCATAGACCTAGCCCATGCTAAGGAAAAAAAAAACGTGTTTGCTTTGTTAGCAAGTTCCCGATGCCCCAACAGAAAGGCACCCACCACCTCCAGAGGCTCACAGCGCCATTTCAGGAAGGCCTGTTACATTTCACACTTAGGACGGCTGTCCCCGACTGGGGCTTAATCGGCCTCCCTGACAAGACTCAAACTCACACTATCTAATAGCGCTCCATATGTTGAGAGACAACAGGAGTTAGCCCACACACTGCAGGGCCAGGCTGACTGGTGTGGAATGCAGTCTGAAAACAAATCAGATGTCACTTCGCGTAAAATCACCATGGACTGGAGTCTTGTCACAGCCTCTGAAGAGATCAAAATACAACCCAGGCAAGGAAGCTGGAAAGATGCCTCTGGGTTTAAAATTTTAGAACAGTTTCTAAGAGGAATGGAAGAACAAATAAAAGAGAATAAAAAAGAGAAAGATATCCAAAATATACATGGTAGCATTCCCAGGGAGAATGATGGGGTCCAAGATGGCTATGCTTTCTTCTCCCAACACACACACACACACACACACACACACACACACACACACACCCCTCCCCACATGTGCCCTCAGCTGCTATCCTGGCTCTCAAGAATGAAGAAAGAACAGAGCAACAGATTCTCCAAATTCTTCCCAGGCAGTTCCATTCGCCTTGGTTTTTCAAAGTGGATTTAGCCAAGTTTTCATGAGGCCAGGAATTAGGAATCAGGCTGAGGAAATGGATAGGAGGAAACGTAGACAGCAAGGTCAGGGTAAGGAATGAGTCAGAGCCAGGTGGGCAGACAGATGGATTTGGACCAGGAAGCCAACAGAAGAGGGGATCTATGGCAAACTGGTCAGACATAAGATGTTCTAAGAATCAGATGAGAAGCAGAGAGAAGCCAGACACACAGCTGGGCAACCAAGAGACTAGGTCAGATGATGAGGCTCAAACCTGGTCTCCAGACTGTCTAGTCCTCCAATTCATGCAGAAGCCAACCCCAAGATGAGGTCCCCTATAACCTCCGGCTCATAGAGGATAAACACAATCATCTGACTGGGTGTGAGGGTGGGTGGAAAGAAAAAGTGGGAGGAATATAGAATTCCATGACCTTCTCTTTTTAATGATCTGTTTTAGGAAATTCCACTCGAGGTGAATCTTAATTCCTTGTTTTGTAATAATTTGGTAGTATTCTTTCTTGAGTTCCTTTATAATAGGAAGTAGAACTCATCTTGGTTTTTTTTCCTCATTTGAATTATCCCCTCACTTTTCCCTTTTTAAAGTTTAACTCTTTAGACATGCACAGAATTTAAACAGCTCTACAATAGTTCTATGAGGCTGCCTCCTTCCATTTTTGCCTTGAGAATCAACTGATTTCCATGATTTTAGCTGTTCCTTTCAGTAATTATCTCCTCATCTGTACATAACATGCTTCCATCTCTGTGTGTCTTGTTTCTCTTCGGTTCCAGGCATTATCCACTGAGTTCCCACCAAAACCAAGAGGTTTTGCCCAATCCCCACCACCAGACACATGAACACTTCCTTTTGCCCAGTACTGTTGTGTCACAATTTCTATGTGACCAAGCATCAGGGTCAAAACACGTTTATGACTATTCACAGCTGAGTCACAACATATCCTAAAATTATTCTCCATTTTCTTTTTTCACAACCTGTTTCCCTGCAGCTATGTTGTTCAGTTTTCTCTACATACTTCCCAGTTTTCTCTACATACTTAAAAGTTATTCACCTCCAAACTCTTCTCCCAGTTGTACAAGTCTCCTTTCAGTTGAGGCAAACACATCTGGAATGCTGTTACATCTTTCTTCTCAGAGGCATCTCTTCTGGAGAATCACTCCAAGTGCATGAGAGCTCAGTAGGCCCACGGTGCCTCTGGGACCAGAGATCTGCCTTCCCCTTTACCCCAGGGCCTTCTCCCCATGCCCTCTTACCTAGTATCACCTGCTTTTCCGATTCTATACCCTCCTCTTTCTTGGTGTACTTTCTTAACTGTCTTCTTAGTTTCAGAGCATTTTCTTCTGAAAACAAGGTATGTGAAAGGACAATTTTTGTGGCGAACCTGCAAGTCTGAAAATACCTTGATTTTGCCTTCACACTTTGGAGGTTTGGCTGAGTGTAGGATTCTGGGATGGAAGTTTTCCTCAGAATTTTCAAGGCATTCCTCCATTGTGTTCTAGCTCCCTAGGTTACTGTTGAGAGGTCCAAAGCCGTTCTGATTCTCTGATTTTTCATCCCTTGATGCAGTCTTTGTTTTCCTCTCTGGAGGAAGTTTGCGGGGTCTTTGTCCTCAAGGGTTTGGGATTTCACAATGACATACCTTAGGGTTGATCAAATGTTTTAATGAATGATTTTCAAAAAGGTGTGGCAAAAATAGGAAAATGGGTATCACATCCTGTTTATCTCTGAGTGAGTTTACAAACTAAATTTTGTGGGTTTTTTTTTTTCAAATAAAGTAGTCAGGATTCTAAATAAACAATTTAAACTCCTTTACATCAAATACACCCATTTACAAATATTTCATACACTTCATTAAGAATATAGCCAGTTAGTATTCTCTCATATACTGTCTTTGGTAGCATTTTCCTAGGTGAAAGGATGGCTGTCATCATTTAAAAATTTATTAATTTTATATTATATTTGTGTTATATTATTTCTATTCATATATTACTTTTATATTATACTTATATTAATTTTATAGTATCACTTAAAAGTTAAAAAATAACATTGGTCATTTCATAAAACCCATCCTTAAAGTACAGATAGTTCCTAATACTAATTTCGTGTGCAATGTTCCGCAATAAGACGATGACTAAAACAGTAAGAGAGACGACATTCCTATCCTTTCCCACAGTAGTTTCCAGAAAGGGAGAGTTCCCCACACTTACAAACATTTTTACAAGGTCTCAATCGTTTGCCTCTTTTTAACCAGGGCTGTTTAGAGGGGGCCCTGCTTTTGGAATCACTAACTGAAGTTCTTTGGGAAAGAGCTTAATTTTGTTTTGCTTTATTTAGTTACTACCTGTACATAGGGTTCCTATAAGTGTGTATAGAAAGGCATACAGAGTCTGTGACACGATCAGTGATAGATGTGTTAGCTACTGTTAGGAAGACATCCCATTTATTTTTGCTAACGGTGCAAACAGATTTACAAACCACTGTATCAAGCCTTTGTGCATTTTAAATGCTGGGCAATCATCTAAAAGACCTGGCCAACAGAGTTGTCAAATCACTATGCTGTACGCCTGAACGTAATTACACTTCAATAAAAAATGAAAAATAAATAAGTAAAATAACATAACATAACATAAAAAAACCTGGCCAATGGAAATGACTAGCTAAACATTTCAGGTCATACCTTATAATTATACCCTTATAATTTTTTTTTCCTTGTCTCAGTTTCATCTACTCACATACTTATTCCGCCAAGATTTCTAAAAGTGGCTTTCTCGAGTCCATGTGCAACGGTGAGATTTTTGGTATGTAATTAGTGTGGCAGTCATATGTGTTCCCCCAAACATTAAAAAAATTCAGAACTGATCAACATATACTGCATTAGTTTTAGATGCACAGCTAATGATTTGATATAGTATAAAGTAGTCCTCCCTTATCCCTCAGGGATCTGTTCCAAGACGCTCCCAGGAAGCCTGGAACCACAGAGAGTGCCAAACTTTGTATATGCTGTGTTTTTTCCTACATGCACATTCTTACGATTAAGTTTAATTTCTCTATTAGGCATAGTTAGAGGTTAACAAGAATAACTAACAATAAAATAGAACCATTACAACAGTATACTGTACTCTAATAAAAATTACGTAAATATGACCTTTCTCTTTCTCAAAATACCTCACTGTGCTGTACCCATGCTTCTTCTTGTGATGACGTGAGATGATAAAATGCCTACGTGATGAGATGCGGTGAGTGAATGACGTAGGCGCTGTGACAGCAGCACACGGCTGCTACTGCCCTCACGGCCTCAGAAAGAGGATCATGTATCTACTTTATCACTGTGATCGACTGCAGGTAACTGAAACTGTGGATGAGAGGCGGCTACTGTACGGGGAGGTGGCGGGAGGGGGGCGCCTGGGCGGCTCCGTCAGTTAAGCGTCCAACTTCGGTTCCGGTCATGATCTCGAGGTTTGGGAGTTCAAGCCCCGCGTCAGGCTCTGTGTTGATAGCTCGGAGCCTGAAGCCTGCTTCAGACTCTGTGTCTCCCACTCTCTCTCTCTCTGCCCCTCCCCTGCTTGCACTGTGTGTGTGTGTGTGTGTGTGTGTGTGTCTCAAAAATAAACATTTAAAAAATAAAATAAAAAAGGGGGTGACTTCTGTACATTGCAAAATGATCCCCACAAGAAGCTCAATTAACCAGCCCCATACACAGTTACGGATTTTTTTCTTGTGTTAGGAACTTTTAACATCTGCTCTCTTGGCAACTTTCAAATATACAACACGATATTGTTAACTACAGTCACCGTGCTGTAGATTACATCCCCAGGACTTCTTTATCCTCTAACTGGAGGCCCCTACACATTTCCAGAATGATTTGTTTGCTTTAAAAGAGCTCTCTGCTAAGGACACAAGCCCAATCTCCGTGGAATCACGTTTGGAAAACAACGCTCCTTCATTCCTCAGATTGTCTCATCCAAATCGTCTCGTGCTCAGTGGTAAGGGGTCTGGTAAGACAGAACTACTTAGTCTAACCAATTATAGCTGCTTTGAAAATCGCCACCCTCTGGTACAGCGTCAATGGTGATAAGCCCAGAATAACCGCCTGCTTGTCTGTGTTACAGTCTCGGCATCTAGAAGACACCTCTGCTCAATTAAAATCCTGCCTCGTCCTATCTTTCCACTAGCACATGCACACCTTGCCTCCCACAAGTCTGAGCTCTCCATGTGCTATGGTACTACCTTTTACTCTTCTTTGCATCTCCCTCTGAGTCCTGCCTGCTGCCGTGTACACGGAGAATTCTATAAATACTTTTTGATTGACTAATTAATTGGCTACCACTCACTGCCTTTCCCTTGCCTGCCCACTCATTGGCATAATCCCAGTTCAGGTGATGAGCCAGATTTTCACAGGAGAAGTTCCCACTTGTTTATTTTAGTTTTAGTGTATATATATTTTTAAGTTTATTTATTTATTTTTGAGAGAGAGAGATAGAGTGAGTGGGGGGAGGGGTGGGAAGAGAGAAGGAGAGAGAGAATCCCAAGCAGGCTCCGCACTGTCAGCTCGGACCCCGATGTGGGGCTCGAACTCACAAACCGTGAGATCATGACCTGAGCTGAAACCAAGAGTCAGATGCTTAACCGACTGAGCCCCCCAGGAGCCCCAAGATTTCCGCTTCGAAGAAGACATTAGGTTAGCTTAACCCACTTAAAACCGCGGTGGCTTCTTCCCGTGACTTACAAGAGCACACCCGCTCTCTGGAATGTGAACCCTGGGTTTTCCACAGTTCCTTTTTTCCTTCGGGGTTTCAAGATTTTTAAAACTCCACACTGTCCAAAGGATTTTGTAAATCGCTCACAGCAAGTTCATAAAACAAGCCAGGGAGAACACTACTGCGGTAACATCTTCATGTTCACAACGGCTGGGTGTTCCAGGGTCCAGACTGCTGGCTGAAGTTCTGCTCTCATGAGGCCAAAGGTGCAGAAATAATTGTGGTGAGCGTTTCTCCTCTGACTCTATAGAGGAGACCCAGACTCCAGGGATTCCAAAGATCATGAGTCTAAGCTTACACAGAAAACAGATTTGAGGTGACAGGAAATGGGAGATTCTCTAACTTTTTCTCATGGTCAGACTGGGCAGCTGGCTTACGTGTGAGCAAACAGTAGAGTCACAATGGACTCCTTTCTCTATAAATCCGCCCGAATTAAAGAAAGATTTGTTGAACTACCATCGAACCAGGCTGTCCTAGATGTTAATTTCTCTTTATTGTGACTGTAATAATTACTTCCTTTCCTTTCTCTAGAAGCTACCAATCCCCGGGGGGAAGGAATCGTGTGGTTCAGTATTGCTGATGGGGTAATAGTACGTGCAGCAGAAACAAACCACAGTCTTCATTCCTCCCTTCATTGGCTTCCTCCCTGGATACGCTGGGTTCATTCATTCAGTTAGTCCCCTCTACCTGCCCAGCACAGTGCTCATGGGTAGAAAATCAAGTGGGATTAAAATACATTTCTGGGCCCAGCTGTCGTGGGAGGGGGCCGGAAGGAGACCCTGCTCCGTCAAGCCAGGGAGTTGTTCTCTCAGAGACACATTCCCATTGTCAAGGTGCCTGCCTTTCTATCTTTCGCTTTCCCTCCCAAAGAGCACTGCTGGGGCCAGCTTCACCAAACATCAAAAAGAAAAAAAAAGAAAAAAGAAAAAGCCACCATTTTCTTTTCATTGCAAAGAAGTTTCAAAAGTCTCTGAATTTGGGGACAGTAATATCAGAATAGGAGAGATCAGAGAGTTATGCGAATGAAAGAACACTTTTAAATTTTTCACAAAACTGGAGAAAACCTACCAGAGGAGATCCTGATTAGCCGACGGATTCCTCCAAAGGTCCCAGTGCAGAGAACAAAGGCAAACTCTCTTCAGCTGGACTTTCGAAAGGACCCCCCCCCACCCCAGCCCTCTATAACTCACAGGGTTCCTAATACCCAATCGCAGAGACAACTCAAACGTGCCCCCCTCCCCCACACTGCTCCCTCTCCCCTCCCACCCTTCTACCGCTGCCACTGCCTCAAGGGTCCTTCCCGGCACTGGCGCACCCATTCTCTGCAACTCAGTGCTCCCACGAGGCTGCCTCGTGTCCTACAAATCAGAGGTAACCTCGCTTTACGGTTCACCATTTACTTCCTGTCATCTCCACCAAATCCAAAGTTGGACATAGAAGGGGAAAATAATCAACCACACGTAGAAAGGACCTCCCCATTCCATCCGCCCTCCCCACTCCGGTGGTATCACTTCTCAGGAGCATCCCTGATCCGTCCCGTGATACAAATATTTCTGGTCTAAGTTGGAATCTCTGAAGATAAGAGGTGAGGGCTCATAACTTGATATGGTAGAAAAAGCATTTTGGTATCGGGGGACCTTCATTTGAGATCCAGTCCCTGAACTGGCAGCTTACATCCCTCTAGGCAGATGATTTAACCCATCTGGGTCTCAATTTATTCACTTCTAATACAGGAGTTCACTCCTGTTTCTTCATTCGCTGACTGAAGAAAATTGTATGCAAATGTGTTTTGAGATGTGTTCTGTGCTGCTGCTGGGGCTACACAGCTGGATGAGACACAGACTGTCCTCAGGGGCCATGATTTCCCTCAGGAATGGACAGTTTGGCTGTTGGGGGCAGGCCAGCCCTCCAGGACACCGGGCTGCAAGGAAGAGCCCAGTGGGAACTAAGGCCATGGGGGAAGTCTAAGTATATCTTGAAGGCTGGCTCTGTGCCCTGTGGTAGTGACGGGTAAGGACAGAGTCATAAAATCATAGAGTCTGAATGCTGAGTGGACCAGGAATGAAATAATTCCCCTATCAGGAAGTGTGAACTCTCTTAGCTAAATGAGACCCTTCACTGAAAAGAAGCTCCCCCCTAACTCACTTCATGACCCATTTCTAAGCTCCTATGCTTTCCTATTTCCCTGCACTGCCCTTTTGCTCTTGTTTAGGCCGTGGAAGGGGTGTAGGTCAAGGAGGTGTTTCCAGGAGTTCCCCAAGGGCCACATCCTGGCGAGAAGTCATGGAGACTCCACTGGCTAATCTATCACAGCCTGGGAAGGGCTTCTATGGACCTTTTGTCCCTCCATAAAAAAATGTATTACTCTCCTTATGTGCAGAATTTACAAAGAACTCTTACAACTCAATAATAAGACAAAGATTCCAACTTAAAAACGGCCAAAATAGAGCGCCTGAGTGGCTCAGGAGGTTGAGCATCTGACTCTTGATTTCAGCTCAGGTCGTGATCTCACAATTTGTGAGATCAAGCCCTGGATTGGGCTCTGCACTGACAGCGTGGAGCCTGCTTGGGATTCTCTTTTGCCTTCTCTCTGCCCCTCCCCCCACTCCCGTGCATGTGCTCTCGCGCGCTCTCTCTCTCAAAATAAATATCAAACATTTTAAAAAATGACCAAAATATTTGAACATTTTTCCAAAGAAAATGTGCAACTAGCCAGCAGTGTAGCACATAGACTCAACATCAATAGCCATCAGGGAAATGCAGGTCAAAACCACAATGAGATCCCACTTTGCAGCCACTAGGATGGCCAGGGCCAAGAAGACAGATGATTACAAGTGCCAGTGAGGACATGGAGAAAGCAGAACCTTCCTACACTTCCGGTGGGAATGTGAAATGCTGCAGCTGCTATGGAAACCACTTGGAACTTTCTTAAAAAGCCAAGTATATATCTGCCATATGACCCAGCCATACCATTTGCATTATCTACTCAAGAGCAATTAAAACACATGTCTACACACAGGAACACTTGTACACAAATGTTCATGGCATCATCACTCATAATAACCAAAACATGACGGGGAGCAGCTGATGACTAGATAAACAAATGAGGCATATCCATACAACGGAATATTATCCGGCAATAGAAAAGGGAAGAAGCACTGATACGTTCTGCAACATGGATGAACCTCAAAAAAATTATATTTATTTTTTAAAGTTTATTTATTTTGAAAGAGAGGGAGAGGGAAAGAGAGAGGGCAGGAGGGTGCCTGAGTGGGGGAGGGGAAAAGAGAGAGAGAGGAAGAGACAGCACGGGGCTCGATCTCAGGAACCATGAGACCATGACCTGAGCTGAAATTATGAGTCAGACGCTTAACTGACGGAGCCACCCAGGCGCCCCCCCGCCCCCCGCCCAAAACACAATGTTAAATGAAAGAGCCAGGCACAGAAGATCGGGTATTATACAATTCAATTTCTAGGAATATCCAGAAAAAGCAAATTTCTAGAGACAGAAGGTCGATCAGTGGTTGCCTAGGGCTGAGGCTAGGAATGCGAAGGGACTACAAATAGGAATAAAGTTTCTATTTGAAGTGAGGGAAATGATTTAAGACAGGATCATGGTGGTAGGGGCCCAATACTGGAAATATAATAACAGTCATTGAATTGTGCACTTAAAATGGGTGAATTTTATGGTATGCAAAACTGTACCTCAATAAATGTTGTTTTCAAAAACAAACAAGTACAACTGATCCTCGAGCCCACAGGGTTTAGGGGCACCAACATCCCCCATGCAATTAAAAATCCACATATAACTTTTAACTCCCCCGAAACTTAACTACTAATAGCCAACCGTTGACCAGAAGCCTTACCGATAACACAGTCAATTGATGCATATTTTGTATGCTGTATTTATATACTGTATTCTTATAATAAAGTAAGCTGGAGAAAAGAAAATGTTAAGAAATCATGAAGAGAAACTACGGTTGCAGCAGTGTATTTGCTGTATTTATTGAAAAACTGCACTCCGTGGCCCTGCGTGGTTCAAACCTGTGCTGCTTAATGCCAAGCCTCAAGCTTCCCTTTATAACCGTACAGTCAAAAACCAGTTAAGTCAGAGTTAACTTTGCTGCTCTCACCTCCCGGCAAAGACACAGGTGGTAATTAACCTTAACCAGAGACTTCCCTGAGCGGCCACAGCCTCGCTCCCGCTCCCGGAACCAGCTGGAGGGGACACAGCGGAGCGGTGGTGTTTCACACGGCAGCAGAAATCGCTGGGCAGAAGTGGGGCCTCCAAAATGCAGATTCCTGCCCTCCCCCCACCCCACCCCCATCTCAGCAATACTAATTTAGTGGTTCTGGGTGTTCCTGGCAATCTGCATTTCTCAGAAGCGCACTTCAGAGTAAAAGGACCCACGCTTTGGGAAATCTGATCATAGAAGTGCCCAGGAATGCTGTGGGAGCATGTGTGCGTGGGGTGTGGGGGTCAAGAAGGGCGAGTACTCAAGGGAGCCCTGGGAAGTAAGGAGGCCCTTCGAATTCAGTTAGGAGCGAAACGGAATCTCAAAGGACGAAGAGGTATTATCGGAAAGCAGAAAGATAAGTAGAGCAGATGTATCCCTGAGCCTATGCCCAGCATGTGCCAAGACATGGAGACACTGCAGCTAGAAAATATTCCTTGGGCATTCATTCACCATGTGCCAGAAGCTATCTAAGAGCTCACGGGAAAATAAGGGATTGATGAGTAGCTGGCAGGAGCGGCGGACAAAGCTGAGGGGAGACGTGGGAATTTACTACAAGGCGGCAGCGGGTTGGAGAAGGTCTGAGAACGTAGGAGAATGAAGGAGGTCTGAGCGGGGACCACGGGGCTTGAGTGGGGCTGGGAGGGAAAGAGAGAAGGCAGAGTGTCTCAGATGCCTTGTCTCAGGGTCAGGTGGTGCAGGTGCGGACAGACAGAGGGAATGGAGGTGTCCAAGGGGAGGAGTTCAGTGTGAGACACTGAGTTCGAAGGGCCACCGAGATGACCGCTGGTGGCTGCAGGGAAGGGAAGCCCAGGGGACTTTCGAAGGTGGAATCGCAAGTTTTACCTACCTAGTAATAACTGCCTCGGGATTCTTGGGAAGCTCAGAGGACATGACGAGGGGAGCTTCGTGAACTAGAAAGTGATGGCCAACTGTCACTATTATAATTTATCTCTGAATGCTCCCCAGCACTCATCACAGTGATCTGCACACAGTGAGTGCTCTTTACGGCACATGTCACCGGGTCTCTGATCCCCTAAACATGATGACCTGGACATCTCACACACCACACTTCGAAGGTTCTGCCATACACAGCCCATAAAAACACCAAGAGACACTAGTGGCTGAAAGCATAAAAGGGGATATCACTTTATATGGTCAGTTACTTCTCACGACTTGACTAAAAATATTTCACGTTGCTAAACCCCGACATTTCAGTGTGAAGAATGCCGTGTCTTGGGGCGCCTGGGTGGCTCGGTCCGTTAAGCGTCTGACTCTCAGTTTCAGCTCGGGTTTCATGGCTTCGAGCCCCACATCGGGCTCTGCGCTGGCAGCACGGAGCCTGCTTGGGGTTCTCTCTCTCTCCCTGTCTCTCAGCCCCTCATGCACTCACACTGTCTCTCTCTCTCTCTAAAAATTAACTAATTAATTAAAAAAAAAAGAATGCCATGTCTTCCTGGAATAATGAAGACACAAGGTTTGCTGAAATTCCTTCTGATCTCAGAATTTACTGGCATGCAGTGTAGGCTTTATATGCAGTTGAATAGCAGCTTCAGCAACTCTCTTTAAGGGAAAAACCAAGGATCAGTTCAGATCAAGAACTAAGCCGGTTTTGAGTATGACGTTTGTTAGCAAATGTAAGGGTGACACTTCAGTTTAGAAGAGCCAGGTGATGCGTGTGGCCCCAACCCCCTTCTGCTTCTTCACATTGTCTCCAGGCCCCTGGGTCTACTTTCATACTTGACTTCTATTTATTATGTGTAACAAAACTGGAGTTTTCAAATAGAGCTCTGGACCACCAAAAGACTAAAGGCTCTTCTTTTTTTGTTGTTGTTGTTCTTTGGAACTGAAAGCCCAAAGTAAAGGGGACACAGAGAAAGCGGACAACACACAAGGAAGAGAATGGGGGAGGGTAAGGTAGAGGGGGAATGGGGAAATGGACACTGGAAGGTGTCAAAAGAAGGAGGGAGCTACCAGTGCTGTTCAAGAGGGAATTGGCCCAGGGCGCCTGGGAGCTTCAGTGGGTTCAGCGTAGAACTTTGGCTCAGGTCATGATCTCATGATTCATGGGTTTGAGCCCCACGTCGGGCTCTGTGCTGACGGCTCAGAGCCTGGAGCCTGCTTCGGATTCTGTGTCTGCCTCTCTCTCTGTCCCTCCCCCTTGTGCTCTGTCTCTCTCTGTCTCAAAAATAAATAAAAGTTAAAAATAATTAAAAAAAAAGAAGAGGGAATTGGCCCATGACAGCCTATCTCTAAACTGTGTTCAAGACATAAAAAGCAACTCCCTGACTGAAAGGTAAACAATAGCAGGCCAATTCAAGGAAGCAATCAAAACTTGAAAAGGGCCTTTATTTGGGAATGTGTTTCTGCTTTGTTTGTTTTTCTCTCTTCTCTCCAGGGTTGATCCAAGATTGAAGCTATGCAGGGGGTTCAGGCAACAAAATCTCTGAGAGAATCCTCCTCTGTTTGGCCAGAAGACCTGGAAAGGAGGTCCTGCGGATGGAAAAATGTGATGCAAAGTCCAGCGGTCTGTGTGTGTGTGTGTGTGTGTGTGTGTGTGTGTGTGGCTAGTCACAGAACTGCACCCCAGAACAGCCAGCAGCAGCATAAGCCACTAAAAACTTCTCTGACATGGGGCGCCTGGGTGGCTCAGTGGGTTAAGTGTCCGACTTTGGCTCAGGTCATGATCTCGCAGTTCATGGGTTCAAGCCCCAGGTCAGGCTCTGTGCTGACAGCTCAGAGCCTGGACCTTCTTCAGATTCTGCGTCGTCTTCTCTATCTGCCCCTCCCCCACTCATGCTCTGTCTCTGTCTCTCAAAAATGAATAAATGTTAAAAAAAAAAAAATGAAAAAAAAAAAAGCTTCTCTGATGTCACTGCCAGAGGAGAATCCCAGAGAAGCCAGAGCTGGAAAGGGGGATCCCTTCATTCTGTGCATGAACGAGTACAAGCCCTAGTCTTGCCCCATAGTGTGCATGTGGGGGACAGATCCACAGGCTTTGAGACCTGTGCCGCAATAGAAGCCAGTGCTCAATTCCCAGACTAAGCCCTAAATAGTGCTTCCTGGGGGTCCAAAGCAGCACAGCAAAAGTTTTAAAAACTGCACTCATGTTGGGACCATTATAAGGGAGAACTGGGCTGGCTGCCTGGGAAAACAACAGCAGTAAAAATGAGCATTTCAAAAGGACTGAGAGTCTCACAACACAATCCTCAAAATGTCTAGAATTCAATCCAAACATGTGTGACATGCAAGGGACTGGGGAACTGTGATCAATTCTCAAGAGAAAAGACAATCCACAAAGGCCAACCCCAAAATGACGATGTTGGAATGACCAGATTTCTAGGAACGATGTCAACTATGCTCCAGGAGATAGAGGTAAACACTCTTTTTAGAAAAAAAAATTTTTTTAACATTTATTTATTACTGAGGGACAGAGAGACACTGAGTGTGAGCAGGGGAGGGGTAGAGAAAGAGGGAGACACAGAATCCGAAGCAGGCTCCAGGTTCCGAGCTGTCTGCACAGAGCCCGACGTGGGGCTCGAACCCACAAACTGCAAGATCATGACCTGAGCCGAAGTCGGTCACTCAACTGAGCCACCCAGGTGCCCCAAAGGTAAACACTCTTAAAATGAATGGAAAGACAAAAGTTCTCAAAGTTCTCAGAAGAGGCACAGAACTTATAAAAAAGAGGGGCGCCCGGTGGCTCAGTCAGTTAAGCATCTGACTTCAGCTCAGGTCATGATCTCATGGTTCGTGGGTTGGAGCCCCATGATGGACTCTGTGCTAACAGCTCAGAGCCTGGAGCTACTTGGGATTCTGTGCCTCCCTCTCTCTCCGCCCCTCCCCTACTCGCAGTCTGCCTCTCACTCGCAAAAATAAATGAACATTGAAAAAAAATTTTTTTAAAGAACCCATTAAAAAAACGAGTATTTTAGAGCTGAAAAATACAATAGCAAAAAATGACTGGGTGAGCCAAATAGCAGGATGGAGATTGCAAAAAGAGGTGACTGTGCACTTGTTGGTATATATATTATCCAATCTGAATGACGGAGAGAAAAAGAACTGAATGAAAAAATGAACACAGCTTAAGAGGCCTGTGAGATAGTATTAGGAGGTGTAATATTAGGGTCCTCAGCATCCCAGGAGAGGACAGAGTGATTGAGGTAGAAAATATACCTGAAGAAATGATGGCCAAAAATTTCCCAAACTTGATGAAAGCTTATGTTTACAGATCCAAACAGTGGTATCTATCTGGTTATTGTACACAGACATACACACACACACGATGACCCACAGTGAGTGCCTCCCAAGGGGAGATCCAGAAAGAAGAGCAAAGTGAAGATACAACTGTTTAAAAAGAAAGAAAACCTGGAACGCCTGGGTGGCTCAGTCAGTTAAGTGGCCAACTTCTGCTCAGGTCATGATCTCCTGATTCGTGGGTTTCAGCCCAGAGCCTGGAGTTTGCTTCGGATTCTGTGTCTCCCTCCCTCTCTGCCCTTCCCCTGTTCGGGCTCTGTCTCTGTCTCTCAAAAATAAATAGATGTTAAAAAAAACTTAAAAAAGAAATAAAACCTGATGGGCTATCATTCCCTTTTGAGAGGCGTCACAAGCATCAAGTTCTTTAGCCCTTAAATGTCTTCCCTAAATCTAGCAAAACCAGGAGTCACTAGAACTCTGTCAATCAACAAACTGGTTCCCTTCCCAGCACTAAAGTTGCAGAAAGGGTTTGTCATATGACTGACCCCTGATTTTTGGTCCAAAGCCAGAGGAAGGACAAGCTACAGAGGGATTTCCAAATTTTCACTTGTAAATATCCAGAATGCATTCTGTAAACCTCCCCTGCCCATTTTTAGATTGACACGTAAAAAATTTCACCAAGATGTGAATGGTTGTAAAGAACATCACCTTTAGCATTCTGTTCATATTGACCCATAAAGGGGCTCCTGGGTGGCTCAGTCAGCTCAGGTCACGATCTCCCACTTTGCAAGTTTTGGGCCCCGACTCGGACTCTGTGCTGACAGCTCAGAGCTTGGAGCCTGATTCAGATTCTGTGTCTCCCTCGCTCTCTGCCCCTCCCCCACTCATGCTCTGTCAATCTCTCAGAAATAAACATTAAAAAAATTTTTTTAAATATTGACCCATAAAAGTAAAACTATTTTTCACTCACTGAAATACATCCATGAAAGTCATCATCATTCATTTCCAATGAATACATGAGCAGGCTGCTTTTTGATGGTCACAAATTTTGCATAATTACACCCTCTCCTCCAACTCGTGTCTCCATTCCTCTGGCCCGTTAGAAATTTATCCTCATTTTCTTTATTTTACGCTTTAATGTCTTTTATTCATTATTCTATTATCCTTTTCTGCATCAAAAATATGTTTATAAACTTAAATTTAAACTCAATGGCAGGGCGCCTGGGTGGCTCAGTCGGTTAAGCGTCTGACTCTTGGTCATGATCTCACGGTTCATGAGATTGAGCCCCACGTCAGGCTCTGCGCTGACAGCACGGAGCCTGCTTGGGATTCTCTCTCTCCCACTCTCTCTGCCCCTCCCCAGATTGCTCTCTCTCTCTCTCACTCTCTCAATAAATAAATAAACATAAAAAAATTTAAAAAAATAAACTCAATGGCAAAAAAAATACTTTTCCGATTGTTACCATCACAACTGTGAATGCAACTTCTCAAAACAACACAAATATTACAAATGTTGACAAATTAGTCCTACATGTAAACAAAAGTAATTCTTACTGGAAAACCCTCTCTCTTGAGTACTTTCAGTTTTCAATTATTTTTAATGCGTATGTGGATGAGTATATTTATTACTAGTACGAGTCAAGGTTGAACATCAGTTTCTCAATTTTTGTTCTTATCAAAGTAAATGTTGGGAAACTATGTTCACATAAATGAGGAGATGGGAACGGATGACATTTTGTGACAGAAATGTCACTCCAGTGTTTGAACTCCAGAGTACAAAACATCACATGGTGAAGAAATATCAAAATTATGTGAATCATCGGTGTAAGGAAAACTGAGAAGACTGACTAGTGAGTTCCCTAACTACTCATCCAACTGGCTTGTGTCAGTCACTCACTGTCTTTGACTAGGGCCATTTTACAACTCTGCAGAGACAGCAGTTAACTTGCAGAAAACTGATCGGAAAGCAAGTAATTATCATCTGCAGGCATGTAAACAGATCGTACCCTGCGGAAGTCCAATGGACTTTCCTCTCCCTCTGTGGAAGAAGCCGATTTCACGTCAATTTAGCAAATTCACTTCAACCTTCTTATCAATGGTCTTTTTTGAACTAACTGTAGACCTTACCAGCTCTCTCATTTTTCATATGTTTAGAAATGTTTGTCTCTTCATTTGCACAAGAGTCCTGACTTCATCCCCTTCAAAATGTGTCCTTTAATATCAATTTACAAATTGATCAGATTGATGTGTGTGTGTGTGTGTGTGTGTGTGTGTGTGTGTGTTAACAGAGATTTAGAAAACATGTTGGCGATGTCTGGACACTGGAATCATTCATTTTCTTACCCCTAAACTTGATATTCTGAAATGTCCTCCTTTCCCGCCCTTCCTTATCTCATAGATTTTTACATCCTTGATCAACAGTTTAGTAAAAATGGGTGAGAAACAGCCCTTTTTGATAAGATGAACTAGGAAGATGGATTAGAGATGGTCTTATGTAAAAAGAGAGAAAGGTGCTTATGGAAAAGAAGGTAGGAGAGAGAGAGAATCTGCATCTCTAGGAAACACCTGCTCTCAAGAAGACAAGTCTTCGGAAAAAGGACACCCGGAAGAGGAAGATTTGGAAACCGACTTTCTCAAAACACCTGTGTGCATGTACCTGGGGGAAGTCTTCGAACACGGTTAATGTACACAGAGTGAAGACCGTTGGCCTAAAGTAAGAAGCACAAGAATGAGTTCCACCCCTAATTCCGTCCTACCTAGACTCATCTGCATCAGCAAACCTCTTTTTCAAAGTTTCCAGGGACTGAAGAACTTTCATTAGATAACTGTTCACCTTCCACTCAGAAGAGACGCTGAGGGAAGAGGCATCCCGGGAAGGGAGAGGCTGTTCGGAAGCAGGACGGAAAAAGGGGGCTGGCGGGCTGTCCGCAGATCGCGCCACGAGAGCACTGAGAAATGAAGAAGCAGAAATGGAAATGAAGGAGGAATCAAAACTGGAACTTTTAAGAATCCTGGCTAAATACGCGTGAACCTGCGTTGTGCCCCGAAAGTCTCCAGCCACAGCTTCCAACATGCTGGAAGATGACAGCCAGGAGAAGCTGTCTGGGTGGGGTCTACCGAATGCAAGGAACCAATTAGATGGGACTCTTCTATCAACCTACTTACTAGGGCAGACACGGGGGAGCCCTGCCACTGGACGGAGGGGAGCACCAGTCCCAGACAGTGTTCAGTAGAGGAAAAAAACGCCCTCCTATCTTCCCAACCCCTTACCGACACACGCTGGGCTTCTAAACTGAGAATACATAAAATGGACAGCCTCGCTTACATATCAGACCATAATCAGACTGAAATATGCATTCGCCCCTTGGAAGTCCAGTTCACCTGGTTCTGGAAGATTCAACTGGCTAGTTTTCTAGTGTGGTCCATTTTGACTGCCATTTTTTGCCATCGAGTATAATAATCAATTTATCTCGTAAAAATCTAGTGATTCTTGGGGAGCCTGAATGGCTGAGTTGGTTAAGTGTCCAACTTCGGCTCAGGTCATAACCTCACAGTTTGTGGGTTCAAGCCCCGCGTCGGGCTCTGTGCTGACAGCTCAGAGCCTGGAGCCTGCTTCAGATTCTGTGTTTCCCTCTCTCTCTGTCCCTCCCCTGCTCACACTTTGTCTCTCTCTCTCTCTTTTTCAAAAATAAATAAACATTTAAAAATTTTTTTTTAAAAATCCAGTGATTTTTCTCTGGATAAAACTAAATGGGAACAAAGAACTAATGACGACTATGACCTAAGAAGATCATTTGAAATCTATGTTCACAGCCTAGGTCACCTCCTGTTCATTGTACCTTCCTTCACTGATACCCCTCTTCGCAGCCCCAGCGATCTTCACTGTTCCAGGCATACAACAGTCATTCAACATAGAGGAAGGAAGAAATAATCAACGTATCCCAGAGTTTCTCTGGATTTCCATGTGGACTGATACAAAGTAATGATGGTTATTTTCTCATTATCCTGTGTACGTATCGTGTGTTAAGTATAGACGTGAGACAACCAATGTCACCTATGTACTATAAGGTTTATCTCTGGTGTCTCCAGCACCCAGCTTCTCCAGGGACCACCTCCCTCTTCAATACTGCCATGAAGACCACCTCACATCTATTTTCAGTGCCCACAACCTTCCTCTTCTTTTTTTTTTTTTTTGTCTCTCCCTATCAAAACTAGAATCAATTTTAGATCAGACTTTTATATTGTAGAATGGCCTTTAAATTCTAGAAGTTGGGGACTAACAGGAACTTCAAAGGTTACCTAATTCATCCTGTCATCAGATAGGTGTGACTTTTTAACTTGGTGCTTCTCTGCCTTCTCCGCTTGGCTAAGTAGTCAATGAGAAGCCAGGACCATTAGATGTCTAATTAATGAGACAGGTCAGGTGAATTCTTTTTCTTCTTCTTCTTATAAATCCATAATAAACAAAAGTTCTCCCTCTGGTTTTACAACCCTTGTTATGTCCCTTCCTGTAGAGGGCTGTATCCTGAAAAGGAAACAGTCCCATTACATAACTTCTCAGTCAAAGAAGGTATGTTTTCCCTAAGTGGGAAATGTTTTTCTACTTAAGAAAAACAAAACAATGTAAAATTCCTATGGATGTAAAAGCTCACGTAAAAAGACAAATATTGTATGATTTCACTTACATGAGGCATCGAGAATAGGCAAATTCATAGCGACAGAAAGTAGAACAGTGGAAGCCAGGGGCGGGGGAGGGAGGAATGGGGGGGTTATCGTCTGACGGGGACAGAGTTTCAGTCTGAGGTGATTAAAAGGTTCTGGAGACAGATGATGGTGCCGGTTGCACAACTTTGTGAATGTAATTAACGCTGCTGAGCTGTATACTTAAAAATGATTAAATGGTAAATTTTATGTTATGTGTATTTTACCATTAATTAAAAACAACAACAACAACAACAACTTAGAAAATCCCTTATAATGGCCTACTCTGACCTTACGGTGCTTCCTCTCTTCCTAAGTACAAGTAGAAACACCCAGGATGAAATTCAAAAGCTCACAGCCTGAGTCAGGGCAGGCCTAGAAAGTGCCCGAGGCTAACACCCCAGCTTGCCGACTGGTTTGTTGCTACCAGAAAAAACAAACTAAGTCATGTTAGAAATCCTGGACTGCCCAGCGGGACACACATACAAGGAAAATGCTAGTCAAGTTTAGAAACCACTCAGGTACCTTGCTGGAAGCCACGTCCCTTTGGCTTAATGAGGTTGTCCTCTGTCAGGTCCTAAACCCAGGTGATAAAAGAGAATGAAGATGCTCGTAAGTGGTGGGGAAATTCAGCTGTCCAGTTTTAGTTCGTGCTTTTGCACACTTCTTGGGACAAGAGATAACAGATATTGCCATCAGAATCTAAATGGAATGAGAAGACAGGACCTCAGTTCTATTCACTTGGTTGGAGGCAATGAAGAAGCTAGGGATGTACAAGTCAGAAGAGCCAACTTTTTCTTTTATCTTCTTGTCATTAAAACATACGGGGCGCCTGGGTGGCGCAGTCGGTTAAGCGTCCGACTTCAGCCAGGTCACGATCTCGCGGTCCGTGAGTTCGAGCCCCGCGTCAGGCTCTGGGCTGATGGCTCAGAGCCTGGAGCCTGTTTCAGATTCTGTGTCTCCCTCTCTCTCTGCCCCTCCTCCGTTCATGCTCTGTCTCTCTCTGTCCCAAAAATAATAAAATAAAACGTTGAAAAAATTATTAAAACATACGATACAGTCACACCACAGAAGAAGAAAACTCTGGCATACGTGTTCCAAGACACTCGCAAGAAAGTCTTCAAAGGAGCACACTTCATAACAGCAAAACGTGGGGGCCAACCCAAATGCCCACCAGGAAGAAAATGGATGACCACACTGTGGCTTGTTTGCTAAGAAGCACTATGTAGCTGCTGCAACAATAGAGATAATTCTTAAAAATTTAATGTTGAGGGTTTTTTTTTTTAAGTGAGAAGGTTATATATACTTTTCAAAAGAGTTCCAAATTTTTTTTTAAAGTTTATTTATTTTTGGAAGAGAGCATGCACGACAGGTGCATGAGCAGGGGAGGGGCAGAGAGCTAAGGAGAGACAGAGAGAGAGAGAGAGACAGAGAGGGAGAGGGAGAGAGAGAGAGAGAGAGAGAGAGAGAGAGAGAGAAAGAGAGAATCCCAAGCAGCCCCACGTGGGGCTCGATCCCACCAACCATAAGCTCATGACCTGAGAGTCAGATGCTTAACCGACTGAGCTACCCAGGTGCCCCTGCACCCTTTTTATAGATCAAAAAACAAGCAAACCTAAAAAACACACGGTTTAGGACTACATACCTATGTCATAACATAATGAAAATTCACGTTCGGGAAGGACACGGAATGGCACAGAAGAGCACAAAGATGCAACAGTACAGGTAACGACACAGTGGGTTTTTTTTTTCTAGTTTCTGTTTATTCTCTTTAATGGCTTTACTGAGGTCTAACACATATGAGACAATTCACCCAATGGAAGTGTACGATTCAATGATATGTGCAATCATCAACACAGTCAATTTTAGAACATTTTCATCAGCTCAAAGAAAAACCCTACAGCCTTTAACAATCATCTCCTTACCCTTCTTCCCCAGCTCTAATCTATTTCCTGTCTCTATAGATTCCCCTATTCTGGACATTTTCATAGGACCAGAGTCAAACAATATGTGGTCTTTTGTGACTTGCTTCTTTAGCTCAGAATAATGTTTTCAAGGCTTCTACATGTTTTAGCATAGATCAGTACCTCATTTCTTTTTATGGCCAAATACTACCCCATTATGTGGATATACCACATTTTATTTATCCATTCATCAGTCGATGGACATTTGGGTTATTTCCATGATACTCCATCACCAATGAGTAAGAGTTTCAGTTCCTCCACATCCTTAATCATCTGATCTTTTTATTCTAGCCATCCTAGTGGATATGAAATGGTATTTCAGTGTGATTTTGATTTGCACTTCTCTGATGAATAATGATGTTGAGTATCTTTCCATTACTTATTGGCCATCTACACATCTTCTTTGGAGAAATGTCTATTCAGACCCTTTGACAATTTTTATATTGAGTTATTTATCTTTTTTATTATTGAGTTGGGAGAGCTCTTTATATATTTTGGACACGAGTCCCTTATCAGATACATAATTTTAAGACATCTTCTCCCACTCTCTGGGTTCTCTTTTTACAATTATCTGGTTCTTAAGCCGTAGTTTTTAGTGCTGTGATGGGGTCACAGGTGGCCATTTGAACATAATGGCTATAGTGTACGCATACTTAGCATATTATTTTTATGTGTAAAATATTACATAATTAACAAATTAAAAACAGCACTTCATGTATAAAGATGTCTGTTAGGAAATATTCAAGGCAAAACAAAACACTATAATGCCCAAATAAGTTAATGCTATTCCTGAAGGTATTTAACAACTTGTGGGCATGACTTAGGCACTCGGACAATCTGGCTCACTAATCCTTGCAAAGGCTCTTCTCCAAACTATCACATGGCAGGTGGATGTAGCAAATTCCTGCCAACAGGACAAGCCTGCCCTACCCCCTCCTGATTCTGTGTCTCCCCCTCCTCTTCCAAGCTAAGAATTATTTTTCCATTTTTAAATACCTGAAAAAAACAAGACTATTTCATGACTGGTGAAAATTATGAACTTCAGGTTTCGGTATCCATAAATAAAGTGAAACACAGCCTCACCATCCTTTATGTATTGTCTATAGTTGCTTTTAAGCTGCAACAGCAGAGTTGAGTAGCTGCTAAAGAGACCACATGGCCAGCAAAACCTACATATTTACTATCTAGCCCTTGGTTCAAACATTTTGCCAAACCTTACACCAGATCAACAAATTAAGTTATTTCTCATTGAACACAGGGAGCACCAATACCCTACTTCCTACCAGCTGTGGCCACGTCAATAGTCACCTTCCTGATTTCTCAATTTCTTTCTCTCTTTAATAAATATGACACCTTGATTCTAATTTTATTAAGGACTTCTAGATATGGGAATGCATGGAACAGTCTTTCCTTGCAAAATACGCTCTATCTTCAAGAAATCATGATCCAGCCACTCAAGCTATTCAGTTAATTACTTTTACAAACTTTTATTGCTTGCTCATTATATATGCTGTAAGTGAAATACAGTTTTGGGGCTGAAAGAAATATCAAAACTCCCACCCTTGCCCTCAAGAGGCTTACAGTCTAATTAGACTCTAGTAACTACCACAACAATTTCCCCAAAGATCACTCCACTCTTGTAATCTTACATTAAGTGAGCTTAGATTATTTTACCAAGAATTCTCAGGCATGCTCCCGAAATTAAAAGAAATCTATATAAGCAGTAAGGAAATAGTACCTGCAAACAATTCTGGTAAACTATAGTGCCCGAGGCCCATAGACTTCTGCACTCCCAAAACTACAGAACCAAAGGTTCTTAATTTTTTTTTTTTTTTTTTTTTTCTAAATGTTCAATCTCCCGCTTTGGCCCTTTGGACCCAATTCTAGTTCCACATCCCAAATGCAGTCACCCCTATTTCCTCATTTTAAAGAACGCATCAATTCAAATGCTGCTGAAACTTGCAGCCTATTGTGATGCCCGACACCACTCTCATGAGAATAAAGGAAAGGCCATCTGCAGACGCAATTATTAGCAGCCCGAAAAGTGATGCTAACGCAGCTACTCGCACCGACTAGTCCTCTACCCAAAAGCAGTCGGGGACGCAGCTGTGTGAGATGCCCTGTTCCATAGAGCTCTCCCTCAATGCCTCAGTTGCCTCTGCATTTTTTAAAAGTGACTCATTGCCTCAAGTCAGGTTCTGCGGGGAAGCCAGGTCTGTTTCTTTCCAGCACTTTCCAATGGAGGGGCCGCGGTCGGATCCAGCCCAATCACAGCCCCCTCCCGCCCCCCGTCTCCGCACGCACCGCCGAGGGGCCCGCAGCCTAGCGGGCC
Source organism: Lynx canadensis (assembly GCF_007474595.2). NCBI lineage: Eukaryota > Metazoa > Chordata > Mammalia > Carnivora > Felidae > Lynx > Lynx canadensis. Next base: position 11,765,152 of record NC_044307.1, read on the forward strand.
AGAACCCCCCGAAGTTAAGACGGGCCCGGGGCGGCAGCGCAGGAAGGCTAGGCCCCGGCCGGCTCCCGCGCGCACCCCGCCCTCCCGCGTCCGCCCGGGGCGCCCGCGGCGCGGACGGGATGGGGGCAGGGCGCCGCGGCTCGGCCCCAGATGGGGCGCCCTGCCCCCGCCCCGCCCGCGTCCCCGCCCCGGGCCCCGGCCCCCCGGCCCCGCAGGCGCCCGCGCCGCCTTTCTCACTCGCGCGCCGCCGCCGCCGCGTCCCGGCACCCTCCCCGCCCCACCCCACCCGCTCGGCGCGCAACTTCCGCGGGGGCGCCCCCCGCACCTGCCCCGGCCCCTCCCCGCCCGCGCCCGCCCGCCCGCCGCTCCCGGTTACCTGCTGGGAGCCCCGAGGTCGGGTCCCCGGCGGCGCAAATCCGAGTCCGGCCACTCGCACCCTCCTCCCGCGCCCTCCTCCCCCCCCGAAGCGGAGCCGGTGTCAGTCACGCTGCTCCCGGGGAGAGTCGCCGGCGGCTTCCGGGAGCTCCAAATACAGCCGAGCCGAGGGGGAGAGAGAGGGAGGGAGGGCAGAGCCCCGCGGGTGGGGAGTGGAAATAAAGGGGAGCAGAGCGGAGAGGGGGCTGGAGGAAGGGAGGGGCAGATGGGCCGTGGGAGACGGGAGAGGGACGTGGGGAGGGCAGGGGAAGGGAGAGAGAGCCTGCCAGGCGCCCGGCTTTGAAAGCAATGAATTCACCGCATCAGGCAGCCGTGCAAAGAAGTCTGGAAAGATCCGGGAGACTCCTGGCCCAAAGAGCCACGGATAGGTTTGCTCTTCAAAGACTTTGCGGAGAAATGACGGGGCCTTAGGAGGCAAGAGACAGGCCTGCCTGTCCCCCCGACCCCAATATATGAATAAGGGTCCTGGTAGGAGAGGGACATCTAACGCATTAGCTGGGCATCAAGTTCAGGTGCATTCAGATCTTGTAAAAACATTTTCTAATGTATTTTTAAGATGTGTCTTGCACACAGCATCTTTAAAAGAAAATAAAAACCCAATTATTTAAAAACAAGCATATCCCAAACCAGTCTACTTTTGTGTCTGTTTGTGGCCATTTCCCTTTTATATATTGATTATAATTATAAAGCTAGAGGCATTTTACTTTTTTGTTAACATTAGTAGAAGGAAAACATTGATTTTCAATTTTCATCATTTATTTCAATCTGAAAAACGTGGGTTTGAAACTCTTCATTGAAGCAATGCCAGGAAAATTAAATAGAGGAGAGAAGGGGGGCAGTGTGTGTGCAATTCATACTTCTTAAAGCAAAATTTCGAAACAAGAGGATGAATATTCACTGTCAGTGTTAAAATTGCGTCTAATTTGGTTCTGTGCCTTACAAGGCTTATTCTGACCCCATAGTCACAACTTAAATGAAGGTCATTGCTATTACACATCGCTTTTAGCCAACAGTGGTGGTGGGGAGTGCCTCTTTGGTCCCCTTTGTCTGGAAAGGAGAGAAACAAAATGGCATAAACATTGATAAATGGATGCATACACTGCATATATCCATGAGCCAGGGCCATCCCTATCATGCACATGCCTTGCATTTGGTAGGTATCTAATACATTTCTACTAAATAATGAATAAATGAATTAATAGATGGATGAAATATATATATGTATGTGAAATATATATATGTAAATATTAGAGCATTTATGTTCCAGGAATGCAAAAAGTAACATATCCATAAAAACCAGCTTGTGCAGGTTTACAGGAAACATTCGTGCATCCAGTCTAATAGGACCTTTTTTCTCCTAGAATTAACATCAACAAATATTAATAGAGCATTTCTTTTAGCTGAGTATATTTTGCATTGGAGTATGAAGTACTGTACAGGTGAAAAGGCCAAATCCTGCCCTTAGGTTTACAATATAGTAGGAAGAAGACAGGAGTATAAGGTGACCACAGTATAAAGACTGCAAAAAATATCCTAAAAGAAATATGATGGAAGGTCTGTGGACATGCAGAAGAGAAGGAGGTTGCTTTTAGTACCGGGGTCAGAGAATACATCCTGGTTGGAAGTGAGAGTTGAACATGGGAGTAGAAATAAAACAAGAGGAGTGGAGGGTCTGGGGAGGGCACTCAGTGAAAAGAGCAGCAAGGACAGAAGTGGAGAAGTGATAAAGGATGGGACATGTAGGAAGGACAGTCAGTGACCTTAGCTGGAATGGAGAGCTGGAGGAGTCAGATACAGGAAGGATTCTAGCTGGTGGAGGCCTCCAACCTTAAAATGGTTGACCCCTAAGGGGCAGGCATCAGGGGACTATGCACAGATTTGGGGCAGAGCAATGATAACAATGGTTATCTGGGATTGGAAAGAGAGAAGAGGCAGAGAAATCCTCTGAGAAAAGACTCACTAGTTTAGAGGGAAAAGTAATGAGCCTTAACTGGGTGTCTGAATTCTTTCTATAACTCTTTCCACCTAGCACAACCTCTGTCTACTGACATATGCCCCAATGGGGCTAACCCCCGTGAGCTCTTCTTCCTCACGACGCTCTAACATTTAGTGTCCATGGTTTCCAACTAGGCCTGAAAGTTCCAAGAAAGCACGGATCATGTCTGTTCAAAGGCTCAAGGCTATGCCCCGGAGGCTGACACAGAAAGGTCATTGGGTACATATTTGCTGATAACGTTTTTCTTTTACAGGATTAGTTCCGAAGGTGGTGGAGTTGGAAAGAAGAGGACGGCAGCTGGGTTCTCCTAAATCTTTTCCGTCTTCCTTGAGATTCCAACCCAAACCTGCCATTTTCCTTAGCCAATCATCTCATGATCTGCTGCACTAAGAGGCTGATGCCCTGTTAGCTTCTGTGCCTTCCACTCTTCTCCCTTCAGCCCCCCAATTTTTCCTCTCCTCTCCTCTGCTCTTTATATCTCATTCGAATTAATGTCGCCTTCCTTGCCAAAGCTAATGATATTCTTGTCTTCTTCCACCTTGGGCTCATACTCTTGCATCCAAGCCTCTTCCTCTGCATTGGTTTTGTCCCCTTGGATAACACTTCTATTGCTACCAGCCATGTCTGTATCTGAGAGCTGATAACATGGTAGGCACATGGGGAAGAGGAAGGGCCCATTGCTGGACCGATTCTACTGTTTTTCTGCCGTTCTGTATATAGTGTAAAACTTTTAAATTAACCATGTTATGTGAAGGGGTTTGCTAGAATCTTGATGGTCAGTAGGTGACTCAGGACCTTAAAATCCATAGTCCATAAAGCTCATACAAATGGCGGGTGGAATCCAGGCTTTCCCGTTCCTCTCCCAGAATCTACTCCCGAGGTCCTGACTCCTATGTGTCAGACATACTGGAGGCTAATCATCTGTGAGTTGACTTGGTGAAAAGTCTCCCCGAAAGTGGTGTAGTGGCTGGAAACAAATGAACCTGAATAGACCCTCTTTCTTAAACAGGGTCCATGCCAGAGCACAGAAAGAGAACAGGTCCCTGGATTCCAGGTAGCACCCTATGTGAAGTTATGCTAGGACCCCAGGTCTCTGTGGGGCCCACTCCACACACATGGTAACTGAGACCACTGAGGCCACTGCCCCCGTGCTATCGTGCCTACTCTCCTTTACCTGACAGGCAAATGGAAAACACCCAGTGAACACAATGTTTTTTTGGAGCTTTTCCTAGTCCTTGGGGAGGAAAGGATGATGGCAGTGCGCCCCCACAAATGTGCCTTCTCAGGAGACAGAAGTTCTGAAGAACCCATTACCAGTGCACCCCGAGAGTTTACATTTTAATAACTCCCAAGTGGAAAGTTATCAATGGCAATTTTACCAGTGATTGATTCACGCATTTTGGGCGCTAAGAATACAACACTCTATGCAAACAGAGAATAATAACAAACTCTGAGCACTTACCGTGGGCCAAGCTCTCTGTTCTAAGTATCTTATGTGGATTAACTCCCCAGCCTTGTGAAATAGGTACTGTTCTTATCTACACTTCCTAAATGAAAAACCAAGCCCAGAGAGCTTTAGCCATTTGCTCAAGATCACAAAGCAACATTGGTAGTGGGATTTTGGATCCATCAGTCCGGCCTGACTTCGTGCTCTTAACCACTACACTTTCCACGAAGCACTAGGAACAAAATAAGAATGAACGGAAAATGACCATTGAGGGGGCTGAGCTGTCTCAGGCGGAAGAGCCCGTGACTCTTGATCTCAAAGTTGTGAGTCTGAGTCCCACGTTGGCTCTAGAAATTACAATAAAAAAATAAATAAACTTAAAAAAAAGAAGAAGAAAACTACCAGTGGATAATAGCACAAATACTTACTACAAGACTAGGTATCTGAACAGTTGTGATAGGAATTGATATCTATGCATCATCAAGAATATCTAGGAATAAAACATAGCCTGCTCCCACTGAGCTGATGTACCAGGAATGTATAAACCCAGCTACAGAAATGATGGAGCTTTATAGTATGACAGAGAAAGGGGCAGGTGAGTAATACTCCCTTGAGTTCACGAAACATAAACAGAGATCAATTATAGAAGCTAAATGTCACCCCATTCCTGTGATACAAACTCCCTTGGCAGAGGTAACAGTGAGTAACCTACTGCTTTGAGTAAATGAATGCTTTATTCTTTCTTCTCAAAGAAGGAACCAGAGTAGCTCAGCCCTGTCACCCTGACCTTCCTTCTTTCTGTTGTAGCTTTGGAAGCTTGTGCCAGAGAAGTAAAAGGCCCCGGAAACAAATTTTAAATATTCCAATCTTTTGCCACATGAAGATCCTTAGTACAGATTTCTACCTTATCTACCTCCATATGTCCTGGCCCAGCATCAGTGAAAGGGAGAGAACTCTTTGATGGCTATGCTCATGGCTTGAATTGCTCCAATACGAAGGAGTTATACCGAGCTTGCCTTTGACCGAGCGGCTACAAAGTATGGCAGAACTGGCCACATCACAGGGCCGCTGTGATATCACCTCCATTGCCACCTTCCCCCCACCCCCACCCCACCACCAACCACACACAGCCCTGGCATCCTTTGGTTACACCTTGCTCTTGGTCACACACCAGCACACGGAAGCAAACCGGAGGCATCAGCACACAGCCATCTTTTTCCAGTGTCAGGATTCTTGGTCATTATTTTGATGGTCTGTCCACCCACAAACGGGGGTGGGGTGGGGAAAGGGTGTGCTCAGAAGTTGAGCGATCAACTATAAATAGAAGAAAGTGAAGGTGAACAGTATCAGATTCTCCAGCACCACAGAGACACCAGAAATGACACTTGTTTCGTGTTCAGTGAACAGAGATTTTTAACCTGTGATCAAGCTTCAGGACTCTGTGAGCCCCACGAACTATATGTAACGTTTCAGTTTTGTGCATTTGTCTGAGAAGATGATCCATAGCTTTTATCATATTTTTTCAGTGTTGGGTCCGAAAAAAATCCGAGTCAATGTCTAAACATTGATCAAGATGTCAATGATTTACAGAAGTGTAAAACAGAGACAAGTGTCTTTTCTTTCTGCATCCCACAGCAAAGCCAACATCTCAACCTCAGGCGAACACAGGCTTTGGTTCTCCAGCACCCGGGCATAAACAGGTTTGTTCAGCAGAATCATCCAAGCAGATCGTGTTTGGTAGGTTTAACCTTTTGGGAACAACTTCTTTTTTTTTAAGAGCATCTTGTGATGGTCATGCCTTAACGCAAAAGGATAATTTACTAATCCCGGGCAAGGAGGTGGGTGTGGGGTGAGATTCAGTAGCATTTAAGAAGATGAAAGGGGGGCGCCTGGGTGGCTCAGTCGGTTAAGCGTCCGACTTCGGCTCAGGTCACGATCTCGCGGTCCGTGAGTTCGAGCCCCGCGTCGGGCTCTGGGCTGATGGCTCAGAGCCTGGAGCCTGCTTCCGATTCTGTGTCTCCCTCTCTCTCTGCCCCTCCCCCGTTCATGCTCTGTCTCTCTCTGTCTCAAAAAAAAAAAAAAAAAAGATGAAAGGGCTGGTGGGCAGCACTCAAACAGCAGGGCACGCCTCTAACATCCCACTTTGTGGATAAGATGTCCCTACGTGAACATTTTATGTAACTAGAAATAGAAAAGACCACTGGTCTTACACGTAAGGATTCTTTTTATATCCCACTGACTCGTTGGAGCTATACCTAGATACTCTAGTCGCCCTTAATCTCATCATTGAATACCTTTGAAATTTATAGTTTATTCATTAAATTAGAAAGCAATTCCTCTCTTAATATTTTTCCGTTCTCTACTTCCCAAGTCTTCTCTGTCCGTGTTTAAGTGCCCCGAAGCGGAACCTTACATATCTCAAATTCATTTCATATGTATCATTAGGTAATGCTAAGGGAAAGGTTACCCATTGTCTCTCCCTCTCGGCACACGTGAACAAATAGCCTCTATTCACCCGTGAGCCAGGGACCCTTGTGCCTGGCACATCGGCCCAGCTGTACACAGCAGTCCTAAGCAAGGACCGTGAATGGCATGCCCTCAGTGGTCAATACACAATTTTGTCGATTCACTTCACTGAATCAAATCCAGACCTACAGTCAGAGCTCAGAGAAATAGACAAATTTGTCCAAAATAGGGCAGAAAAGAAAAAAGACTATTGCAAAAAAAGTGTTTAATGTATTTTTTAAAATTCCAATATTGGGAAGAAATAAGATCACGGATTTGAAAACAGAACTAATAAGGGAAAAACCAGATTCAAAAGTTTAGAGACAGCCTAAGGGAGAGAGATTATCCAAGAGAATTTAAGGGGTCCAGAGGCCAATTTGAACTCCGAGTGAGTAGAAAAAAGTGCACTATGGCATTTAACTCTTGGACTCTGAGTGTAAAGAAGGCTTGAGAAGGTGGAATTGCCAGAGGCCAATGGTTAGACAAGGGTTTATTAGTAAGAAGGCAAGCTTATTTATCTTTCATTTTGAGGTAGTATCTTAAAATAATGGAAATATAGAACAGACAAAAATAATCCCGCCATCCTACACAATAGGCAAGTATTTTTGTATTTTTTTTCATTTCTGTTCATATCTCCTATGCGATATGTTTTGCAGTTGTAAGTTAAAAGTGAAGCCATAATGTTACAGCTAAAATCGAGAATTTGGTTTTGGGTTTTTTAAATTAAAGTTTAGTTGTTTATTTTGAGAGAGAGAGATAGTATGAATGAGGGAGAGGCAGAGAGAGAGAGAGAGAGAGAGAGAGAGAGAGAGAGAGAGAATCCTGAGCAGGCTCCACACTGTCAGCACAGAGCCTGATGCATGGCTCCAGCCCACAAAATATGAGATCATGACCTGAGATGAAGTCAAGTCAGATGCTTAACTGACTGAGTCACCCAGGCACCCCTAGATTTCAGTTTTTAAAATAAGATTATGTTTAATAAGTGGAATACTCCTGGATCTCTCATTTAATCATGGCAGGAGTAAATACTTATACTATAAATACTTACATTATTACTTGTATATAAGTATATACTTTTATGCTCAGAGTATATACTTATATACCTATACTATACAATACTTATACTATTGCTACAAGATGGGGCCACTAATGATGGCAAAGAAAGAAAAACTGAGGGGTATGGAGAAGTCTACCTAGAACTTAGCCAAAATTAACAACCCCCTTTTAGGTAAAAGAAATGCTAAAATATCCATCTACCTGGTACATAGAAGGCTCTCAATAGATACTGGGTTGGACTGCATATTGTGACACCCAACACTAAAGGAAGAATCTGGAAAATATGTTTGTCTAGAAGGAACTTTATTTGTTCAAAATAATTTTAAATAAGAAAATAATCATTGGTCTATTATTAATGTAATGTGATATATACATATCATATACTTAGTGTGTATTAAATAGAGTATGTTTAATACCTGTAAAATAGTGGATTGACCCACAATTTCATGGAATCTTTAAGATAGCAAGAGGAAAATTCCAAAACAATAACCCGCCTACCAAGGAGGTATATTCCTAGTCAGGGCACCTGACAAGTTTCTACAATGAACAACCCTAGATGTCCAAGTTTCCGCCCGAAGCCCCCTCACCAACAGAAAAGGAAAGATTAACTTCAAATACTTTTCTTAGCCAGATGTCCTACTTGGAAAATTGCGTTCTCCTGATTTTCATGCATTCTTCAGGTTTTTGTTTTTTTTTTTAAACAATGCAACCTGAATCAAGTATTTTGTAATGATCCTGAGAAAAGTAATAAGGCCGATTTAAAAACTTGATCCTTCTAGGGGCGCCTGGGTGGCTCAGCCGGTTGAGCGTCCGACTTCAGTTCAGGTCATGATCTCCCAGTCTGTGAGTTTGAGCCCCATGCCTGTGCTGACAGCTCAGAGCCTGGAGCCTGCTTTGGATTCTGTGTCTCCCTCTCTCTCTGCCCCTCCCCCACGTATGCTCTGTCTGTCTGTCTCTCTCTCTCTCTCTCTCTCTCTCTGTCAAAAATAAACATTAAAAAAAAGAAACTTGATCGTTCTTTCGGACACCTCAAAGTGTCTGACATCAACAAAAATATGATCCACTTGTTTCCCATCAGATGTAAGGGATAGAGTCGTGAGCTATTTAGGTGTCTGATCTACAGGAAAGGAAGATCTATGAGCCATGTTGCCCAATTCTGCTCAGAGCAGCAAGCATTTGTCTCCTCCTTTTCTCCCCCACACTTCCCATCCTAGATTATCTCCATCATCCTGTGACTGAAGGAGAAAATAACTCCCCAGCTGTCAGCGGCTTTCTCAGCTGCCAACACAAGAACCTGATCATACAGAGGGAAATTCCTGAATTAAGGAAACAGAGTCACCAGGCACACTCTGGGTCACCCCATCTGGGTTTCTGGTGGTAGTGGCGGGGGAGGGGGGTATATCTCTGCCTGCACCCACCAGTGCTCCTGGAAGGGCGTCTGAACCTTCAGTAACGACTGGGTTTTTTTAGGTGGTTCTTTTGAATGTCATCTCCTGTGGGACTCGACCATTAGCATCTGTCTGGGTTTCCTAGGCTATAGACCATACCTTGTTCATTTTATGTCATCTCAGAAACTTTCTGGGTCCTGGCAAATCTGTTAATAATTAGTGGAATGGCGGTAGGAGGAAGGGGGCAGCTCTAACTGAGGAATGGGACCTTGTTTAGCCTTGGCTCTTTTCCCAGCTTCTGCTTGTGAAGGATCGGTAGGGCTGGAGGCTGGAGGCACGAGAGGTGCGGCGAATGAGAGGGAATGAGAGAGGGAGGCCAGGATACCCATGGATCCATCTGGCGGTGCATGCAGAGAGGGACGCCCTGGAGGAGACAGCGGGACGGGTGTGGGATGCCGTGCAGGGCAGACCGGACAGACAGAGTCGGAGCCGGGGGCCAGCCCAAGCTGCCAGCGTTGGTGGGGAAAGTGGCTGCAGATGCCCACCCCCTCCTGGGGAGGGGGATGGAACCAAGACCTGGCTGGAAAAAAACTTTCTAGTCCATCCATGATCACATGGCAGGTCTCGCTGAAAGTAGTCCGGAATCTAAACAGAAGGAGCACGGAGAGGCTGTGCTCCAGGTTTCATGTTTTAAGAATAATAAAAGCAGGGGTGCCCGGGTGGCTCAGTCGGTTAAGCCACCACTTGATTTCGGCTCAGGTCATGATCTCTCATGGTTGGTTCATGGGATTGAACCCCGAATCAGGCTCTGCACTGACAGTGAGGAGCCTGCTTGGCATTCTCTTCCTCTCCCTTTCTCTGCCCTTCCCCCACTCATGCTCTCTTTCTCTCTCTCTCAAAATAAATAAACATTAAAAGAAAGAATCATAAAAGCACTAATGGGTGAAATTCTGCATTTTTGGAACTTTAATAAGTATCTCGCTAGAGGCGCCTGAGTGGCTCAGTCAATTGTCCAACTCTTGATTTCAGCTCAGGTCATGATCCCAGGGTTGTGGGTTTGAGCCCCACATCAGACTCTGCCCTGAGCTTGAGATTCTCTCTCTCCCTCTGCCCCTCTCCTTTATTCTCCCTCTCTTTCTCTCTGTCTAAAATAAAATAAATAAATAAAAGTAACTCACTATAATTTTGTGGATTTCTTCTAGTAGTGATGAAATAATAGTGGATGAAATAAAATCAACATGACCTTTGAAAATGCCATAAATGGGAAGGGGGAGAATTCTACAGCACAGAATGGGGCAAAGTTTTTATTTCAAGTTTTTGACATGATGAAGAAGAAGAACACTGGGGACTTAAATCTACGTTGACTCTGAAAAAAAAAAGTGATTAATATCTTAACTTCTCACAGATGTAGCAATGAAAATTCATCCTTCATTCAACAAAACTTGATCTTCAGACAAGTCTTGAATGATTTACTATAACCTCATAAAAAGTGTCAAAAAGATCTGTAAAATAAGACCAGGTTGCCCACATTTTTAAAAAAGCAACTACAGAAAAGTCTGAATAACTGTGCGGTGCCATCCAAAGGTATTTGATGGTTGATAAGCCTTCTGAAATTATAATTATATACTTGAAATTTTTTTGTTTGGATTATGTACATTTCTGCAGATGATTCAACTACAGAATGAAGCTCTTTTGGAGGCATGAAAACCCATATTTTAAAACCTGATAACTGTATTCTTCTTTATTCTAACTTCTATAGCTTAGAAGACATTCTAGTGTCTGATTTTTCCTGTATTCAGAAATTCTACATGAAGTCTGATGTGGTCATTAATAAGGATTGTAATGAAAAGTAACTCTAATAATAACCCTCTCACAGTCTTAAAAACAATTGATGTCAGGAAGTCGCTGTTTACTGAAATGTCTAGTTATCATCTTCTGGATCACATCTAACAAGAACCTGAATAAAACTTCCTAAGGAGGGCAGCACCACGGGCCTTTCATTTATTTTGATTGGATTCCAAATATCCATTGAGAGATTTTTGCCCTCCCACCTACCCAAAGACAGAGAACTGGTTGCAGATTGGAGCAAACACTGACATAGATTTGCATTTTCCAGGATTCTCCAAAGCACAAGTCAGAGCCCCATGGCCTCCCACAGAGTGGCCAAAAATAGCCAATTTTCCATGGTCCTCTGGAAAATTGGCATTTATCAGTGAGGGAAGCTTATTCATTATGTAAGGGTACATTCTGCAGATAGTTTTTCAACTACCCACATAAAATCTCGCGCTAGTGCCAAAGTCCCAGATCTCATCTTCCCCTAGTGTCTGGAACAGTGACGATCAGGCTGTGTTCTGAGCCCGCTTGATGGCGGCTGATTCACTGTAGCATTTGCTCTGTGCGTTTTAAGAGCTGCAGCTAGCAGAGGCCCATAACTCTTCTAGTGCCTGGCTTTAGAAGCAAGCAGACAGCAAATTTCGTTTTGCATGGGAGCTCGAACCTGTCATGTTCAAACACTTTCAGCAGCCTTCCAGAGAGCCAAGCCGGGCTGTCCAAGAGAACTTTCTATAATGATGTAGGTGTTCATCTAAGTTTGATTTGAAAAGTGAATTAGAATAAAATGAGAGGAACAGTTTAGCTCTTCACCAGACACATTTCAAGTGCTCAATAGCCACATATGGCTAAGGGACCCTGTTTTGGACAGTACAGCCCTGGGCCATTCAATAGGAGAGAACGTTGAGAGGAGAACAGCCCATCTCTGACCACCATCATCTGATGCTTCTAAGTTTTAAAATCCACACGTCTACAGTCTACACTCACCAGCATGTTTATATAAGAAGAAGGCTAAATGCTTTTCAGATATTGTTAGGTTTCAATTTTTTTTTAGCAGCTCTCACTGATGGCTAATTGACACACAAAAAATAGCACATACTTAAACTGCATAATTGGATACGTTTTGACATCTGTTTATACCTATGAATCCATAACCATAATCAAGATAATGAATGTCTCCATCACCCCCAAGACTTTCCTCTTGCTTCTTTGTGATCCCTCTCTCTTGCCCCTCCATGTCCCTTTTCTTGTTCCCAGGCACCCATTGATCTGCTTTCTGTTACTGTTGACTAGTTTCCAATTTTTAGAATTTTATATAAGCTTCTATATATATATTTTATTTTGGTTGGGCATTTTTCTCTCAGCATAATTATTTTAAGATTCACCCTTTCATTCTTTATATTGTTGAGTACTATTCCATTGTATGGAATCCTTCAATTTGTTTATCCATCTACATGTTGTTGGACAATTGGTTTATTTCCAGTCTGGAGCTGTTAAAATAAAGCTGCTATGAACATGTTTGTATAGGTCTTTGTACGGACATATATTTTCCTTTCTCTCAGGTAAATACCTAGAGTGGAATGACTGGGACATATGCCACATGTCTTTGGAAACTTTAAAAAAAACCTGCCAAGATGCTTTCCAAATTGGGTGTGCTATTTTATATTCCCACCAGAAGTTTCATGGCTTCTGTACCCTCACCAATACTTGATATATTTAGTCTTTCCAATTTTAAACATACTAATAGGTATGTAATGGTAGCACATTGTGATTAGAGTTCCACTTTGAAATAAAAATCCATATTGCTCACCTTTCAAGCTTTATTGCTTCATTTCACAGGCCTGTTTTGAGCATATAACACTGGTTTCTTGTTACTTCTCTTAGTAAGTGCATCAAAGTGATGGGTTATTATTTTTTGGAGATCTCTGAAATAAATAACATCAATTTTTACCTTATGGTGAGGTCTGAACTAGGAGAACTAAAAAGGAAGGATGGAGGCAAGAGATCTTTTTATAGATCTAGAAACAATCCTCCTTATATTCTGAATTACCCTGTAGTTGGTTGGATAATCTACTATCCTTCTATTTTGCATATGAAGACCTACAAGAGGATTAATAAAACACAGTGATGGTTTTGTATAAAGGAAATATTTTTTTAAGTTAACCTAAAAAGATTTTTTAAAAACATGAACACACTCGACAAAATTTAAATAATACATAAAGAAGAGTGAATGCAAAAGCCTCATCCCACATCAGCTACTGCAAATCCTTCCCACTGTGGTTCCCTTGTGGTACTGTGCGTAATCACGAAAAAGAACGTGTGTCCGAATATTTCTCAAAGATTCCTATACGTAAAATAAGCACAGCTAAAGAGGTTCAATATCAGTCATTAAGGAAATGCACATTGAAATCACAATGAAACACCACCCTTTAGGAGAGTAAAATAATAATCAAAACAATACTGACAATACTAAGTTCTGGCAAAGATGGGAAGCAACTAGAACTCCCATCTGTTGGTAGTGAGAAAGCAATATGGCTTGGCCATTTTAGAGATAACGTGCCAGTTTCTTATACAGCTAAACATATACTTAATATGAGCCATCAATTCTACTCCTGAATTCACCCAAGTGAGACAAAAACTTAGACTTATCCCAAAACCTAATCTCAGATGTTTATAGTGGGTTGTTTTGTTTTTTTTTTTAATAATTGCTAAAATCTGGAAACACCCAAAGTCCTTCAGCTAGAGAATGGATAATCAAACTGTGGTCTATCTATATAATGAAATACTACTGAGTGATAAAAAGAAGCAAACTACTCATACACTTAGCAAGAGGGATAGCTCTAAATATGAGGTGCCAGCTGAAAGGAGCCAGAGTCAAGAGGCTGTATACTGAATGTCCTGGTAAAGATAAAGGTATGTAAGACAAAAAATACGTCACTAGTGCCCAGAGGTTGAGGGTGAGGATTGGGGTGGGCCACAAAATGGCACAGGAGAGATTTTTGGACCGACCTAACTGTTCTATATCTTGACTGTAAGGTCATTACACAATTGTATGCATTTGTCAAAAACCACTCAGAACTACACACTACAAGAGGTCAATCTTATTGTATGTAAATTATACTTAAATTATTTTTTTATTTTTTTTTAACGTTTATTTATTTTTGAGACAGAGAGAGACAGAGCATGAACAGGGGAAGGGCAGAGAGAGAGGGAGACACAGAATCTGAAACAGGCTCCAGGCTCTGAGCGGTCAGCACAGAGCCCGACGCGGGGCTCGAACTCACGGACCGCGAGATCATGACCTGAGCCAAAGTCGGCTGCTTAACCGACTGAGCCACCCAGGCGTCCCTATACTTAAATTTTTTAAATAGTGAAAAATACATTTCAAAAATTGCCTGTGCATATGCAAGTATACGTGTTTATATGTGCATCCTTTTTTGGTTTTGTTTTACAAAATAAAATAACAGTATAAATTTAATCTCGCCACTTGCCTTTTTCATGAAACACGGTATCTTAGATAACTTATACTGGTACATCCAGAACCAGTCGAGTGGTGGACATTTAGTTTGTTTTCAAATATTTTCCACTTGGCAAATATTGAAATAAACATATCTATATGTATAAGCCTTTTCCCAGTTGTTTAAGAAAAATTGTATGATAAATTCTTTTAAATACGATTATTGAGCCAAAGAATATGCACGCTAAAGTTTTTAAAAGATACTGCCAATCACCTACCAAAAAAGTAAATCAAGAAATAAACTTTAAAGGAAAAATCAATAAAATTAAATGACTATGCACAGAGGGAAAATAGCCAGAGATTGTTTTCCAGTTCTGAAATCTGAAGGATTGAGAAAATTGTGACACCATTTACAGAAATACAGTAAAACCTTCGTTTACAAGTAAAATTCATCCCAGAAACATGCTTGTAATCCAAAGCGCTTGTATATCCAAGTGAATTTCAAGAACCATTGGCTCAGTTGTGATCATGTGACATTCAGGGTCATGAGTTTGAGCGCTACATTAGGTGTAGAGGTTACTTAAAAATAAAATCTTAGGGGCGCCTGGGTGGCTCAGTTGGTTAAGCACCTGACTCTGGCTCAGGTCATGATCTCATGGTTCATGAGTTCAAGCTCTGTGTTGGGCTGTCGGACAGCACAGAGCCTGGCATCTGCTTTGAAATCTGTGTGTTCTCTCTCTATACCTCCCCAGCTTGTGCTCTGTCTGTCTGTCTCTCTCTCAAAAATAAATAAACATTAAAAACAAAATAAAATAAATAAAATGAAATTGTAAAACAACAGCAACAAAAACAGTCTACCCCAAAACAGCAGACTAGAATATACATTCTTTTCAATTACACGTGGAACATATTTCTAGAGAAGGTGTTTTATCTAGGATAGTATGTATGTTAGGCCAAAAAAATCAAGGCTTGATTAATTTAAACTGATTGAAATTATATAAAGTATGTTTTTTGACCACAATGGAATGAAATTAGAAATTAATAACAGAAGGAATTTGTCACATATACATAGAAATTAAACATTACTTTGGGATGAAAGAAAGAAACACAATAACGCAAAAACATAAAGGATGTAGCCAAAGAAATTCTTAGAAAAAAAATATAGTTGTAAATGCCTATATGAAAGAAAGAGAAATCAATCAATAATTGAACCTCTACCTTAAGAAAGTAGGAAAAAAAGAACAATTTAAATGTAAAATAAGGAGAGAGAAGGAAATAATAAAGATTAAAGCAGAAATAAATAAAATAAAGAATAGAAAAACAAGAGAGAAAATCAGCGAAACCAAAAGTAATTTCTTTGGGAAGATTTAAAAAAAAAAGACAAGACTCAAAATACTAAAATTAGGAAAGGAAGAAAGGATATTATTATCAACCTTATAGAAAGAAAAAGTATTATACAGGACTAGTGTGAACGATTATATATCAACCAATTAAATAACCTAGGCAAAGTGGGCAAGTACCTAGAAAGACAAACAACCCAAGCTGACTTAAGAAGAGGAAAAAGAGGGGCGCCTGGGTGGCGCAGTCGGTTAAGCCTCCAACTTCTGCCCACGTCACAATCTCGCGGTCCGTGAGTTCGAGCCCCGCGTCGGGCTCTGGGCTGATGGCTCGGAGCCTGGAGCCTGTTTCCGATTCTGTGTCTCCCTCTCTCTCTGCCCCTCGCCCGTTCATGCTCTGTCTCTCTCTGTCCCAAAAATAAATAAACGTTGAAAAAAAAAATTAAAAAAAAAAAAAAAGAAGAGGAAAAAGATCTAAATAGATATACAAGAAGAGATATTGAATTAGTATTTAAGAATCTTCCCACAAAGAAAAGCCCAAGTCCTGATGGCTTTGTGAATTTTATCAAATAGTTTTAACTATAATTATAATATAAATAGACAGAATATGAATTCTTTACAAACTCTTTTAGAAAATAGTGCAGGTAGAGAACACTGCTGAACTCATTCTATGAGGCCAGTATGAACTCAGCACCAAAATCAGAGAAAGACATTTCGCCCCACCCCCACAAAAAGCAAAAGCATGCGATCCTCTTTATAGATGCAGAAAGTGATAAAAAACACTCAACAAACTAGGAATAGAAGAAACCTTTCTCAGTCTGATAAAGGACATCTACAAAAAGCCACACCTAACATCATACTTAATGATGAAAGGCTGAAAGCTTTTTCTCTAAGACCAGAAAAAGACAAAGATGTCTATTCTCACCATTTCTGTTCAACATTGTACTGGAGGGGATAACCAGGGTAATAAGACCATTTTAAAAAGACATCTAGATTGAAAAAGGAAGAAGTAAACTATCTCTGTTTGAAGATGACAGGATCTTGTATATACAAAACTCCTAAGAAAGGCGCACAAAAAACACTATTGGAACGAATAAATATGTTCAGCATGATTGAAGGATATAGTATCAACATACAAAAAAAAATTATTTTAGGGGCGCCTGGGTGGCGCAGTCGGTTAAGCGTCCGACTTCAGCCAGGTCACCATCTCGCGGTCCGGGAGTTCGAGCCCCGCGTCGGGCTCTGGGCTGATGGCTCAGAGCCTGGAGCCTGTTTCCGATTCTGTGTCTCCCTCTCTCTCTGCCCCTCCCCTGTTCATGCTCTGTCTCTCTCTGTCCCAAAAATAAAAAAAAATAAATAAATAAAAACGTTGAAAAAAAAAATTTTAATAAAAAAAAATTATTTTATTTTTAGCACTGGAAACTCTGAAAATAAATTCAGGAATCAGTTCCATTTACAAAAGCATCAAAAACAATAAAATATTAGAAGTAAATTTAACCATGGGGCGCCTGGGTGGCTCAGTCGGTTGAGCACCCGACTTCGGTTCAGGTCATGATCTCCCCATCTGTGAGTTTGAGCCCCACGTCGGGCTCTATGCTGACAGCTCAGAGCCTGGAACCTGCTTTGGATTCTGTGTCTCCCTCTCTCTCTGCCCCTCCCCCGCTCACACTCTGTCTCTCTCTCTCTCTCTCTCTCTCTCTGTCAAAAATAAACATTAAAAAAAAAAGTAAATGTAATAAAAAAAGCACACGATTTGTACACTGAAAACTACAAAATGTTATTGAAAGAAATTGCAGATGCTCTAAGTAATTGGAAAGATCCTATATTCATGGATTTAAAAAATATTGTTAAGATAACAATATCCCCAAATCAATCTACAGGCTTAACGCAATGAAACCACTTTGGAAAATAGTTTGGCAGGTTCCTCAAAATGCCAAATATGGATTTTCTATGTGCCCCAGCAACTCCACGTCTAGGTATCTAGTCAAGAGACATGAAAACCTAAGGTCATGTAAAAAGTTGCATGCTGATGTCACGGCAGCATTAGTCATAATATCCAAAAAGTAGAAACAACCTAAATATCCATCAATGGATGAATGGATAAACAAAATGTTGTATAATCATACAACAGAATATTATTCAAGCCTAAAAAAAAAAAATGAAGTACAGACACATGTTACAACATGAAAATATTGGGTTGAATGAAAGAAGCCAGACACAAAAGGCTGCATATTGTACAACTGCATTCATATGAAATGTTGAGAGTAGGCAAATCTGTAGAGACAGAAAGTAGATTGGTGATTGCCAGGATTAGATTTTTTCGAGTTAATTTTTGTATATGAAGGAATGCAAAGATTTAACTTCATTTTTTTCTTGTGGTTATCCAGTTTTCCCAGCACCCTCTGTGGAAAAGACTCTTCTTCCGCCGTTGAATGGTCTTGGTATGCTTTCCGAAATCATTTGACTATATGTCTGTCTTTATGCCAGTACCCCCCTGTTTGGATTACTGTAGCTTCGTAATAAGTTTTAAAATCAGGAAGTGTGAGGTCTCCAACTTTAGTTTTTCAAGATTATTTTGGCTCGTCTAGCTCTCTTGAGTGTCTATATAAATTTAAGAATGGACTTTTCTATTTCTAGAAAAAGAAGTCATTGGGATTTTGATAGGAATTACATTGAATTTTGATAGGAACTGCAAAGATCAATTTGGGTAGTATTGACAACATAACAATAATAAGTTTTTCAATTCATGAATGTAGGATGCTTTTCTATTTATTGGTGTTTAATCTCTTTCAGTAACATTTTGTAGTTTTCAGCATGCAATTCTTTTGGTTATTCCTGGCTAAACGTTTTCATAAATGGAATTATTTTCTTAGTTATCCTTTTGGGATATAGAAATACAACTGGTTTTTGGGTGTTGATTTTGCATCCTGTGTGTGTGTGTGTGTGTGTGTAAGTGTTAGGGTTTTCTACCTACAAGATCATGATGTCTATAAAATAGGAATAATTTTACTTCTTCCTTTCCAATTCAGATGCCTTTTTTACTTCTTTTTCTTACATAATTGCTCTGGGTAGGATTTCCAGTACTATGATGAATAGAAGTGGTGAAAGTGGGCATCGTACTCTTGTTTCTGATCTTGGAGGAAAAGTTTCCACTTCATCGTTGAGTATGATACTAGCTTTTGGTTTTTCACATACAGCCTCCTTGCATCGAAGTAGCTTCCTTTCATTCCCAGTATGTTAAGTGTTTTTATCATGAAAAGGTGCTGGATTTTGTTAAATGCTTTTTTAAAAAAAATTTTTATTGTTTATTATTCTTGAGACAGAGAGAGAGAGAGAGATGGAGAGAGAGAGAGAAGTGGGGGAGGGGCACAGAGAGAGGGAGACACAGAATCCCAGCAGGCTTCGGGCTCCAAGCCGTCAGTCCAGAGCCCAATTCCCGCAGCCACACACGAACTGCAAGGTCATGACTTGAGCCGAAGTCGGATGCCCAACCGACTGAGCCATCCAGGCGCCCCTCAAATGCTTTTTCTGCATCAATTGAGATGACTGTGTAGCTCTTTTTCATTCTATTAATGTGGTATGTTATGTGACACTAATTGATTTTCATATATTGAACCATCTCACATAAGTTTTTGGTCTAGAGACTAGCTAATATTGAAGGGTGGGCTAGCACAATATTTACCATAATAAATAATTTCAATTGAAATTTCAATTTCAAGAAGAAATCATTCAGCTCTGTGTCTTTTTCTTGCTTATAATTTTTTTCTTGTAAGATTATTTTACTGATTATGGAAAGCCATTATTCTCATTTTATATAACTTAACAATATTTTAGAGAGGCATAAATGAATCGGTAATAAAAACCAGAATGAACTATTTGGAGAAACTGCTTATTACTTTAAAGAAAACTCTTCAAATGATTCAAACTTGCGAAACAATGTAATTACATAACACTTTAATGGATCTATTCAATTGTGGTGATAGATATGTAATTTTCTCATTCTGGAAGTTTTTAAGCTCTTGATATTTTGAAATTTAACTTTTCTCTTTAAAAGTAATAAAGCTCAGGGCGCCTGGGTGGCTCAGTGGGTTAAGCGGCCGACTTCGGCTCAGGTCATGATCTCACGGTTCATGAGTTCAAGCCCCGTGTTGGGCTCTATGCTGACAGCTCAGGGCGTGGAGCCTGCTTCAGATTCTGTGTCTTCCTTTCTCTCCCTGCCTCCTCCCCCGTTCATGCTCTGTCTTTCTCTTTCTTCTCTTTCAAAAATAAATAAGCGTTAAAAAATGTTTTTGAAAAAGTAATAAAGCTGGCATAGTTATGTCAAGTGATATCCTCAACTGTCCTATAAGTGGTAGGGGCAGGTGAAGTACGCCTTTGGAGGAGCAACTTTCAACACAAATATGACTTAAGACACATGTCCCTTCAAATTTTCAGTAGTGATACTTTCATAGCTAAAAAAAGGTGAAATTAATGTTAACGTTTTATTTAATTTGATATATTCTAAATATTATTTCAACATGTAATCATCTAATTTTCCATAAATTTATTTTTGAGATTCTTATTTGGTACAAAATCTTTAATTTATGTTATTATTATTATTATATTTTTCAGTAGGCTCCACATTCCACGTGGGGCTTGAACTTATGACCATGAGATCAAGAGTCACACGCTTACTGACTGAGCCAGCCAGGCACCAGTGGACTAAATCTTTAAAACACAGTATGCACTTTACATTTACAACACATCTGAAGTACTAGCCACATTTCAAGTGCTCAATAAACACATGTCACTTGGGCTATGGTACAACCTTAAAATTCTACACTTAGTGAATTTATCATGGCAGATTTCGGCACCCATGAAATCACATTATGAAATACTTGCCTATATCTTACCATAATAGTCTCTCTAGGGAAGGAGAGACTGAGGGTCAATGAGAAATGGTGATGTCACTATTTGCTTAGAATCGGGGGTCTGTCGCAAGCCCTCAGAGCCTTGGATAGACTGTTTACTTACAATCATAGTTCTTTTCTGATTTATTCTTTTTCTCAGGAAGTTTGGCTTTTGGCAGTGCTCGCTTAGTGCTTAATGTAGCTGCCACTCATTTCCAATTTAGAATATTTGGCCTCAATTAAACACTTCTATTTTTAATAGGTATACAAATATCCAAATGGTAACCAGGCACACACTGGAAAATCTGTTATCCCTGTCTCCTTCCATCCCAGTCCCCAAATTTCTGGTGCATATTCATTGTTAGTTGTCTCTCATTTATTTTTATCTAATGAAGCTTAAGCTTCAGGACACTTATCTGCATCCTTTCTAAGACCTGGGTAGGGTCCCAACGATGCGTTCACAAAGAAATATATTTTTGTAAATGTTGCAGACCTAAGACATTTTCAACTGTGGTAAGATCACTGTCTCTTTCCACTTCAGCTTTTCCTCCATTACACTTGCCCTCATTCGGGTGGTGATCGAGTGTCAAAGCCAATTTTGGAATATGCCTGAGAGAAGTTGGACCAGGGATACATGTGATTTAGATTTATGAGGATATATTTATGTGGTTTATAACATTTTCATGTATAGTTTTTGATAGCTGTTCTGAAATTATTTCTACTTACACTGTATGGAACCACTCAATAGCCCATAGGTACAAGGCCAAAAATGGTACCACTAAATGGCTATGTCATAGTTTACACAACTCTGTAAAAACATGTACAGTGGAGGGGCGCTTGGGTGGCTCAGTTGGTTAAGTATCCAACCTCAGCTCAGGTCATGATCTCATGGTTCACGAGTTTGAGTCCTGTGTCGGGCTCTGTGCTGACAGCTCAGAGCCTGGAGCCTGCTTCGGATTCTGTGTCTCCTTCTCTCTGCCCCTCCCCCATTTGCACTCTCTCTCTCTCTCTCTCTTTCTCTCTCTCTAAAAAAATTTTTTTAAAAATTAAAAAAAAAACGTACAGTGGAGGAGAAACAAAGTTGGAAATGTAGAGTCAAAAATAGACTGTGGAAAATTTCAAACAAACATGTAAAATTATCAATGGAGGATTTGGTTCTCACTGACAGCTGCTCAAAATTAAAGTTCTCTCCTGTCATGAATATACTCAGTAACACAGCATATATGATTATAAATGTACCATTCATTCTTTCCCGATGAGAATTGTGTAAATAACATTTATCAAGTCTTTCTGCATTTGTAGAACATAAATCGGTAACAGGGTCACAAAGAGTGACTACTGTAAGAGGTCACAAATTTTAGGTCTTCCAATATGCTGAATTTTGCTTTGCATATCTCAAACAATTTACCTGACAAAGTCTGGTGCTTTCTGAGGAAACAGCACCCTAATTGTTACTAATTCAGGAAATGATCAACCATGTCAGTAAAAAGACTAAATAATACATCGGTTGCTCCCATATATGATATTATAAATTATTATCATGCAGAGGCAATAAAAGAGTAAGTGGCCCAAAAAGTTGGTAAAAAGCACTGTGGTATTGTACCACAAATTAGTTAATAAAAGTATTATGCTTTTTTCTATATTTGGTAATATTTGGAATATTTTCTTTAAAAAATTTTTTTTACGTTTATTTATTTTGAGAGAGAGAGAGAAAGAGACAGAGCATAAGCGGGAGAGGGGCAAAGAGAGAGGGAGACACAGAATCTGAAGCAGGCTCCAAGCTCTGAGCAGTGGGCATAGAGCCTGATGCAGGGCTTGAACTCATGAGCCGTGAGATCGTGACCTGAGCTGAAGTTGGATGCTTAACTGAATGACCCACCCAGGCGTCCCTGGAATGTTTTCTTATATATGCCAATGATCTGGCGAAATTCTTCATATTTCCTTTTAAAAAAATATTCTTATCTGAATAAAATTCTTGCCTAATAATCCCAGTATCTGGAACACATACAACTCCATCTTTATCCTCTGTTTTTTCTCTTGGTTTTCCTGTCATTTACTTCTATTGCTTGGAATGCCTAGTAATTTTTCTTTGAATGTCAGACATTGTGTATGAAAATTCCAGAGGTCCTAGAGGTCTTATCTTCTTCCAGAGAAAGTAAACCTTTAAATTTCTGGCAGATATCATCTTAGACTGGGGTTAGAAAACTTTTCTTGTAAGGGACCAGATAATAAGTAATTTAGGTTTTGTAGGCCAAGAGGCAAAATCAAGGATATTATGTGCATATTTGTATAACACAAGAAAATAAATTTTCAAACTTTTTTTTTAATTGATGAAATGCAAAATACAACCATAATAATTGGGAGCACTTTTGTAAGATAGATCTAGTAATAAGAAGAATTCTTGTGGGGCCTGATTTTTTTTTTGTTGTTGTTTAATCTGGGTTCAAATTTTTAGTGTTCCCTCTATAACAGTCAAATATAAATGTGCATCTGTTAATGCTAATCTGCAATGAGGTTTTATGTATTTCATCTTTGAAAAAAGCCTTTTTTACACAGATAGGCACTGCCATATATTGACATAAAACTGCAATCATAAGATTTAATAGCGTATATTCATAATTTGAAAGATAGTCATAAAATTCTATCACAATCTACAAACACAAACTTTTAACTTAAGAAACTAGAAAAGGAAGAGAAAACTACACCCAGAGTGAGCAAAAGGGTGGAAATAATAAATATTAGAATAAAAATCACTGAAATAGAAAAAAAAACAAAACATAGAGAAAACAGATTAAACCAAAAGTGCAATAAAAACTACCCTTAGCTAGGCTGACCAAGAAAATAAAGAGAGAACACACAAATGACAAAAATCAGGAACAAAGATGGGATGTTACTACTGGCCATATTAAAATGTAAAGAATTATAAGGAGTGTTACAAACAATATTATGGCAACAATTAAACAACTTAAATGAAATGGAAAAATATCCTGAAGAGATGTAAATTCTGAAAACTCGTGTAGAAGTAGAAAATCTGAATAACTATACCTATAACAAGAAAAGAAACTGATTTAGTAATTAGAAATCTTTCACAAAGAAAAGCTGAGGTCTAGTTGGCTTTCATTGGTAAAGTTTATTAAGCCTTTAAAAACAACACCAATTTCTCACAAACTCTTTATAAAGCATAAAATAGAGGAGAAGGACACCTATCCATTCATTCTGTAAGACCAATATTATCCCGATAACAAGGAAGACAGAAACATCACAAGAAAAGAAAACTAGCCAATATCATGAGCATATATGTAAAAACCAATGACAAAATATTAGAAAACAGAATTCAGGAGCATATGAAAAGAGTTTTACACTAACAACCAGTGTGATTGTTTCAAGAATGCAAAGTTGATTTAACAACTGAGTCACTTATATAGAATACCATATTACTAGGATAGTAAGGAACAAAAATAACATGATTATCTCAATTGTTTCAGAGAAAGCATGTGAAAAAATCCAACCCCATTCCTGGTTTAAAAAAATATCAACAAAACTAAGAATAGAAGGAAAATTATGCAACCTTATGAAGGACATCTATGAAAAACTTACAGCTAAAATCATACTTACGGTGAAGACTGAAAGCTTTTCCACATAAGATCAGGGTAAAAAAAGCCAAGGTGTCCACTATCACACTTTTGTTCAACATCATGCTGGAGGTTCTAGCCGGTATAAAAGTGAAAAAAAACCCAAAAAACATCCAGTCCAGTTGGGAAGGAAGAAATAAAATTATTGTTTCTTTGCATATATCATGAGCCTATATGCAGAAAAAAAATTTTAAATCCACAAAAACATAAAAGAAGCAATAAACTATTTAGCTAGTTCATAGAATACAAGATCAGTGTGCAAAAATTAATTGTGAGGCAATAAAAAATCTGAAATGGGGGGAGTCCCTGGGTGGCTCAGTTGGTTGAGTACCTGACTCTTGGTTTTGGCTAAGGTCATGATCTGATGGTTTGTGAGATTGAGCCCTGCATCAGGCTCCACGCTGACAGCATGTCTGGGATTCTCTCTCACCCTCTCTCTCTCTCTGCCCCTCCCCTGCTCTCTTTCTCTCTCTCTCTCCCTCTCAAAGTGAATAAATAAACCTTAAAAAACAAACAAGTCTGAAAATGAAATGAAAAAAAAACAATTTCATTTATAACAACATCAGAAATAATAAAATACTTAAAATATATTTGACAAAAGAAATCAAAGACTTGCATACTGCAAGTAAAAACACTGTTGAGAAAAATTAAAGGCTCTAATAAATAGAGAGATGTCAAGTTCATGCATTGGAAGGACCAATATTGTCAAGGTAGTCGTTGCCCAGATTGATCTACAGATTCAACACAACCCTTATCAAAGTTGTGGCATGCTATTTTTCAGAAATTGACAGGCTGATCCTAAAATTTATATGGAAATGCAAAGTGCCTAGGATAATGAAAACAATTTTGATTAATAAGAACTAAGTCGGAAGACTTGTTCCATCTGGTATCATGACTTATTGTAAAGTTACAGTGATCAAAAAGTGGTATTGACAGAAGGATAAGCATTTGATCAGGGTTTGGCACATTGTTTTAAAAGTGCCATAATAGTAAATACTTGACACTTTGGAGTTTCTGTTGCAATTACTCAATGGCTGCTGTCAGTGCAAAAGCAGCTCAAATAAGATGTGAACACATGAGACACCTGTGTTCATAACCCTTTATGAACAAAAGAGGTGGTGGGCTGAATTTGGCCCACAGAACATACTTTGTGACCCTGCTATACAAATCAATGGAATAGCACTAAAGTTCAAAAATAAACCCTTACATTTGTGGTAATTAAATTTCAACAAAGATGCCAAGACAATTAAAGAGAGAAAGGGAGAGTCTTTTCAATAATAGTGATGCGGCATTGGATGTCCAGATGCAAAAAGGAAAAAATGGAATAATAATATAAACCAACAAACATAAATCTTAACACACTGGTGTTAAAACGTACTCCAAAGGACTTTTTGGCCTAAGAAACACAAATGGGTTAAATCTCTATAAAAAACCCACAGGAGTTAATCTTCATGCCCATGGGTTAGCAGAGAATCAGATATGACACTAAGAACACAAGCCATACAAGACAAAAAATTATAAATTGGACTTCATTGAAATTAAAAACTTCTGCTTCAGAAGATTAAGCAAATGACAAATAAGCCTAGACTGAAAGAAATATTTGCAAACCATATATCTGATAAAGATATGTATCTGGAATTTATACAAAAACTCTTACAATGAGAAATAAGGCGATAAACAACCTAATTGTAGGGAACAAAGACTTGAATAGACATTTTACCAAAGAAGACATATGAATGGCTTATTAGCACAAGAAAGTGCTCAACATTATTAGTTATTAGGGAAATAAAAGTTAGAGCCACAAAAAGATATCATCATACACTAAGAATGGCTTATAATCAAAAAGACACACAATACCAAGTATTTTGGTAAGGAGTAGAGAGACAGGAACTCATACGCTGGCGGTGGAAATGTAAAATTGGCACAACCACTTTGGAAAACACTTTGGCAATTTCTTTAAAAATGAGTCATAAAAGGGGTGCCTGGGTGGCTCAGTCGGTTAATCATCTAACTTTGGCTCAGGACATGATCTCATGGTTTGTGGGTTTGAGGCCCTGTGGCGGGCTCTGTGCTGACAGCTCAGAGCCTGGACCCCTGCTTCAGATTCTGTGTCTCCCATTCTCTCTACAACCCCCTCCCCACCCCCGCCCCGCCTCTCACACTCTGTCTCTTCTCTCAAAATAAATATACACCAAAAAAAAGTGAGACATAAACTTACCACATGACTCTCATATTCACTCCTAGGAATCTAGTCAAGAGAAATGGAAACATAGATCCACAAAAAGGCTTATACGTAAATGTTCTAATCACATTAGTTATAATGGCCCAACTGAAAACAACCCAGTTATCAATCAATAAACAAATGAGGTATACAATAGAATACTATTCAGCATTGAAAAAGAATAAAATACTCGTATGTGCTACAGCATGGAAAGTTCAACAGCATTATTGTAAATGCAAGAGCCATAAGCAAAAGATGGAATCATTGCGTGATTCTCTTTATAGGAAATGTCCAGGAAAGGTAAGATTAGACTCAGACAACTGGTCAGTGTTTGCCCGGGGCCATTGCTGGGAATGGTAACTGATTGAAAATGGGTTGAGGGGAAAAGTGGTTGGTGATAGGACACTATCTGTTAGTTTGCTAAAGCCAACTGACTTGTATACTTCTGACAGGTGAACTTCATGCTATACCAGTTATACTTCAGTGAGGCTGTAAAAAAACAATAGGGTCATTTTTCTTCATATTAAGACATCTAGATATAGATATTTCAGATGCAGTCAGTGGTTCGACCAGGTTGTCAGGATTCATCCAATCTCTTTCTCTTTCCAATCTGCCATCCTTTCGGGGGTAGCCTTCACCCTCTTGCTAGCTGCCCCATGGCATAGGCTGCCACTGACCTAGCATTCTGTTCGCAGTCAACTCAGAAAGAAGGGAGGGGGAGGAAACAGGATTTTGACAGTTGTGTCCGTTCCTTTTTTCCCATATGCCCTAAGTCCGTTTTACTTACACCTTACTGCACAGACCTCTTGAACATGGAGTTTTCCAGCCTAATCACAAGGGAGTCTGGGAAAATGTTCATTTACTGGTCCAGCCTTTCCTCAGGGAGGCAAGGAAGAGGGGCTGGGATGGGTATTAGGATATCCAGCCAAGAATTTCTCAGTCTTCTTTTCCACCAAAGCATATCGATCTTAAATAACAGATTTCATTACTTTGGATGGGATCGAACCATGTATGTAGCTCTTTTGTAGAGGAAAGGAGGTATCGCTAGTAAATGAATCCTCCTAAAGACATATAATTATGTTTCTTCTTACAACCACATAGCTTTAATTGTTATTGAGGTTTCTTCTTCGATACAAAAATATGGATTAAACTTCACCACGATGGGAAGGACCTTAAGATAAATGTTAGAATGGCTGCAATTCTCATTCTTAAAATGCTTTTTAAAAAGAAAGCAAACTTAGACAGGTGATCCAAACAGTTGGCATAGCGACAGAAAAAAGACACAAATACCTTTACTTTAATGTGCCAGGCCCAAGCCAGCCTTAAAAACCTCTGTAAATCTTTTATGAAGAAAGATTCACGTCAGGTACAAATGTTATAAGAATTTGCTATTTTACTCTAAATCCCTAACTAAATTCCCAGTTGAAGAGGCTGGCTTGACTTATCAGTCTACCAGCGTGTCTCTTTCTAACCCCAAATCCAGTGGGTCTGTGCTAAAATCACCCATGGTGGGAATATCTATCCCGTAGAAATTGGCTAATTGCTACAATTAGTGTTTTTCTTCTTCCTGAAGAGCAGGTTAAACCCACAACTAGCATACTCCTACCCATACCGCATCAGTCCTTCGGAGTGACAGCATCGTACGCACGTACAGAACAAATTCCTCCCCTCCCCTAACACAACACGAATCCCCAGATGGCTGCTCTATTTGCTTTTTTCCTTTGAAGCATTATTTTTTCCCTAACTTGACAACACGGATACCAACACCAGAATCAAGGGTAGTCAGTAGAAATTTCCTGGCCTAAAAAAAATTAAGCCATGAAAATATCAGAAGTGTGTGTGTGTGTGTGTGTGTGTGTGGTGTGCAAGAGCCACATGGAAATCTTTCGCAGGAAAGCTCTGGTTAGCATTGTCAAATCAGCAGACATAGGGCAGGGTAAAGTCCTCCCTAGGGGCTAGGATTAGGGCAGAAATTTGTCTGCAGATCTGGTCCCCATGGCCTACGAGTGAGGGATGGTGTTTCCTGAATATCATTAAAAATTAGTATGAGGGTGGGCGCCTGGGTGGCGCAGTCGGTTAAGCGTCCGGCTTCAGCCAGGTCACGATCTCGCGGTCCGTGAGTTCGAGCCCCGCGTCAGGCTCTGGGCTGATGGCTCGAGCCTGGAGCCTGTTTCCGATTCTGTGTCTCCCTCTCTCTCTGCCCCTCCCCTGTTCATGCTCTGTCTCTCTCTGTCCCAAAAATAAATAAAAAAACGTTGAAAAAAAATTAAAAAAAAAATTAGTATGAGGGTATATAAGTATGGTAGAGGAATTGCTATGTCACTGTTACTGGTATCTCAAGTGGTAACAGCCCTCCTCGACACTACACGCCCTTGAATGATTTGGGCCACTGTAGAAACTTGAAGGGAGGCAACACAGCTCTACTCACTGGGGAGAGGCTGAGCTTGAGCCCAAAGGATTCTATCTACTTCAGGCACACATTCTATGTCATTTTCAATGACATCGTTCTAGAATAGAGGTTCGTAATTTCCTTCAGGTTTGGAATTTAAGGAGGCACCTTTAATAAGAACTTTGCACCATATTCAATGAGGCAGAAAACCCGTCGTTATACTTTCTAAGCCTATCAAAGGACATTCGTTCTTGGTAGAATTGATATGAATGACATTTTTTAAGATGTCATACCATATCTTGGTTTTAAGCACTAAAAATCACAAGGCAATTATTATTCATGTCATAAAAATGTACATTTTTAGAAGCCCAGAATTGGACTCTTAGGTTGTCTACCTGATGCTTTCCTACTGCATCCAGCAAGAGGTAGCTTGGTCCTCTGCTTGAACATTTCCACAAGTCAAGAGTGCAAATCAAGAGTGCCATCTATTTTATTCTTAGGCTAAAGGTCTTCCTTATATTGACCTGAAACTTGTCTTCACGAACCTTCCCTTCTTTGGTCCTAGTATGAATCTTAAAAAGCATTTTTTTTCAGCTATGTAATCTTTGATGTCTGTGACAGCCAAATTATATTCTCAGCTCATTTGGGACTGTCAGTCAGCTGAACTCTCTAGTTTATCAAATGCAATTTATTAAACCCCGTCTTTCTCACTTTGTACTTGTGTTGTTGGATTTTTAAACTTAGCTTCAGGACTTCACATTTATCGCAAATCAATTTCATTGTTTTAGATGTGATCAGTGTTTCCAGCCAGTCAAGATATTTTTGAATTCCTAGTGTTATCATTCAAAGTATTTAGCTGTTTTTCCCCAGCTTCATATCATTTGAATATTGATTAAATGCCCGTGTCCCCCTAGGAAAGGCATAGATTAATGTTTTTAAATAGGACCAGAGCAAAGTTCTGGAGCACGCCACAAGACCCCTTTCTTCTCCGTGGATAGGCTGTGGATTTGTTTTTTTTCCCAACAATTACAAATCTACTTTGTTGTCCTTGAATCCAGTCCATCCATGAGGACACTGTGATGTTGTGATATAATGAGAAATATGTACTTGGTTTTCATCCCCAGATCCTGGCACAGAGCTTCTGAAGCCCTTGTAATTTCCTAAGCATAGAGTGATAAGAGCATCCTTTGTTATACTATTTGGTTTTATCCCCAGTTCCTGAATAGCTCCAAAGCAATTGAAGAGAAAGGAGTGTCTTTTGTTATTCATCAAAGCCACACCTGAATTTATGTTAATGAGGTGACTTTTGGAAAGCCTGTGAGGCTGTGGGCTGGTTGCCAGAGGAACCAACCGAGAGGACTAGAAATTTCTGCCCCACCTCCTGACCTCCAGGGAGTGGAGAAGGGTGGCAGGTTGAGTTAATCATTGGAGGCTAGTGATTTAATCAACCACACCTATATAATGAGGCCTCATATCAAACCCGAACCAAGGGGTTTGGAGAGCTTCTGGGTTGGTGAACACACCTAAGTGCTGGGAGGGTGAGGCGCCCGGAGCAAGCGTGGAAGCTTCATACCTCTTCTCCATCCTTTGCCCTACGCACATCTTTCCCATTTGTCTGTTCCTGACTTGTATCCTTGAAACTAAACCAGTAATAATGAGCACATTGTTTTCCTGAGTTTCTGTGAGTTGTTCTAGCAAATTAGCAAGCCTGAGAAGAGGGTCTTGGAAATGCCTACTTTGTATTCAGGAGGACTGGAGGCCTGTACTTGTGACGGGCACTTGAGGTGCAGGGCTATCTTGTGGGACTGAGCCTCAACTGTGGGGTGTGATGCCAGCCCCAGGCAGTCAGTGTCAGGATCGCCTCGTGTGGAAAACCCACACATTTGGTGTCAGAAGTGGTGTGGTGGTAGTCGCCGTAGAGACGTCTGGAACTTTCCTTCTCGACTTCATTCACGGGTATATTTCTAACAAACCCATGGCAGCTCCCACCGCTCACCTCTTGCTGTTCTACTGAAAACAATTACGTGGCTGTAAATGAATTCTCTTTGTTAAAGTGTAAAATACAGAAGGAAACGACCTGAAGAGTGAAAGTTTCCTTTTTACTTCTCTGCTCTGGTTTCTTGTCTTTACTCAGAGGAAACCACTGGGAAATCGATGTATCCTTCTGCATACTTTCTTACATATTTACATGTAGATGTGTTATTATTCACACTTCTTAAATATGCTCTCTTACCTCATTTGATAAGGACATGAGGAAGGTTTTCTGTGATGGTACATATTCTCTTTAATGGCTTCAGAATAGTCCTCAATTTACTACAATTTACTACTCCCCTATTGTTGGCCATTTAGGTTTTTGCCAAATTTTTGCTTTAATAAGCAATGCTGCTGTGAACATCCTTTTATCGTGAGCAAATGAGAAAGAATTCGTGTAGTATAGATTCCTAGAAATAGAATTGCTATCTAAAAAGCACGTGCACTTTAAAATCCAAATGATTACTACAAATTTTTCTCCAATATATAGTTCTTCGAGAGTACCCTAAAGCCTAGCTCTGCAAAGTCTGGTCCTCTGACAAGCAGAATTGGTTGGTCTGGGGGCTTTTTGCAAACAGACTTTTGGGCCCCATCCCAACACACTGACTCTACCACGTGACAAGATTCCCATGTGATCCACACGGTCATTGAAGTTCGGAAGGCATAGCTGTATATAGTCTTTTCTTCACTAAAATAAGATGTCATTAATCTTTTTAATTTTTACCCATTCTTCTTTATTTTCCAAGAACTTAAAAACTTTATTTAACAATATTCTTTAGAATTTTGTCTGGGGTCTCTACTCAATGCATAATTGATCATTCACAGACTACAGCCTTTGTCAATATGAAGATAACACTTTCCCCTTCTCTAATCTTTTGGTTTGTCTTTCATTCTCCAAGATTCCTTAAAGACAACGGACATTTATTTAATAAATTCATCTCCTGGTGGCCTCTGTGTTCTGGGACAGAATTGATCTGAGTTGGGAGACCTATTTTTTTTTTTTTTTTTTTTTTTATAGCAGTAAGGTGCACTCCTAATTTTTCTCACTGTGTTTAGGGAAGTAAGTTCACAGACCATCCGGAGGATATTTAAGAGCCATCAGAAATACTCTTGAGACTACTGCCTCAGGAGATCCTTTAACAAATACTCACAGATCCCTTACCTTCCTTTTGTTGGTTGATTCTTTGGACAGGAGGGGTTGCCCCTCCACCTTCTGACTCCTACCTCCTCTCAAGACAAAGAGCTCTCTGCTTCTCATCTTGGGAAGGAAGACTGCGATGTGCTAATTGGAGTGGATTGTTCCATACCAGTTTTTGACTCAATCTTTGACCTTCATGCTGCTAATAAATGTTTATTGAGTACCTACTGCATCCAAGATACCATGCTTGACACACATCAATTTTCTTAATCCTCAAACCAGCCCTCTAAGATAGATACCATTATTAGTCATTTTCCAGAGTGGGAATTTGGGGATGCAACAAATGATAGTAAATGGTGGAATTTAACTTGACTCTTAAATGCCACCCATATGTCCTGCAGGTGACCAGCAGAACTCCTGGTCAGAAAGCGACTCAGCAGAGTCCCTTTGCATGCAAAGCATCACTTTGATATTACATAGTTTTACAGAAAGTGTTGCAATTTATAGCATTAGTGAATATAACACTAAAACAAGATTGCTTTATCTATAAGCATAAGTAGCATTCTTGGGTCTATTCCTATAAATACTGTTTCTTGGGGAGCTTAAGGATCAGAATTGACAACCGTTCCTGTTTCCAGATTTTCTGAAAGAATAAGTTAAAGAGAAAAAAAAACTTGTGAGCGTCAACCTTTGTAGAGATGGCTATGGCTACAAGGAGTGCCAGGGTCATTAGGGATAACTAATGTCTCTGGTCATCCTTGAGTCCCTCTCTTCTATGTCTCTTTACTTACAGCTTCCACAAGAATCAATTTTAAGTTGAATATATCTATAGAATATAGGATACAGAGAGATAGATAGTGATAGAATAAAATTCTATCCCTACAAACTGCTGGTCTTCTGTCTGCTTTTTATACTCATATTTACAGACATGTCCCAAAAGTTTCCACTTATGTCAAGGATGTGCTGATCTTGGTTGTTTTTTTTAATGTTTATTATTTGAGAAAGAGACAGAGAGCAAGCAGGGGAGGGAAAAAGAGAGAGGGAGACAGAGAATCCAAAGCAAGCTCCAGGCTCCGAGCTGTCGGCACAGAGCCCGACACGGGGCTCGAACCCACAGACTGGGAGATTATGACCTGAGCCGAAGTCGGCCGCCTAACCAACTGAGCCACCCAGGCGCCCTGTGCTGATCTGTTTTAAAGGAAGTCTGAGGCTAACATCAACTTCAATGAAAAATTCATATTTCCTTCTCAGTACTTTTGGGGTGAGGGCATATGTGTGTGTTGTCATAATATATAGACCTTAGTAATGATTGCTGAAAGATCTGTAATACTCATTTATGAAGATTTCCTAGAAGCTAGAGATTCTATTCTCTCAAATATCCGATATGCTCTCAGCATTAATTTATGCACCAGGAGAATCTGAACAGATACTGAAAGATCTCTATGCTTAAAGGGCTTCTTGGAGTCATTTCTTGAATTTGGGCCTCATCGTAAACATACTAGCTACATAAACATTAGGTAGGTTTACTCTGTTGGCTCAATTGACTTCGATATTATAAGATAAAAAGAGAAAAAGAAGAATAGCAATGATATATAAAGTATATATTAAAAATTATCCCCCAAAAGGAAAGTTATCTCACTAATGGAATAGCCATAATGTTCCCTCTTTGATGAGTTTTCCAGACTTATGACGTCAAGGAAGTCTGTGAGTGAAGCATTGATAAGAGAAACAGAAGGTCTTACAAAATTATGCCAAAATTTTTTCTAAGTTTATTTATTTATTTTGAGACAGAGAGAGCCAGTGTGTACAAGTAGAGGGGGAGCAGAGAGAGACAGACAGAGAGAGAGAGAGAGAGAGAGAGAGAGAACCCCAAGCAGGCTCCATGATGTCAGTGCAGACATGACATGGGGCTCAAACTCATGAACTATGAGATCATGACTTGAGCTGAAGTTGGACGCTTAACCAGCTGGGCCACCCAGGCACCCTACAAATTATGCAAAAAAAAAAATTATTTGCAAGGTAAGGATGATGAGCAGAGTTGGGGGAAATAATGTATTTCCATATTCTGTTCTTGGGAAAGAGAACCTAGAGAT